>NC_022013.1:54611262-54668517 GCF_000317375.1 Microtus ochrogaster
AGCTTCTTTATTTAATCAACCAATGACCTTCCTCCATCATTCCTGACTTCCCTTTGATTTAGATGTAGTTTCAGCTGCTGGAAATAATTTCCAAAATAAATAAAACTAAAAGTACAACTATGAACTTAGTAAAGTCTTTGTTTAACTTACACTCAGTTTGATGAATACTGCAAAGAGCAAGTGCATTTCCTTGAAATATTAATGAAAAACTGTAAGCACAGTCAAAGTTGTATTCACCACATTGGTAGAGTAGAAACAATGGAACCTCTACCAGTTATTAAGAAATGTGCACACCTGTGATCAGAAATGATTTCATATTACTGTTCACTATTTGCAATGAATCAAGCTGTGATGTCATTCCCACAGGTTTAGATATTAGAGACTGTGCCATTTATGTCGTGAACCATTTATCCCCATATGGCTCAAGCAGGGATGAAGGTATAATTAAATGGGTCACCTATGTTAAAAATAAACCTCACCTTTCTATTTTCTCAGTGAACTCTGTTAGATGACATTAAGCCTCTATGCTTGCTCTCAATACAAAATATTTGCCTTTAAATTTTGATAAAGGCTGTATATATTATACAGAGGTTCCCTGGGTTTTCCATTTTAGTATTATGGAATGTATTATATTCTTCATTGTCAGTATTTTATATGTGCATCTTTTTAGAGTTTATGATTTTTGATACAGGGTCTCCTGTGTCCCAGGCTGTCTTATAACTCACTATATAGCCTGGGGCTGGCATTAGGACTCATGATCCTCATTTTTCACCCTACCAAGTGCTGAAATTACAAGAATTTGCTACCACTTTCAGCTCCTTTTCAGGGTTTTAATGAGTCAGAGCCCCAAAATGTCATGACAGTATCTAGAAAGCATTTCTGAATTTTCTACATCCTTAAGCATCATAAAAAAATGAAGATTAAAATTATTTTAAGATTTCATCATATCCTAGTAAGAATGGCCATCATTAAGAATACAAGTGACAACAAATGTCAGAATGGATAAGGAGAAATGGGAAACTTTATACACCATGGGTAGAAATGAAAACTAGTGCAGCCACACTGGAAATCAGTCTGAATGTTTCAAAAAAATTGAAATAAAAAATATTGTAGGATACAGATACACTCCTGAGAGTATGCAGAAAGGACTTTATGCAATACTGCAGAAACATTGCACATCCATGTTCATTGGTTCTTCATTTACAATTTATATTTCCATACAAGAAGTGGAATCAGTCTAGATATCCTTCAACTGATAAACCCATAATTAAAATGTGATACTTACACACAACAGAATTATATCCTGCTCAGAAGAAACAAAATGAAATTAGTAGATAAAGTAATGTGACTGTAAATAGATTTAAGAAAAATACCTTGGAAACCTACCATCTTTTGAACCAATTAAAAATATAAAAGATTGAAGGGAGACATCCTACATGGCTAGTTAAAGTAGTTCAAGAAGCAGTGGGTCATTAAACAAACTTTCCAGTGCCGGGTGTAGGGTACCTCAATAGGAAGTTGTTGGTCAGGGACAACAAGTGTTAGTTTTCAGCCTTAATCAGAAAAGGCTCACTTTGCAGTGAGTAATGGAAAGCACAAAGACTTACAACTGCCCAAGTTGCTAAGAATAAGTTAAAGCTGAAGCTTAGCCTTAAACAAAATATTTGCATTGACCTCTCAAAGTTTCATAGGAAATTGTGAAACAGTGAGGTCAAAAGAATATAATAGTCAGAAGACAGGGGCAAGAGTCATGGAATTCTGTCCTCTAGGCCTGGCATAACCATATCAATTACAAACTCACAGCAGCTGTGGTTACTTCCACTGAACTTGCATAAGGCTGGTCCTATCTACAATCAGACATAGATGGGGGATAGATTCATGATACCCTCTCACTGCTGAACTATTGACTATATGATAATTTCTGGGAGAAGGAAGTCATTGTCTTCAGATATGTGCCTACTGCTCAGTCTACCAGGCTCCACTGTATAACTCCCAGCCCATGGTCACACACGGCCTAGTTTAACTTCAAAGGATCACATGATAAACTATATTATTAAAAGGGTGAGAAACAGATTTGTCTGGAGCATAAAGGGTAGAAAGGGATGGGCAGAAAAAGGTATTAAAGTGGGTGGATGATATAGGATGCCTTCCAGTATATGTGTTGCTTGTATTAGTTGATGAATAAAGCTGCATTGGCCAACAGCTTAGCAGAGTAAAGCCAGGAGGGAAATCCTAACAAAGATAGAAAGGGAGAGTAGGCCTGGTCAAGGAGACACCATGTAGTCACCGAAGGAGAAAGATGCCAAAACATTGCCAGTAAGCCTCAGTCTTGTGGTTACACATGGATTAATAAAAATGGAGTAACTTGTGATGTAAGCGATAAATAGGAATATGCCTAGGTCACTGGCCAAACAGTGTAATTAACATAGTTTCTGTGTGATTATTTGGGTTGGTCAGCCAGGAAACAAAAGGGCAGTCTCCATTTATAGGTGGGAGTTTCAATAACCAGTATGTATTGAATCTATAAATGAAATATTAGAAGAAATTTTTAATTTAAAAATAAATTTAATAAGGCAAAAGAAATAAGGAATGTAGGTGGAAAGGAAGGAAGGAGGGGAGGAAAGGAAAAAGGAAGGGAGAGAGGAAGGGAGGAAGGCAGGGAGGGAGGGAAGGAAGGAGGAAGGAAGGAAGGAAGGAAGGAAGGAAGGAAGGAAGGAAGGAAGGAAGGAAGGAAGAAAGGAAAAAAAGAAAACCATAAGAGGAAATCAGGTCACCTGTTAAAACATAACACTATTTTTCCACTTATGGTATAGAACCTTCTTCGACCTTGAGCCACTTCTCATAGGAAAACAGTGCAGAAGTGTCTGATACCAGGTGCTTGGGAAATGTCATACCTGTGCAATATTCCCAAAATTTATACAAATATTTTAAAAAGTCATCCAAAGTTTACTATTCCCAGAGAATATTTACTCTTGAAGCATCTTCTATTATGTGAGAGATTGCCTGATTAAAGACAAGATCAAGTGCATCATAGAATTTCTTATTCTGTGTATGCCCATATGATGTTCACTGTCTTAGATAATCAGAATCATTTGCCTTACAATGCCATTGGCTGTCTAGGCCTCTGACCTCCGTTATCTGTTTCTGTTACTTAGTCTGACTTAGTGCCTCTACCATGTTGTTCCAATGTTGATTTGGATTGCATAGATTCTGTCCATCCCTTCCATGACCATTATCTACTGTTATGACACATGCAATTTGTCTCTGATTGTCAATGAAAACTTTTATGCCAAATTAGAACTGCTGATATATATCAGAAATATTATATATGTAAAAATATGAATGTATGAGTGCTGAGACTAAATGAGGATGGGGCTCAGACAGATACTGTGTGTGGTGGGTGGCATTAACATGAAGAATATTCTCTTCACACAGCTGGGCTATCGGGATATTATAGTCATTGCTTATACCGATGAAATACAAAAGTTAGGCTCCTATCTTTCTATAGGGACTGAAAAAAAAATGTAGATCTCTACTTTGTTTCACCCACACGTATACACAGTCTTTAAAAAGATTTACCACTGAAAGGACAGGGAATGACTTATAATTGCAGTCTTAAGCTGATAGAAGTCATAAAAGAGTTTGGTTGAATCTTTGTGAGTCTTGAGTTGGATGGATTGGTTATTACTGAAATATTTTGTAGTCCCTGAAAGAAACACTTCCTTAGAATAACTAAAAAGATTTACCACTGAAAGGACAGGGAATGACTTATAATTGCAGTCTTAAGCTGATAGAAGTCGTAGAAGAGTTTGGTTGAATCTTCGTAAGTCTTGAGTTGGATGGATTGGTTATTACTGAAATATTTTGTAGTCCCTGAAAGAAACACTTCCTTAGAATAACCTGCATGTGGCCTCGTTGTCATGGATGCCTTCAGTAGATCACACCCTTGTAAATGTCTCAAGAATTGAACTCAGTGAAATCCAGGAAGTCTCGGGAAATTAACTGTTTTATTTATTGTGTCAGATGGTCAATGGAACCAGGTGACAACTTAAGACTACTTGGAAATAAGGTTATTACCCTCAAATGAGTGTGACCTTGTTCTCAAAGATTGTAAGTGTAGCCCCATAGCATAGTTCTCATTTTTTTGTCTTTTTTCAAATTGCAAAAAGAATCCTTATTTAAAAGTTTGAATTTCCTACCATTCTTTAACCAGAATATAGACCCTAAATGACATTTTATCTTCAAGCTTCTTCAAACAACATTAACACTTGTAAAATATATTTTGTACCAGATGTTCTGTCTTTACTTTATAATATATCCCATTAAGAAAAGAACAAAAAGCCCCAAAGATTGTCTGCCCTCTACACTGTCAGAAAGAACGCAGGCCTAATACAAGTAGTCACAGAAGTGATGCTCACATCTTGGTGACAAAGTGATTCACAGATTCAGTGAGCCATTAGATGCAATTCCAAGAATCAAGTATTGCTGTACATTTTTTTTCTTTCAAAGGGTTACTGCAGCAGCCAAAATTTTCATCTGGAAAGCAAGGTGCATAGAATACTAAGGCAAGTAGGCTATATTATGTGTGCCATTTAGAGGGTTGGGAAATGGAAGTACATATACCATTTTTCCCCAGAGCTTTCACAGGATGTGATTTTAGATGACAGTACATCATGATGACAGCTTGGATACAGTCCCCTTCTCTCTTAAAGGAAGGTTAGAAGGGTTCTATAGAGAGAGAGGATTTAGAAAGCATTTTATTATTCTCAAGCATTTTATCTCTCATTGCAGGCTTTTTGGAAGGTAGTTAAGGCTCCATGCAAACCATTTTAAAATAAAACGAATTGGTGTGCTGGCTAGCTGTGAATATAGCTCAGACTTTCTCCCAATAGAATGGCCAGGGCTACAGTGCTGACTGAACCTGAGTGAAAAGAACTTGGCAACAGCAGCCCTTCTAACCCAGAAAATTTCATATTTGAGAAGGAAATCACATCTTAGCATGCGAATCAATAGCTTTGTATATGTAGACATCTTGACTTTGTTTTACATGTTTGTAGAGCGTAATTAGTACCTGAATGGATATTTTAAATGCACCCAAAGTTCATTCAGTCATTCTTTCCTGCTATACTGGCTGATTTGTTGAATTGTATAGATTTTGTGGATGTAGGAGATAATAGAGTTTCTTTGCCAATATGATGGGGGAGTGTCATATATCAATCTGTTGATTTCATTGGTTAAGCAATAAAGAAACTGCTTGGCCCTCATAGGTTAAAACATAGGTGGGAGGAGTAGACAGAACAGAATGCTGGGAGAAAGAAGCTGAGTCAAGGAGTCGCCATGATTCTCCCACTCCAGGCAGATGCAAGTTAAGATCTTCCTGGTAAGCCAGCTCGTGGGCTACACAGATTATAAGAAATGGGCTAGTCCAGGTGCGAGAGTTAGCCGAGAAAAGGCTAGATATAATGGGCCAAGCGGTGTTTAAAAGAATACAGTTTCCATGTAATTATTTAGGGCATAAGCTAAGCTAGCCATGTAGGCGGCCAGGTGCTGGGGACACAGCCCGCCGCTCCTATTACAACACCAACGCTTGTGACGTCTACTAGGGAACAACCAGGAAATCTTTATGCTATCTTGTTACAATAGCATTTACACTAGGGATTGACACAAGGTCAGTCATTTCTCAGCATGGGAAAAATAGAGTTGCTAATATAGAAGCAAATCTAAGAGTACAAAAACTAATTAAAGTATATTCCACTAAAAATATATTACTTCACAAATTATATTTAAAAAGAATAAACAATTATATGCTGATTTTGAAAGCCAGCTGTTAATCTAAGTAAATAATATGGAATTTATTTTGCTAAGAAAAACTTAATTTAATTTATTTAACTCTTTATGAATTACATTAAATTATATCAATTTGCTCTTAAAAGAGTGTGTATTTTAAATTATATATACATTTCTTATATGTATACATTAAATATAATATTTATTTCATTATATATAAATAATATGTATATAGCATATATGTGTATGCATGTATGTATGTATCAAAATTAAGTATGAGAAGCAACTCCAAAGCATAATGATTGATAATAGATTTGAATAAGGACTTCAATAAGTAAAATTTATACATAGACACAAACACAGGCAAAATGCCATGTGTAATTGATTGCTAGGCCTCCAAAAATGAAAAGCAGAAAGTCAATCAAAATGCTTAAAATGAAATTGAAAACAGAAATGACTATATCTACTGTGAGAAATGTGAATAAGATAGAATTTCCAGATCATTTGTGGAAGCACAAAATAGCACACAAAGTTGGAAGATACTTTGCACATCTATTTAAAAGTTAAATATTTGTATCTTTTAAATGATCAGTTTATTAGTCTTATCAATATGCATTCAAAATATGTATGTATACACACATCCATAATATATTGCATATATTATCTCACATATTATATATAAGTATATACATACACACATATATACATATATATATATATATATATATATATAAAACACATATTTCTTCTCAGTAGCTTCATCTTTAATTGGAAAAATTTGGAAGAAAACCAAATGTTTAGCAATACATGTTACATGCATACAGGCCAACCTGGGCGAATCAAAAATTTTGGATATGAAATTAAAGCAGCAAGGAGAGCACACACAGTGAATGATTCCACGCAGAAACAACAGTATGATTACAGACTTTATCAGTAATAACTAGAAGCACATAAGAGGTCACCTGGGAAAGGTGTGAAGGGAAGGATGGGAGAATGGGATGTATAGTACAAATGGGTGCATTGGATTCCCTGTCTGTCTCTTCCCCAGCACTTGGATTACAAGTGTCCCAGTTTTTTTTAATGTGTGTTCTGAGTACCAAAGTGAATCAGGACTTCGTGTTTGCAGGGATAGTACTCCATGGATCTGTCTCACCAGCCTAGAAGAGAAATTTTAAACCACTGATTTTTTCAGGCTGGCAATCTGTGTCAAGTTGTGTCCATTTGAAGAGTGGAGAAAACAGTGCTTACAGGTTTTACAGTTTTATGTTTTTGTTTAATCTTTAAGGATTTCAAGTAATGTATTCAATCACACTTTTTGCCCTCTTCGAGCTCCTCCCAGCTTCTTCTGCATCTCTCTATTCTCCCAACTCTACGTTTCTCCTCTTTTTAAACAGAAGAAAACATGGAGTCTGATTTAAGTTTGCCGACTACTCTTAAATATGGGACCTTCCCTGGAGTGTGGTTAATATACCCAATGTCTACTCCATTTAAGAAAAGTGATTTTCCATCTCCTAGCAGCTATCATTCGTCCATAATTTTTTAGTTAGGGATGGGGTTTTCTGCCTACTTTTTTCGTGCTTGGATTCTGTCTGCCTTGAGTGTGTGCAGGTTTGTGCCTGCTGTCACCGTCTCTGAGTTCATATGTATATCTGCCCTGTTTTGCCTGAGAAGAACCATCTTCTTGGTGCCATGCACGACCTGTAGCTCTCATACTCTTTTTGCCCCATCTCCAGCATCGATCGGAAGACTTCTGAGGAGAGGTGTGGCCATCTCTTTTATGACTAAGCACATCAAAGTATCTCACCCTCTGTATGCTGTCTAGTTGTAGGTCTCTGTGTTAGTTACCATCTATTTATTGAAGAAGAAGCTTCTCTGAAGGGGGTTGGACAGTGCACTGATCTGTGAGTAAAGCAATATGTCCATTAGGGCTGGTTTTATTGGTATGTTCACTTAGCAGAATAATCACAGTAGGCTTTTTTCTAGGGCCTAGGACCTATATAGTCTCAGGGTTTTGGCTTCATCAACCGGTCAGATGAGTTCCATATCATTTATCAGGACTTAAGTACAATTTAAACAGCAGTAAGTTTCTTGTATAACATCCACGATATTATTTCCCCAGTGGCTTTATCTTACAGGCAGGTTATTATTTTAGTTCACAAGGTCTATATTTTGGGAAGTTGATGCATACATGCTTCTCCAGTAGTATATCCACACCTTCTAGTTTCCCATTGAGTACCTACCTACTAGATTTATCCATGTTTTCTGAATAATTATGTGGTATCTTTAGAAGTCGTATCTTATACTCAAGTTGTTTATGGTAACCAGAACCATGTGCAATAGTCTATAATGTTGTGGGAATCTTGGAACCCCTATGGTCAACAATTGATAAATATTCATGCCAATCCTGATACTATAGGATATATTTATTTGGTTAGTTTGACATTCACTCCTTCCCTATAATATGAAAATTTCATTTTAAGTTGTTTTTCTATATGTATACATTTTAAGGAGCTTCAAGAGCAGTGGGTTTCCATATGGCTATTCAAAAGGGCTTTATGATGATTAGTTATTTCTGTTTGTATTTGGAGAATGTTAAATGGGAATGATGGGCCACTAGGTGTTTGGTTCTTTGACTGCAACACTTCAGACTTAAAGGCCATCACCTAGACTGCACAGATCCTGTGCTTTCATTCAACTGAGCTCAAGCAGTCTGTGAAATCTGGCATAAAGGAAATAAAACAAACTGCTGACAGAATCAGTATTCTGTCAAGGTCATAAACAAACTCATTCTAACTAATGACAAGTGCGTTGTTTGATCTCTTTTCTCCCATGTCACCAAAAGACACATGAAAAGATTGTCTCCATTTTCTCTTTGTTTTTTTTTTCTCTTTTGGTAAAGGGGACCATTGTGATGATACAGCAGATAAAACATTTAATACTCAAACCTGAGGAGCTGCGTTTCATTCTCAGAACCCACATTAAAGTGGAAGGAGAAAACTGCATCCTCAAAATGCCCTCTAAACCCAGCAAGTGCAACATAGCAGAACTTCCCACCATTGTTCAAAAACACACAATAATAAGTAAACCAGTACAATTAAAATTTAAAGCTATTAGAAAACAGGATTCCTGCATTCTTGTTCTCTATATGTTAGTTACTTCTCTTAGAGTTTCACAGATTGGCAAATTCCCAGATTTTCTCTGGAAAATTTAGCAGACACTAGAATTGCTTTTCTAAATGAAATTTAAGGCTAACTGGCAATGCGATTTAGCAAGATAATTGCAGAGCTAGAAAAATTTTAGAGATAGTTTTGGCTATCAAGATTCTATTCATCCTCAAACAGGAAAAGAAAAAAAGAAACGTTACACGGAAATGTGCTGAAATTTCCTCTAAGGCTCTTTTAACTTTAAACAATCAACTTCCAGGTCATAATTATTTTCACTTTATATTTGAGCTCCTTATACTGGGTTCTTCACTGCTCATATGTCAATCTATTAATATACAATTTCCCTGCTTGCTCTCTGCCTGGTCAGGTCCGTTTTCTTTTATTTTTTCAAAAAAAAATGTCTTGTACTTTTCTTTAGAGAAAATTAGACCTTGCTTTATTACTTTTTTATATTTAGAGATCCATTCTTTCTTGTTTTATGTATATATGTATGTACATATATATACATATATATGCATATGTGTGTTAGTGCTTATTTTCCCAGGTTGTTTTGGAAAAGATAATTGGGTTCTCTTAATCCATAAATCTGCATAGAATTAAAGACAAGGATCAATTTTTTATAGCATTTCTGGACCCACTAAATCCACAAGCAAGTGTTTACTGATTCTGTCTTTTATTCCAGATAATGTGATAATATTGGCAAAGTTTCTATTTGAACATTTACTCATTCTGTCATCCAACAGTAATTCATTTTGTTTTCTTATATTCCAGCCATTGTGACAGTGTTAAGATTCATTATTCTCACAAATAAATTAAATCTTTCTTCATGTATCTTGTATTCTACTGAGGGAGGTAAATTCTTGCTCATGATAATATGTCTTAACAGACATTTGCAATGCATAGAATGAATATTTTGTGTGTGTGTGTGTGTGTGTGTGTGTGTGTGTGTGTGTGTGTGTAATATTTGGTGTCATATAGGTTCACTTATGTATGGAGAGAAACATGTGATTTTAGTTATTTTATTAGTCCATTTAGTAATATGCTCTTCCATTTGGGTAGGCACTAAAGTAGTTTCAAACCATTCTTTCTATTTATTAGAAAATCTGATAAATATAAATGATAAATGATAAGTTGTTATTTACTTGGAGAGAGAATAAGAGAGAGGAAGATAAGTTTTCAAAATTCCTTTGAAGTATGCTCCTCTTTACCTGCACACCCCTCCCTAGGCGATACCCCCTAGTCCTACCACCTCCCACTTGCATCCCTGAGAACCAATCTTTTATATTCCAGCCATCAGAAGAGAAGCAGTATACAACTGTAGCATGGTAAATTTGTGTAAATATTCCACTGGTCATGGTTCCAGAGAGGTGACTCAGAGATTGAGAACTCTTAATAGTACTACAATTAGTAAAGGGCTTGAAGCTTTGGGGAGATATGTCCTTGTCCAAGGAAGATATGAACATCATCACAAGAACTAATAAAAAATAGGAACAACAACTACAGGGTTTCTCTTGGGGATGCTTGGAGCTGCAGTCATGTTACATATGTGTTAGGTTTACCTGTGTAAATTTTGCTGAATAATAAGCATCTGTACATGAATGTACTTAGATTACTACTACTACTACTACTACTACTACTACTACTAATAATAATAATAATAATAATAATAATAATAATAATAATAATAGGCAAGAAGTATTATCTGGGTCAAGAGACATGACCAAGCCAACTGACTAAGAAGGCACTGATCTCAGTGGTATGTGTAATTTTATGAGCATCTTGGACCAACAAGCTGGGCAGCCTTACATACTGAATTGTAGCATCCCTGGTTGAGCATACGAGAGCTTGGCAACTGAAGACTTGTGGTTGCTATTCACAAATGTTCAAGCTTGCTACTTTTATGCTTGTCTGTGTACATGTTGCTAAAGGTGTCTTTCTTATGATCAGCACTGGGGATGCTTCAATACTTAAACTCGAAACTGCTTTAAGAAAACCACACCCTGACACCTTTTGCTATTATTGTCTGTACCACCTCTTTGCTTTCACATCTTCTCTTTGTCTCTTATTGCTCTAATATGACAGGAAAGTATTTTCTCTGGGGTCAATGAGATGGCTCAGGTGCTTTGCTTGTTACTCAAACCTAATAACCTGAGTTCAATCCCCAGATCCCGTGATGGAAGGAGGAAAATCTGACTTCTCAAATATATCCTATGACTTTCACATGCCTACTCTGCTATAGGCATGCATGCGCACACACACATAAGCATATACCCTGTCTGTAAATCCAGTAGATTGTGAATATGAAATGTTTGAGGCTCCCAATCCTGAGATGGTTTGTATAATCACTGGTGGATTAGAAACAATTCGCTAATGAAGACTTTCTTTTAATTATTGGGGAAAAGGCATTCATTAATTAACAGAAAGAAGCCCTGGTTTCATCCAGATTAATTGTGCCTGGGAATGGATCCCAAGCCTACTACACACAAGCCATTTAAAGCAATTATAGTAGTGGCAAAGTCAAGCAGCTTGAGGTTTAGTCCTAATAAAGTGGACCGTGGCAATTAGTTGGATCTTATGTGTAGATTTCTGCAGGAGTTGATAACTCGTAAACCTTGTAAATTCTTCAGTAACCTTTTCCACTTCTCCAAATGATAACAGGAGGCAGCCAAACGTTTCCTGAGTCACTCTCTTCCCATGACACACAGTATATATTCCAAGCATCTGCTATTTTGATATAGTGGTTCAATCACACAATATAACAATGGTTCCACCCAATAGCAGGGTGATGAAACCCTGCAATTAAAATTGCAGAGACAAGTCAATCTAGTCTCTTGTTTCTAGTGTTTGCTAGTAAATATTTCACAACCAGTCCTCAGCAGTTCATGGACTGTATCTCGTGGTGAATTCTGCTGCATACTTTCCCATAGACTTTCCCTGTGATATCTGGAAGGCGGTACCATGCTCAAGAGGAATCCATATATTCCCATTCTCTGTTATCTTCAGAATATTTACTTTATCTCTCAGAGAATGCTGACTGCTCCTTGTGGCTTGTTTGGGAGACACTTGGATTTTATGCATGTCCTGTCCTCCCGTGAGCATTTACTCTTTTAGTTCTTGAAAGACAACATAGTGTTCTCTGAGATATCATATCACAATGAATCCTATCTCAGCTATTTTTATCTACAAAAGTATTCACATATTTTTATTAAGATTATGGCACAACTTCAGTCCTAAATCATAACAGCCCCACTTCTATTTTTTTCTACTCCATTGTTTCCACTAGTGTCCATGAGCACTTGTTCAAACTGCCAAGACCTCTGCTAACTCCATTACTCCATTAATTCTATTCTAAACGCTTCATTCTTGGTGCTTGGTTTGTTCACTGAAACCATCTTTATATCCTTCATTTGACTCATAATTATTACTACATTTTTTAAATTTTACTTTCTTAATACCAGAATATCAAGACTTGGTATTCTCATTTCCTTGGTATTCCCTTATCCGGTTCAGATTACTTGGATCAACAGTCTAATAACATAAGTACACCCCCATATTCAGATATACAAAACACTTATCTCCTCATCTCTTCCCTTGAAGTCTCAACATCGCTTTACCTTGTTGAATACTCCCCTGTGTGGTGGCTTTGCTTTCCACGGCCTTTCATTCTATCACAGTCCTCCAGCATTCCCCTCACTGTGAAGCTAGGTAGTGCCTTATCTGCACGTGCATCCACTTAGCAATCACTAAACGCCAGAGTATCTCCACTTACTCACATTCCTTTCTTAAAGAGCAGCAATTCTTCCTAATGTGAAATCTCGCATCCCGTGACTTTAGTTACCCACCATGAGCCATGAAAGGACAGTATAAATGGAAATTTCCCATATCAGTAATTCATAAATTGCTGTTACTGGTAGTATAATAAAATGTCATGTATTCTTACTTTGACCTGCTCAGAATGTAAAATATGTTTTGTACAGTGTATACAAACAGTATGTGTTATCAACTCTACAGCAGAAAGGAGGAAAAGAGGGAAAAAAGAAAGAAGGAAAAGTGGGAGCAAAGAAAGGAGGGCGGCCTTTATACAATTTTTATTTTCATCACAATATTATGATTTTTCTGTTATTATTAGCTATTAATGTTAATCAATATCCTTAGCAAATAAATTAAACTTCAAAATATCATGTCTGTGTAAAAGAAATATTTTATAGAATTCAGTACTAAACATACTCTCTGGAACCTACCAGGAGTGTAGGAACTTGTCTTCCACAGGTAAGAGGGGATGATCATACTCTGTTCTTTCTTTAAGGTTATATTTTCTCTGCTATTTTAATACGCAAGAATTCCTAATCCTTAATACAACCCAGGAAGAACACTTCAGCAAGCTGTTGACTTTCATCACATTCTTCCTTGTCGGTGTCAATGGTATGTTAAGTACAACTACTCATAGCTGAAGTACCTACCATCCTATTTAACCATCTCATTGGGCAGATCATAGTTCTCAGGATACCACTTATCTCTATCTGCTCCTCAGCCTCCTCTTGCACACTATCCCTTTCTTATTTGCTGTATGCAAGATTGAGTTTCCTGTTTCTCGGATAAACCCTTTTTTCCCTTTATCTTCCCTTTACCAGAGAGCTGAAGTAGCTGTTTAAAATCTTATCCACTAATGGTCAATATTTTTCAATCTAGTACTGTTAAATATTCAATTCCTTTCTTTTATTTGAATATGCTAGCACACATTTGTAGGCAATTGTGATGATACATGACACATAACAATCATTGCTTAGTGGGGCATTTACATGTTGTATATGAACTTTCATGTACCAGTAATCTAAACAGATTACTTTCTCTTAATTTTTTATTCTTAATTATTTCTAAGAGGCCCATATGTCAGGCTTATGATAAAAAAGCTAGCATTCTATGCTTCTAGCTCATGTCCACTGCAACAGAATCCTGTTATCCCAGTCTCTTTGTCTTAATTTTCACCCTTATAATGAGATGAGGGATTGTAGTTCTCTGAGCCCAGGAGCCGTCAAAGCACAGCCTCAATCCCAAAGAAAGCTGACAGATGCGTGACTAATCCCTCCTTCTGTGGCTCACAAGATTTTTACCTTCCTATGAAAATGTGCACCCGCCCTGAGGTGACAGCCATGGTTTTGAGGGCAAATGTTCCTCCCATGCCTCAGTTCAGTGGTCAACACAAAGGACGATGCCCCATCACAAGTGGTGATCTGAAAATAAAGTTCTTTGTCATCCATGATTGACACTTCTCAAAGGTAGAAGAGAGTGCCTACAATAGTTATCATAGAGGCCCTCAAGATATTTACACATGACAGGCAGACTTGCTTGTGGTTAGTGAACAAGTCTAAGAGATTGTTAGAGGAAGAAGAAGTGAAATTTCAAAGGCTACTTGGAAGAGTGACAGCCCAGCCAGTTAAAATCAAGTCATAAACCTTGCAAAGAGCATCAGACTGACTGTTTCTAACAGTCCTCTCAACTGTGGCTTCAGGAATCATGGTAACTGGCATGCTTCAAGATTCCACTGCAAGAAAAAAATCTCATATCACCCCAGATAATTTAACACTGCATATACATATCTACAACACACACACACACACACACAGGCAGGCATGTACCCACTCATACTTACGTGGAAATTTTAAAGACAAAACTGGTACTATAAAATTTTTATACAACATTTATTAATTATAAGTATGTTCTCAGAAATTAAAATATATGAAAAATTAATATTGGCCGATATTTTATTTGTATAAAATTTGTCATGACAGTTTTCAATGGAAACCAGAAATATGAAAAAAACAGTACTTATCTACTTCTAAGTCCCTCTCTCTTCCTCCTACACACACACACACCAAAACTTACACACACATACATACACACACATGTGCACAAGCACACACACATGCACACACACACACACACTTATATACTGCATACACACACAGAGACTTTTTTTCCCCTTTACTGTTTTTGATAACTTACTGCCTGCTAGCCTTTTGCTTCTGTTTGAACTACACTTTGAAATAGACTGGCTCACGGCCCAGTGGCTGGGAATAGATCCTTCTCTGGAAAAGCAGACTTGTTTATGGCAGAGTTGGCTTTATCAGGACCATATAGTGTTACTAGAAAAACAAAAATTGCTCCTAATTGATCCTGAACGTAGCTACTCATTTTCATAGTGTAGAGATCTGATTCTATTAATCCCTCGAAGTTGGCGCTTTGGGCTTGTATTAGGATAATCATCACCACAAGCAGCAAGCCAGTACTCTTGTACCTACATCATTTGTCAAATATTAGTAAACAGGAAATTTTCATATAGGCTTTTTGAAAACTGTCCCGTTTAAAAAATTTCAAACACTGTCTTCTTCAGATGTTGGTATGGTTATTATTAGATTAGGCGAGGCCAATCAGGAAAGATCAACATACTGATAGGCCAAGGACTTGCTCTGTACTTTATGAAGGCGTCTATGGCTTTCTTTAGTCCGGACCCCAGTAACTCTCTTGCTTCTCATCCTCCTAAAATAAATTCAGAGGGGACAAGATATGGAGCAAGGAGTAAAAAGTCAATTAAAACAAGCAAAAAACAAGCACATACTCTTGCTAAGGGCAGATGGAGTAGTGGCGTGGATCCTCGTGTATACGGGTCTTTCATTTTGAAAGCTATTGCAGTCTACTTTTTTCTGCCTCCTCTAGGCTGTTGATTTTCAGGACAAGGGCATGATTTTCTCCAAATCCCATTTTACTTAGAATTCAGTTTGTTATGAGGAGATTATGCAATGTAAGAGTGTTTGTATGGACTTTTTTTGTCATTATAACATTTTATGTAAAATTCAGTTACCATGGGAGATGTTAGCACATGCCTTTAATTCCAACACTTAGCAGGTAAATTTCTGTGAGTTCAAGGCCTGCCTGGTCTATAGAGTGCATTCCAGGACAGCCAGGGCTGTTACACAGAGTAACTCTTTCTCAGAAAACCAAACCTTTTTTACTTTGAAGTTGAAAAATTCACTAGGGAAATGGATAAGGGCACGTTTTGTGTACTTCCCTGGTGAGAAATTCCCAGAAGTCAGATTGAGCTGACCTAGACACCTATATTGTCCTGCACATTCTGCTTTGGAGCCCTGAAATATATTTCCAAAACTTCTGTTTATTCCCACTTATAAACAGCTTTCTGCCTAGCAGTTCGTTTATGAAGGTGGCTGGACCTCATCATAATTTCTTTCAAACAGTGAATAGTTCACTCAGAAAAAAGTAACAAGTTCTTCCCATGTGTCAGGCGTTCCTAGTGGCGCTAGGTGGTCTATGGGTGAACAAAATATAGTTTGCTTTCACAAACCAAGAGTTTAGGCTATAAACTCCTTAGATGTACATGTCCTGCATCATTGGTCCTATGAATGACCGAGTGAGAACTCAGGTTATGGTAGTGGTGAGGATCACTGAGTCAAGAGGCTTGGCTTTAAGGCTGTGGTACTTGTAGTTGATACAAGTACTCAAGAAATCAGTCAGGGCTCTCTTTTTTTCTTTATTTTTCATCACCTCCTGTAATTACCATGATAGTACCAGAACTGGTGTTTGTGGGATCAGTGATGTGTTTGGTTAGATCCAAATATTGACAGATGACAAATTGAGTAGTCCAGCATCCCATGAATATAAAGGAACAATTATGGACTTTCAGTAAGGAACAGAAGATGACAATCATCTAGAATAGAAATGAAGATAATAATAGTGATAATAAGGAATAACAACTTAGAGTTATTTGAAATTGAGGAACTTGAAGAGTAGTCTTTCTCTAACTTCTATTTGTACTGTAGCCAGTTCCAATTTCTTAAAAATGATGACTTTTGAATGGTTTGAACAAAAAAAAAATCCACGTTTGATACTTTATTTTCTTGGTTATTCAGTTTGAATTCGCTGCTCCAATTCCCTACCAATTATGGTTTATTTACTGTAGAACTACAGAGCTCCCTAGCAATTTACTGTGCTGAGACTTTATGTGACTGCCAGATGCAAATTCCAAAGCATAAAGAAAAGTTTGCCTTTGGCAGTAATGGCTCCTACAGGACACATTCATCAAAATTTGAAATGGGAATCAAAAGGTTGAAGCATATGGCTTCCTTCCCCATCCTCCTTTGAAGTTCAGGTGACACGACTTTATTTTTTTTTCAATTAAAGAATGCTGACAGTCACTTTGTATGTTACAATTTTTATTGTTTATATTCTTAAAGGGCATGGTAACTCTCATCAGGTGTTCAGAGACATAGTGGGCCACTTCGTGCCATCTACCCTCAGCCCCATCTTCCATCATCACACTTCTCACAGAATAAAGTGGAGGTGGTCAACTCAAGCTCTTCAAAAAGCAGGGGGAGACTGAGAAATGGGTCATGGGCAAGACCTAGCCTCCGTGAACAAATGCCCAGTGGCCAACCTTTCCAAAACTGCCCCAACTCCTACCTCTTCCCAACAATACAATTAAATTATGACTTAACCAATAGACCTATAAATTAGTTCAGAGCTCTTATCATTCCATCATATGTCAATGATTGGATATACCATTGGAGAATCAAACATGGAACAAATGAATCACTTGGGGACACTTCATGTGTGAACCATATCATTATCACTTCTCCCCTTCCCTAGAAATTTTACCAGCACTGTAAAAAATATACCAAGCTTCACTTTACTTCAACTGTTTAGTATTGGGAAGATTCACCTCTGGATAATGTGTAACAGGAAGGCTGATTTGTTTGTCCCGACTGCCCAGAACCGAAATAATCACACAGAAACTGTATTAATTAAATCACTGCTTGGCCCATTAGCTCTAATTTCTTATTGGCTAATTCTTACATCTTAGTTTAACCCATTTCTATTAATCTGTGTATCGCCACATGGCAGTGGCTAACGAGCTAAGTTTCAGCAGCATGTCTTACTCTGGTGGCAGATCCATGGCATCTCCCTGACTCTACTTTCATCCTCCCAGAATTCAGTTCCATCTTTCCCGCCGCCTACCTAAGTTCTGCCCTATCAACCTTCCAGGTCAGTTTCTTTATTCATTAACCAATGAAAGCTTCACATGGAAATAAGGACCTCCCACACCAGTAATGTACAGTTTTCGAGCGATTAAAAAAACATTATTTAATTATTATTAATGAAAAACTCTTATTTTAAGAACTATTCTCCTTATAAATAACCAAAATCAATGGTGGATGGGTGATTTAATTCCATAATTGACAGTTATTAGGGTCTCATCTGATTTCCTGGGTTCCCTGACTAAAGGCCTATCTGTCCCGCAATCTGCTAGCTATTCTGAACATTCTCAAGACCACACAAGAGGTGCAGCTGTTTGTTGCTGAAGTACAATTCTGGCTCCCGAAGACATAGTCCCAGACATGAATATTTCAAGCAGTTGCCCCTATTGTCCTTACAACCATTGTCACCACGTGAGGAGGAGACTGTTTTCTCTGGTGGCCTCGAGCAGAGGGACTATTATGAATGATGCAGAGGAGGGATGCTATGAATGGTGCAAACCCAGTCCTTGGTTCCATAAAGATACGTTGTGATTGGTATAAAAAAAATCCCTATTCTGGCTAGATAAGCAGGCTCTCCAGCCTTCTTTGTGAACTCACTGGGAGAAACTCTGCTGTTGTTACAATGTTAGAACCAATAAAAGACACCTCTGTAGATATTTATTTCATGGTACCTCCCTTTAGCATTCATTATTAGTAGAGAAGTTTGAACTGGCAACAGGAAGCAAGATGTATTGGCAGTGATGACAGCAAAGTGGTAGCAGCTCTAACAGTGGAGTGGTACAAGCAGGGGCAGAGCTACAGAATTGATTGACCAGTGGCCAAGGCAGAAAAGGTGTCAAGAGTGTGCCTGGCCAGCTTGGTAGCGGCAGACATGAAGCCACAGAAAGGCAGCAACAGAGAGGAAGCAGAAAGGAGAGGAGGCAGTGGCAGCAGCCATCATGTAGGTAGACAGTAGACACCATGGCAGGCAGAGCAGTGGTCTCAAAATAGAGGAGGCTGAAGGCCACTGTGACTTAATCACATCTTTTGAGGTTCTCTTGAATGATGCTCAGAGTTCAGCCCAGCAGATGTTTTCAGACTTTGAACCATGGACTGCACACACCACAAAGTGACTGTGATTGCACTCTACCATAGAAATACTAAACTTACTTAAAACATCATAAGATTGACTTTTGTAACTCCATCATATACACTGTAGATGACACTGTCACATCACAGAGTCAAATTAGACATAGAGGTTAGTTAGACTAATCTGGGTCCCAGGTTCTAATTCTGGTTCTGTTAATCTCTAGTAGTGTGTCTCTGGGTACAGAACTTAAACTATCTCTTATCTGAACCTTACTTTCTGAAACTGGATAAGCATCATTTCATCTGTAGTGAAGTCACTGACCGTGGGTGAACCATAGAAAGACATATTGAAAAATTAAAACCTTCCTCAGAGAGACTCTCATGTCATATCTGTGAACAAGCCTCAAGAAGAGGCAGAGAACTGCCAAATAATCAAGCAGCAGCAAGAAATACTTGCAGACCAGTCTATATCCATTTAGTATAAGGAAAATTTCACTGAATCAATCAAAAATAATGTTTTTTATTGTTCAACTACTACTGAATTACCTGCCTTTTATATACTCCAGATCCAAGTGGACATAGCCCTTGGATTATAAACGAGGGTTCTTCAGTTTCTTTGCACAAAATTTTCCAGAAATCCCCACTTAGCTCCACAGATAAATAACTTACAGGAACATATACTTACAGAAGACACACCAGTAGCGTGCAGCCTAGCTACATCCAGATACCAATCTCCATTCTGCACATCTGCCACATGGGCTGTGTAAGGAAGCACCAGAATGCTTCTATGAACTTATGTAGTATAGAAAAGTGACAAAGGCTAGGACATCAAGATTCTTCATGTCAGTGAACACTGAGTTACTCCAAAAAGAAACAGGTGTTGAGCAGGCGAGGCAGCCAAGGAAGAATGCTTTACACTGTGAGTACAGGAACTACAAATAACCCCAAAGCAGGAGGAAACTTCACCATTGGGGAGGAAGAAAGGTGGCTGACAGAGCTCAGGAGAGAACGAAGCTAGGAAAATAAAGGGAGTCACTCGTCATTTCCAGAATTCCAGCTGGCCAGCTTTCAGAATTAGAGAAAACAAGCATGCAGAAATCAGGTATATTAACCCCAGGAGTAAATATGAAAATTTTTTTATACCTACTGTTTTGGTACAAGCCAACAATACTAACTCAGGCTTTCTGTTTGCATTGTTAAAACTGTTTCAATGGCACACATGATACACCTCTTCATTTGGAAGACTAGTTGTCGTAAGAGCAGTGTGCCACTTTGATAGAAAACTAGAGGTTCTGTATGGGTGGCCTAAGGAAGACTGGCTCTCTTTCTGCTCCATTTCTGGGTGCTCGCAATGCTTGTCGCCTAAAAATGAGGGGACTTTAGACATTCTTCTGAAACCATGACCTAGTCCACACAAAGAGAGAAATTCATTTGTCACACTTCGCTTTTGCTCTCTGGTAGAAGCTTCTGGATTTTTATTTGTCTTTGAACATCAATTCTTTGGTGCTTTGAAGCTGCTCTTAGGGTGAGTTAATTCACTTTGGGGTCTCTGGGTCATACCAGGGTGGACAGTGTTTCATGCAGCCTGCTTGCTTTCCGGAGATGTTTGAATTCTTCTAAGTCCTGTGGTGTTTGGGCTCAAGTAGATCTGAAGCTAATTAACATTTCAATTTTTAATCAAGTTTTTATTTTTTGTATAATCATTCTTATTTTAGCTTATGTGTTGTGAATGACTTCTTAAAATGATTTCATGTAATTTTGCATCTGGAATCAACCACTAAATTTGCTTTACACTACTGATACCTTTAAATGCAACAGCACCTTCCATGCAAAAATTGAAAGATAAGTGGGACCTTTGCTTTCCAAATTTCTCCTTGCACCTTCCCTTCAACCAACACTTTTCTCCTTTCCCCGAAGTTTTTTGTTTGTTTTCTTTTGTTCTTTTCCTAGGAGAATGTTGTTTAAAATTACAAAACAACCATAGACACTCCCAGACATTCTGTCTCAGAGATCATTTTGTTCTGTATGGTACCATGGGCTCCAAGCTCCTGGTACAGTTCAAGACGGTTTTCTCAGGATGTGGAGGGAAACAAAAACAAAGAACAAAAGACAGTAGAATTACATTTTCCCTTGTTACATCTTCTCTGATCACTTCCAAGCTGTGTGTAAGGGGAGTGTGGGGTGATGGTAATGGTACTGGTGGGGTATGGTGTGGTGGGGGGGAGTATGGTGTTGGGAGATATGGTGGAGGGTATGGTGTTTTGGGGGGTTGTGCTCACATGTACATGTATTACAATGAGTTTGTGCCATTCATTTTCAGTATTTCAGGTAGACAAACCTTTTATTATTCACTTTCGATCAACACAAAACGATTGGAAAGCTTCCTCAGCCGAGGCTACAGTAAGAAGACAGTGGGACTGGGATTGTCTCCAGGCATTTTTCTTCCAAAGTCACCTTCATGAATATCTGTGTGAGTGTTGGGATGTCATATGAAAGTGCACAGTGTTTGCAGGTATATATTGGAAGTCCACTGGACAACCTCAAGCGTTCCTCAGCTGCCGTCTACTCTGATGGGTTTTTTAATTGCTTATCTCACCAGGAAGGCTAGGCTTACCTGCAGGCCCCAGGAACACACCAGTCTCTGCTTTCACACTGCAGGCCCCAGGAACACACCAGTCTCTACTTTCACACTGCTAAGATTGCAAGCGTGATACCCTGCCAGGGTTTTATTTTTATGTCTTAAAATTTTTTAAACAAGGTTTCCTTATGTATCCGTTAGCTGGCCTGGGACCCATTATGTGTGTGGAGTAGGGCGGCTCTCTAATTCTCGGAGACTTGCTTACCTCTGCCTTTTGGGTACTGGAACTAAAAGTAGGTAGTGTCAAGCTTGGCTTTTTCTTTTTCTTTTTCTTTTTTTCAAATGTGGTTTCTAGGGGCTATCCTTTTGCTTGTTAGGTAAACAGTCACAGACTAAGCTATCTCTCCTGCCTTTGGCCCACATTTTAAAAAGTGAAACATTTATATTACTTTTGTTCTATATATCCCATTTTGTGATATTTGTTTCCTGCATATGCATGAAAAATCTCCATGTTGTCATAACCATCATTATCTGTACCATAATTTGTCTAATCAGAGAAGGAACCAACATCACATAGGTTTAAACACTGAACAGCCTTTCTTTGAAATGCTTGGGACCAGAGTTGTTTTAGACTTCATTGTTTTCTCAAATTTGGGTTATTTTCATAAAGTTGTGACATCTTTCATGAAGAGGCTTTTGGATTTGAAAGGATTTAGGAGTTTGGATAAGGGATGATCGACTTGTAGGACCAAACTTCCACAAATCTTGTCAAGCATTGCAACACTATTCAAAGACTATCATGATATTAACATTATAGAATTTTGAATACCACCCTAAAACAAATTTGCTGTTATTGTGATTGTAATGACTTGTAATGAGGACACTGAGATATGACATGCATATTTGAAGCAATGACTCACAGCTTAGTAACTGCAGAGGAGATGTTTGGACTCAGGGTCTTTCCTTTTTGTTTTTTAATTATGTGAGGAATTAAATATTCTATCCTTTTAATTTTACTCATTCCTGTATCACCAGTGAGCAACAGGTCGGACACATTACATAACCAATCAATATTTGATGAAGTAATGAAAGAATTGAATCCTTTGAAATTAAAAATTTAATTATGCAAGTAATACATGAATAGATTATCCTCATACACTACTGTGAAATAGTCTAAGAAAAGCAAAGCCTAAGCACTTTCTCATTCCATACTTTCTTTCCTGTCATCATTGAGATCTTTATTCTCTAATTTTTTTCACTAAAGTCCAAGCAAGCTATTCAGTATTTATAAAATTCTGGCAATCATGAGCAAAGCCAACCAGGTTGATATTTGCTGCTAATACAGAGTGCCATGCGATCAAGAACATGAAAAGCTGGGCTCAGCACCATTTCTCGTCACAGACATAAGCCCCTCATTTCACTCCGAAGTTTCCACTTAAGTGTGAAGGCCGACTATTATGTGGACAATTACAGGCCCCGGTAATTTGAGTTACTGTCTAATACCGGCATGATTTTTTTTTTGCCTAAGGATGTTTGTTACAAGAGCATGGGGCTGCAGAGGCTAAACTGTTCCAGGCAAGGGTATAAATATGCCTGTCATTGGGGCAAATTTATGTTTTCCCAAAGACTTCTTGGTGTTTACCCTAGGGTCAAGACGAGTCTTTGGACCAGATATCACCACATGATGCCTGTCAACAGACTTGTCATAGAGAACTGCAAAGAATAAAGCATCCTTAGGTGTGAAGTTTGACACAAAACAGGACATGAGAGAAAACACTTTGTGTGTAAGCATTATGGTGTGGTGATTAAGAGTTTTCTTTAAGAATAAAATTCCTTCATTGGAAACCTGTCACTACTCCTCATCAACTGAGCCACAAAGAGATGTTTGTCAATCTGCTCAGATTTCTGGGACTCTCTTTCTTCATTTCTGACCTAGAAATAGAAACAGTAGCCTCGCTCATAAGTCTGTGGTAGATGCACATCAAGAGCAATGTGAAATACTCTGGTAATTCAATTGTCAATGAATAATGGCCACTAACATCACTGTAAAAGAGTAGGTGCAGTGGCTCACACCTGTAGTTCTGACATTTTAGAATGAGTCAGGAGGATTACCATGAATTTGAGGGCCCGAGCTACACAGTGAGACTCTATCTCAAAGTAACAACAACAACCACAACAAAAAGCACTCTACAGCTTTAATGAAATTGAAATGTACAATATGAACTATTTCTGAACATGCTTAAGTCAATTATGTTGCTCAGAGATGATCAAAGCCTCATTGGGCTGTAATAGGATATGTCTGTTGATGCTTGGTTTCTGAAAATAATATCATAAAATCAATACATGCTAATAAATAAACAAATCGCCAATATATTAATGAATATCCCTTGTTACTGAAGTGACATGTAAAGTATTCCATGCTACTGAATGCTGCTGTGTTCAAAAGCAAATTGACTGTGATTAGTGTAATTGTGTGCACCTATGGTCCATCATCATCCTCATAAAGGCTTTTGAACACTCTTGGTCCCCAGTAGGAAAACAATTAGTGACTTACATGCTATCTTCATGTAGACAAGATCTTTGTTCAGATGCCCTCTAACACAGCCCTCAGAATACAATTCCCCCACTCATTTCTTTTTCCAGTCTTCAGCCCAACCTGTAGCATGACATCTGTCTCAGTGACTGCTTGTACGATAGAATGCAGCAAACTAGAATCAGGAGTCTGAAAGACCTTGATGGCTTAGGGAGAGAGAGAGAGAGAGAGAGAGAGAGAAATAGATGATAGACAGGGAGACAAACTCACTAAGTGACAAGCCTGACAGACAGAAGGATACAGATAGATTACAAATAATTAAAAAAAATGGTTTTGGATGTTATCTAGTGTTAGGGAATCCAGAGGTGTGGGTGGAGTCAGCTTGACTCAGGATAGAGAATAATGTTTACAGGTTCAAATTTAGTGAAGATGCCCATGCCAGGGGTGCAGACAGCTATTTTGTGGATAAAATGTTTAAAGTATGCTATAAAGAAATGAAACTTAAAAGGATTATGTTAGTTTTAAATGTAGAAATTTACCTGGGAACCATTTGGTATACATCTGTGGGTTTCCTTGATTCTGCTTAAATGTTTACATTTCTCTTAGAATTCTCTCTCATGTATGATCCTCATAATCTTGTATTTCTAGCTTCAATTTCTTTAAATAGGATAAGAACTAAACAATAAAAAAAATCTGCAATGCTTGCTAGGAAGAAAATTTGGCAGGTGTTCAACCCTTCTTAAACAGTTAACTTGATGAAAATCCAGAGCAGAATTTCTTGTTTCCTTCTCTCCCTCCCCCCTCTTCTTGCTCATAGGCCTTTTAAAAATCATTATGCATTATTCCATAGAATGTAGGAACTATAATTTAATTATTAACAGGCAAGGTTTGCCTCAAATATGCTTAATAAAAATAAAAAAATTAATAAAATTAAATTTATATATTTTATAGTTATTACATATGTACAATAAATGCATATGTAAGAATGCATGCACACCACACACACACATACACACACACACACATAGTATTTCTGCAGAGGTAAATTAAGACTATGTCTTTTTGGCAATAATAAGGAAATATCTAACCAGACTTAAGTGGTATTTTAGTTATGTTCTTTGGACTGACGGCTGTAACTATCTGATCTAACTTAGTGTCTAACTAACTGCCCTTATAGTGATGAAAGACATTACAAATTGGCTTAGGTTTCCTGCCAAATTCTGTTGAAATATGTGTTCAATACATAGTTTTAAAATAGTTGTATTTTATTTTGAAATTGTTATTCTTTTAGAAAGGGTGATGTCCTATAATTTACTCTAAAGTTCTTAAGGGAATTAGAAAATGACCTTACTGCTCCCCGTGTTTTTAATTTTTTCTTAAACTGTGTCCAGGCAGACAGTTTATGGGGTGACTGCAAGCCTCCAGGCAACTGCTCTTAAACAAATCTATCTGTAGGCTGTTGAAATGAGTCTTTGTCTCTACAACCACGGTAGTTCTGCAGTTGTGTTGTGTGATTATGTCTTTAGTGTGTCCCATGTTCATTTTTTTCTAACATACAGTGAGAAATACCGCAAGCAGAAATATTGTATTTACTTCCCATAGATAGGCCATCCTATTACACTTCTATACAAGGATATGTTTTATTAAGTACAGAATCAGAGAGATTCAAGCAGGATTGAGAAGCAGTCCATTGTCTTGGTAGAAATGGTTGTTAACACCATTCTTTCCACTCTTGAATATAACATTCTAGTTCTGAAAAAAAAAATACTAAATTAGACCTGAAGGCAAGTATTCTTAATGTTACTTTAGGCTTTCATGGGATAAATTCTCAAATACAAATGTTTTCTTCAATTGTTCTTGAGACAGGTTTCAAAACTGAGCTCTGGGGGTAAGGTGATTGATCACTATTGATAGATGGAAGGAAACAATAGGTTTGTTTTTTTGTTTTCTTGTCCTTTTGTTATGGTAATTTAAAGTCATCTGCAGCATTCTTTTTGCCAAAGATATAGCTAAAATCGTGAATGTAGCACACAGACACCGTGAATGTTAATGTAGAAAACTATAGGGGTTTTGATGAGAATTTAGAAGGAGCTAAAGATATTTTATTGGGAGGGAAATTCCAATGTTTAATTTTGTACAAGTGAGAAGAAGGCACAGTTAAGAAAAGAAGGCATATAACAAATGTGCAACAATGTATTCTAGAAACGGTTCAAAGTAGAATTTCTAGGAAATATAATTTGGGGAGATTTAGAAAACTCTTGAGTGTCATGATAAGGGATTAGAATTTGAGTATTTAGAGTATTTTCCAATAGAGGAGTGAGTTGGTGGAAACGACCCTGTGAAAGTGAGTATGATGAAAAGAAATAAGTCTTCTGAGAAATTAGAAGGACATAATTTTTTAATATTAAAGGACAAAAACCAACAGGATATTAAACATGAATAATCAAGTAAATGTAGATGAACAAATTGAAATTTCCCAAATGTAGTGTAGCCCTCATCTAGCGGGAACATAGATGGTCTCCCTATTTATCTCCTCTGCACAGTAGTTTATGCAATTTGAAACAAGAAGAAGCACTAAAATAAAGATGAAGCAGATACACTGTGCGAGTGCACCATGTGATGAATTCATTATAGCCACTGTACTGCAGGAAGAATGGAAGGCATCGTTAAAAGCAGGCATCATGCTTTTCTCATTGAGTTCAAAGTCAATGTGTCTTAATGATAAGAAAGGATCCTCAAGGTCTTGAGGCTCTTTCACCCCAGTTTGGAAAAACTCTGAAGTTTGGCAAATACTTAAGGCTGGTATCTATGAAAGAAGTCATTATTTTGGATTTAAGAAAACTGCAAGTGAAATTAGCAGGAGATATGAACGTCAGTGAATAATGGGTTATGAGACACAGTACCTAATATTGGATTTGAAAAACAAAACAAACAAACAAACAAAGAAGCCAGCAAAATCCTGAGTTTTTTTCTTTGAACTAGATGACTTTGTGTTAAGGAAACGTAGAGTCAACTGAGGGTTCCAGCAAAGCTGTTCCCAATTTCAGTCTATAAGCCATCATGCCCTCTGGAACAGCCATCTTGGGTTAATGCAAACATTTGGTCTCATTAACTACTTTGGATATATCTTAGTGCTTCCTTATTTATTGTCTTCCCAAGGCTTAATGGGCTCTGGAATGTGTGTTGCCTTGGTTCTCATTGAGTCTCATCTTGCAAGATCTTAGCAGGCAGCCATTTTGACTGTCAGCTTTTATATTTCCCTCTAGGAAGCACAGAGTTCTTACAGCTGCTCCTAGATGCCTAATTAATATTTCCAAGTCACTGTCTTCATGCTTATAATTATTCTAGATAGCATCTTTGTGTCCTTGACATTCAGAAATAGATCGCTTCATTCCAGTAATTCTGATTCAGCTCTTTTCTCTGCTCCAAGAGGTTCAAATTTGCATTGTGCCCAGTATGAGTCTTTGTTTACTAGATTCCATGTTGTTTTTATCGGTAGTAAAAACTGGACTTAATCCTGAAGAGTTTTCATAGTATGGAATGACAGAGAAAGTGTGCTATAGTCTGGGGGGGAGAGTGAGTAGTAAGAAGAGGAAGGCAGAACCAAGCCGAGTAGGGATATGGTGATCCCATCCTAGTGACGTGTCTGGAATAGAGAGGTGCACTGATGGAGTCAAAGATTAGCATGGGCAGAAGAGACATGATTTAAAACAATTGACTATGAATGAGTCGAGCAAGCTGGTCTCCACATGTTTGACTCATCTCATTTGCACCCGGAGGGACAAAGTTATTACCTGAAATAGAATCTGCTTGTTTCCCTACTACGGATATTTTAGCAAATTCCCACTACCTCCAACTGAATTTAAAATATTCCCTCCCGCATTCTCGAATCTGTGTGTAGCCGCACAAGTAGCTTAAAAACCAATCGCCAGTCGTTCCTCTCTTGTCATGCAACTCCCACTTCAGCTGCGCTCTAGCCATAAATCATTGATTTTACCATCCAGGCTCATCCCTCACTTTACCAGCCGTGTATCTTCTTCTAATCTTCTCCTTCAACTTCCTTTATAAGCCCCTACACAAGATTGCTATGCAGCTGAAATATAACTCATGTGTATATCCCTTCCCGGTCATAATTATTCACTGCCTTCCTTACAAGTACATTCAGTGCCCCTGAAGATAACTGTATTACAGCATTCATATTATATTATACCCATGAATGTGTCTGTCTACTTAGCCCCCTAAACTAGACACAACAGACACATGCCATTCTCTGCATTCCCTATGAGTGTTCTCTTGGTACTTGGCACAGGGTAGGTGCAGAGTACTTTTCAAACTGATTGACTGAAAAACCGCTCCATATTTTTATTCTAGGAAATCCTGGGAATAGCCAAATAATCAGACTGTTTATTATATATTTATTGTTTTTACTATGGATTGTTCCTTAATCAGCCTTCAAGGTTTGGGGCTCAAAATTATTCTTGCAAATCTTAATAACAAAATTATTTACTGAAAATTACCTTTGTGTTGTTGGTCATTCTCTTAGAAAAGATTTGCTGAATACTTTCAATTAATGAGATATTTTCAGTTTACTAAATCATAGTAATTTTTATTTCTCTAGAAATAAACAAATTTTGCATATAAATTAGAATTTTATTAGGTATGAGATTTATAAATCAAGTGATTTAAAGTGGCATTCATTTAGAACTAATCCATAAGTCTTTTTTTAGCAAGAAATAAAAACATAAACTCGATAATTTTCAATGTAATTTCTATATATTTTGTTTGTGGAGGGATATTATAGATTGATTTTTGGTCTTGATAGACACTGAAGCTGTTTAAGCACATAAAAGCCTTGGTGCAATTTCCCACACATAGAAAAAGCTCCCTGAACACAACACTGTAATTTGTGCACCTAAGTTCCTCATCTTTGAAAGCCCTCTCAATTCTTAAAAAGTCAGGAAATTTCTATAAAGTAAAAGTCAATGTATTTTAAAGCAAAGAAAACATTGGGTGGCCACCTATTAAACTGATTCCCAGAAAAGGTCAGCTGTTGGCAGTTTCCTACAATTCACTTTGATAGTTACAGTTTGATTTGGGGGATAGGTCAGTGTATATGCAAAGTAAAAAAAGATCTTCTAGCTATCCACAAATATGCTTAGGAAAGAGCCATATGGTGGGGTCTGAAGAGCTGATTTAGTCTGGAAGGAACTTTATGCAAAAGTGTCCCCATGGACTAGGTCAGTGGTGTCCATATATCTTTGACCGCAACACTGAGGATGGGGTGGGGATAGAGGCTGATATATCTCAGAAGTTCCTTGGACTGCTAGTCTATTAGACACTGTTAGGAACAGTTTCAGTGAGAGCTCTACTCTAGAAAAACAAGGTGGAGCTCAGTGGAAGACAACTGAAATATCTCTCTGGACTCCATATGCTTGTATGTGTACATGCACATGTATCTACATACTTGTGTGTCTATACACATGAACATGCACAGATAATACACATACCTAACAACAATAAGAATAAGCTGTAAGGTGAATAATGCCATGATCATTATAAGTACGAGCTCATAAAACTGCTGTAATATGGCTAAAGTAAGACACCATTTCCCTAGATTCTGAAACATCGCTAACTTCAAATTAGTTGTCTCCACTAATAATTAAGTTATTTAAAACTTTTTACAATGCCTAAAATAAGTAACAACCAATGCAAATGTTTACTAAGATGAAACTGACAGAGCACCTCCTTGCCCTTAAATAGCTCACCTTCTGCCCCCAATCTATTTTGGTCTCATGGAACATTTACATAAATCTATAACAAGAATGACCCACTCTGCTTAGGTATTCTATCTGCTAATGCCCATATTTTTACTGTACTTTTCTCTATTGATTTGCCTCATCAGTTACTTGGAAAAATAGACCTCTTACGCTCAAACTACAGCTCCTAATGCCTGTATCTTCCTGATTGCCCCATCCTCTAGATCTCCAGCATTCTGTATTTTTGCTTTTCTTTCTCCTTTGTTGTCTTTCTTTTGTCTTCCTTCACAATCAAGTTCCTTAAGAGTCCCTTGGAGCATGAGAGCTCTCCCAGCAAGTGAGAACACTGGCTGCTCTTCCAGAGAACCAGCATTCAATTCCTAGCATTTACAAAGCAGCTCACAATGGTCTATGCTCCAATCCCAGGGGATCTGATGTTGTCTTCTGGCATCCTTGGAACTGCATTCATGTGGTGCATAGACATACATGCAGCGAAATTTCCTGCATATATAAAATTTTAAAAAAATAAAAATAAAAAATAGTCCCTTGATTCATAATTCCTGGGCAAAGGAGACAAGATCATCTTAAAAATTCAAACGAACCTGCTGGTTTCTGGGTAGACTTCAATGAAAGTATCTGATTTTGAATCAGAACACAAATATCCCTGTTGATTATACTTCTCCACAACCAGATAAGCAGCTTAGCAGGGTGAAGTCTTAAGAAGAGCTAGGCTGTCCTCCTTGTGATACTAGCTGTTGCATTTTGCCCTCCCCTCCATTCCAACACTGCATTATTGTTCTGTAGCTTTGCATAAATGTCTTATTTCTTTCCACCAATGGCCTCTCATATTCTTCCAACTCCATTAAATGAACTTGGGAGGAGGTTCAAATACACATCCTAATCACTGGGAAACTCCCGAGTCTCACTGTTAGTATATAGGCACTGGATAGAATTGTTTGCAAGTCTTGTCTTAAGTCAATATTCTATTGCTGTGAAGAGACATGCTGGCCATGGCATGTCTTGTAAAAGAAAGTAGTTGATTGGTACTTGCTTACACTATCAGAGGTTTAGTTCATTACCATCATGCCAGGAAACATGGTGACAGGCAGGCAGGTAGACATGGGTCCTGGAGACACAGCTGGAAGCTCTTCATCTGGATCTGTAGGCAGCAAGAGACCAAGACTCTGGGCCTGGATTGGACTTCTGAAACCTCAAGCCTAACCCTAGTGACGCACTACCTCTAACAAGGCCACACATTTTCCTTTTAAATGGTGGTACTTGCTAGTGACCCAGCAATTAAATCTATGAGCCTACTAATACCATTCTCATTGAAACCATCATAATACTCTTATTTCGAAACAATTGTAGATCAGAAACATAGATCTTAGTATATGTCTGTGACTGTAGGAAAAAGACCAGTCCTGTTTCCTCCTTTTATTCTAAAACTTATTACAAAACAAAAGGGAGTGGAACTTGGAACTTAAACTGTCTCTTATATTTTAGGTAAGCATGGCACACGAACTTTTCTATTTAATTCATACACAAGCCTTTAGAAAATCTATTATGGCCGGGCAATGGTGGCACACGCCTTTAATCCCAGCACTCGGGAGGCAGAGGCAGGCGGATCTCTGTGAGTTTGAGACCAGCCTGGTCTACAGAGCTAGTTCCAGGACAGGCTCCAAAGCCACAGAGAAACCCTGTCTTGAGCCAAAAAAAAAAAAAAAAATCTATTATGTTCCATAAATAGAAGCCAAAGTCTAGAGGCTTTGAGTAACATGGGAAAATACGCTGTCAGGTGGCAGTAGACCATACACACCAGTGTGTCCGTCCATACTCTGCCTTACGTACTAAGCTTCCTCATTTCAAATAAGATTTATCAAAATACATTGTAATTCCCTCAATGACATGCCCTTACCTTAATAAATCATAATTAAATGGTGACGACTGTTTCCATTTTAACAGATGTGATGACTAGCTATAGATCAGATAATCCTTGAAAAGAGGAGGATTTGGAATATGAACGTTAGTCTTTCAAATTTCAATTTGAGCTCCTTTTCACTTATATTATTATTTTTTAGAGCTGGGTTCACTTATAAATGACATTCACTGAGACTCGAAGCAGAGAGTGCACCTTCACTGTGGCTTAATAAACCTGAAGGTTGATCAGCAGAAAGCAAGGACCTAAAACAAGCAAACAAAAATGCCCTGTGTTTGTTTCTTTCACTGTCAGAGTCACCAGAATTGTTCACCCCGGTTTATCTTGTTCACTCCTGTCTATCCTAGTTTTTCAGAGTTAATTATTGATTTCTCCTGCCAATTTCCAATTAACCTTTATCAACCCAGTTTCCATACTCAATATGTTCTGTTTAAGGAAAAATCAATGTTGATATCATTTCTCTGGGGGGAAACATAGAAAAGCATTATTATGAGTTGACTGATTTAAAAAAAACCAGTAGACCCTATTTTAATTATATTGTAATTATTCCTACTTGTAGAGTGCTCTAGTACTCAGTGTTACTCCATCTTTCTGCAACTCTGTCATCACAGGTAGATTACTGAGTCACTCTGTGATCACTTTTGGCAGATGGTTACTCTCTTAGCTACTGTTTTGTTGCTATGAAGAGATGCCATGACCAAGGTAAATTAGAAGCATTTATGTGGGATTTGATTAGCATTTCAGACAGATAGTCTGCAACCATCATGGCAAGAGCAAGGTGGCAGGCAGGCATGACACTGGAGTAATAACTGAGAGCTTGTATCTGATCTTCAAATGGAAGGCAGAGAAAGAGATTGGACTTGGCATGGGCTTTTGAAACTTCAAAGCTCATCCCCAGTGACACACCTCTTCTAACGAGGTCACACTTGCTAATCTTTCTCAAAGTGTTGTACTAGCTGAGAACCAAACATTCAAGTGTATGAGCCTCTCTCAGGCGTTCTCATTCAAACCACCACAGTTATTATACATGTTTTGAAAGAAACTAGTTCTAACATGTGAGAGTCAATCCTATGAGACTAAAGAAAAATGCCGCAAGATCCAAGATCACGCAAAGAGCAATCTGTTAGGGAACTACTGATTGTATGTGACAAGGGTGTCTTTAAATGCTGCAGCCTCAGGATCTGGCTTGCTATACACGTGAGTGAGATGAAGAGGGACTATGGCCAACATGAATATGCTTGTTCTTTCTCAAAAATGATTACTATGCAAAACATGAGCTAAACACAATAACTGTTCAGGCGTCAGTGGTCTGTACACTACTCAGCTGACTATTGTACTGACTGTGCTCAGGGAGGTTTAGAACACATGCCAGCAGCATCAGGTTGGCCATTAGTGTCACTGTCAAAGGAGATAGCCAACAGTCCACTGGCATATATTTTTATTGTTATGTTCTATCATAATCACACAAAGAGAATGTCAAAAACTCTGTGAATGGATATATTTTTATAAACTCATTCTAAATAACTATAAAATATTACAAACAAAACGTATCTCTAAGAAAAACCAGTGTTATCTATTAAATGCTACAACTGAATATATATATAGTACATATATATATATTCCATCAATTGTTTATTATTATGATTATGCTATGTAATTATTTAGTTTTTGATGCATGGTCTTTCTACATGAATGTCTTGGAACTCACTATACAGAGAAGACTGGCCTTTAATTCACAGAGTTGCCTGTTGCTACCTCCTAAGTGCTGAGATAAGAGGCACATGCCAGTACATCAAGCACATCACTGCTATTTTAAAATAACCTTTTATCATTGGGATATTGGATACTCATTTTGTTTTGTTTTATTGGGTTGTTGTTGTTCTGTTTTTATCAAGTTTCTCTTTGAAACATTCTTGGCTGTCCTGCTTCTACCTCCCAAGTGCTGGGATTAAAAGTGTGGGCCACCACTGCCCAACTAGGTAATCTTTTTTGTGTTATAAGAATATCAGATGTTTACAAAGCTTAAAATGTACAAATAGGTACATGACAGAACTTTCATTACCATCAAATAAGTCATAGACAGATGATAGATACTGAGTTTTACCATTTGTTTAAGTTGTATTTATTTTATTAATTTCCTTATTCAGCTCTTTATTATTACTGAAGTTTATGAAATGAATCTATAACACTTATTTATTTATTTGTTTGTTTGTTTGTTTTGACAAAGGGTCTCTCTCTGTAGCTCAGTCTAACCTGGAACTCATTATGTAGAGGAAACTCAGTGAAATTTACTCACCTCTTCCTCCCAGGGGCTGAGATTAGGTACACTACTACACCCAGCATCTATACTATTTTATAATCTGAATATATTTATAAAACTATACACATGCACACACACATATTTGAGATAGGACACTGTGTTGTTCATAATTTGTGTCCTAATCTTTATTGCATAGATGACGATTTGTATTTGTTATTCCAATTGTGGTGGTTAATCTCAGTTTTCAACGTGATGGGCCTCTAATCACACATGATGTGTAATGTCTTGACTGTGCTGATTAAGTTGAGAAGGCCAGCTCTTGTGAGTGGAAACAAGCCATGGGCCAGAGTGCCAGACTGCCTTAGACAGAGAAAGTGAGCTGAGCACTGGCATCTGTCATTCTGTTTCCCAGCTACGGATGCTGTGTGAGTAGATGCCCCAGACTCCTCCCTCTATGACTTGTTGACTGTTAGAGACCGTAACCTTGAGCTATGTGCCAGAATAAACCCTTCCTTCCATGGTGGCTTTTATCGGGGCATTTTATCATAGCAACAGGAAAATAATTAAGGAAACAAAATGTGCACTAATCTAAATCTTTAAAGTATAACTGAGAACAGGAGACTGAAACACATCCATAGTATGGGTGAATATTTTTTAAAGGAGTTTCATAGATTGGTGCACAGAGATACCAACTTGGCCAATTCATTTGTTTAAAAAAATACTATTCATTTTCCTCTTTTTCTTTTTCATTTTCCAAAGTTTCTACAATATTCCCAAATTCAAAAGAAGGAAATTAAAGTTAGTTTATAAAATATACAACATAAAAAGCTATTTTTTAACATAAAAAGTTATTTTCATTTTCCACTGAAAAATTTCAGTAGTTTGGTTTTTATGCAGATTTGTTTTGTTTTGTTTTCTGACCCTTCCAGATCACATTTCATTTTATCCAGGGTATCTTTTAGGTGCAATATTTTGGAAACAAAAGATTCCCTTAATGCCTTTTTACACAAACTGTTCCAGAGCCTCTTTGCGTCAGCACCTCCATCTTGACCCAAGACGAGAGGGCACTAAATCACCTTGACAGGTGTCTATTCACATCAGATCACCAGTTTCTGTCTCCTGTGCTGACACAACTTTCTTCAAATCCATTATTTTCTTTTCCCAAGTGCACATGCTTTCAGGCAAAAAGGACACGATCTTTACTCAGAAGACACAAAAACATTTGAGCTACCTCCCCAGAATTTCTAAGCAAGATTACTAGCATCATTATTCTGAAACAAATAGAGATTACAAAAAGGAAAGCAAGGGTGCTTCTTCTTTGTTTCTGCCAGGCTAAAACTGTTTTTTTTTTTTTTCCCCAAAAAACCTTCATGGCAAGAAAACTTTCTCATTATGTAAAAAGCAGTCACTGGCAAATTAACATCCAAACATATGCATTTAAATTATATGTTTCTGATATTTTCTTTTAAAGAGGTTTTGTATTAATAAGACTAACAGGAGATTATTTTATGTGAACCAGGAAACAGGATGAGAGTAGACAAGAAGCCATGAAATTGGAATTCAAAAGCAAGAAAAGGTTGCTATTGGAAAAATAGGAAGCATTAACCTGTGATCATTATTACAAGGGGTTCTCCTTGGCTGACGTCTATTTTGGGGAACCCTGATTGCTTTTCGGGTTGAGGGGGGGGGACTTAACTGGGGAAGGGGGAGGGAAATGGGAGGCGGTGGCAGGGAAGAGACAGAAATCTTTAATAAATAAATAAATTTAAAAAAAACAAAAAAAACAAAAAAAAAACTATAGCTTATGTAAACAATTATGGCTGAAAGGCTCCCGGTCTATGAGAAGTCTAAGAGATAAATGTTTAACTGTGTGTGGTTTGGGGAGATAATTTTGTTTTTCACCTGTAATATGCAAAATGTTTAATCATGTAAGGGAAATGGAAAATATGTCATTTTTTACTTGTATTCATTGTAATCATTCACTTAAAAAATAAAGTGTAATTGCATTGTAAAAAAAAAAATCCAGAGGTATTGTTCTAAGCCATATCCTTATCTATAACTCATACTCAGAAAAAGTTGATTTAGTTTTTTAAAAGTTCTCAAATATTTTGAGTCTTATAGTAGCTAATTCCATTTTAAAGTTTTGCAATTATTTATTTAATCTTATTTTTATGCATTGATGTTTTGGCAGATCCCATTGAACTGAGTTAAAAACAGTTGTGAGCTGCTACATGGGTGCTGGGAACTGAAACCAGATCCTATGGAAGAACAGTCAGTGCTCTTAACTGCCGAACCATTTCTTCAGCCCCCATTTTAAAGTTTATTGGAAACTTATTGCTTATAATGAAGCACTTTACATTCCCTTGAACCCAATTAGTATAAATTGATAAAGTTGACAAAACTTTTTTGATTGAATTTATTTCAAAACTTATAAAATAATTGTACTAATTTTACTGTGATTGGGATGGTCGGATGATGAATTACAAAGTAAATTAAGCCAGAGATCATTTAAGGCATCCTAAAGAGAAGAGAGAATCATTTATCATAATAAAGTGCCTTTTTATCTTTCTTTGTTTGGGAGGGGTGGTTTTGGTAGACAAGGTATCTCTGTAACTTTGGGGCTTGTCCTGGAACTCTCTCTGTAGATCAGGTTGGCCATGAACTCACAGAGATCGACCTGCCTCTGCCTACCAAGTGCTGGGATGAAAAGTGTGTGCTATCATTGCCTGGTCAATATTAAAGTGCCTTAAGAAATAATTTGCCTCCATTTATGCTACTAAGGTATCCTGGATAATGTGTAGAAAATTCTGCAGTTAATCATCTTGCCATTATACCCAGGAAACTCATTTATAATCTTTTCCCTCTCAGAGAGAAGTTTATGCATATAAACTTTCAGAGATGACCTCTACAAACCAATGTCACACCAACTTTTCTGTACTGAATTGTTAGTAGTGTTCAAAGGTGAATGGACAAAAGGTTATGTCATCAACAAGCTGGAGAACTTCATGTCCAATCAGGAAGGAGAATGATGCTTCAATTCCACCATGACTGCAAGTGACCCTTAGACTGGTTTAGTGGCATAGGGCTTTAGAAAGTGGTAGAGAGTTAAAAGCCATGAAGTAACCCAGACTCCTGAGGGAGGGTGCCCTCAGAATTTGATTTCAGCAGGTCATTCAGTATGTCACTCTGTAGTTGGTCCAAGTTTCCAGAAACTCTCACTATCTGCTAGTTTTGGATGAATGAGCCATTCTGAGAGGCTGTGGCAGCCCAGTTCAGAGTGAGGGTAAGGAGAAACTTTCCTACCTTGTGTAAAAATCAAAGGATTAGCAAAGAAAATTCCTCGAACATTGTGAGCAGCCAGTGTGCCAAGAAGATCAGCTTCTCGGCCGTACACAACTATACTTCCAGTTATTTAAATATTTAAATATATTGTGGGCTTCTCCCTCCTTCCTCCTCATAGCCTACCTTGTAACTGACATCCCCAAGCTTATACATTCAGAGCACATTTGTTTGTTTGCTTTGGAAATGTTCCCTCATATACTATTTGCTATCTGGATAGCAGGTGTGACAGATGTACTGGAAATTTAAAAAGCTAATTTGATGTTAGTGCAAAACTTGTTAACGTGGCAAAGCAGTTTCCAAAGGTAGCAAGCTTATGAAAGATGCTATGAATGCCTCACCTAGGAATTGAATTGGGTAAAAAGGCTGAGGGAATGCTTTGAAAAGATCTATACAATGTATATAGTGACTGAGAAAAATTTAGCATACAATTATAAAAATCACATTTCAAAGTACGAAAATGAAGGCAAATAACATTTCACTCATCAACATGAGCCATTTATTTAGGTCATTTTGTGGGGATCATAGGGCAGTGACTAATGGATTTGGTTGTGAACAGATTCAGTTGAATCTCAGATCTATGAGATACAATATAATTACTAAACTGATCAGATGATTGTAAGAAACAAATGAAACCATACATAAGTGTGTGGTTCACGGAAAGTAAGCAGTTATCAGCTAGATAACCCGTCAGCTCTATCAATAACAGTACTCAGTAGTTTGCTTCAAATACCACAGAATGGGTCGAAGAAAGTGGCTTAGTGGTTTCGACCACTTGCTGCTCTCACAGATGACATGAGTCAAATCCCAGCTTCCATGTGATGGTGCGTAATTACCTGTCATGCCAGCTGTGCATGTGAGCATTCCCTATCTATCTATCTATCTATCTATCTATCTATCTATCTATCTATCTATCTATCTATCTATCTGTGTGTGCATGTGTACACAGTCTTTACATAACAAGATATCTAATTATATGCAGAATGCCTATGCTGGTCCACATGGTAACTCAAACACATACAAAGGACAAGTGAAGCTGCTAACTGTATCATGTTCTAAGGCTGTGCAATTCAGAATATGGGATTTTATCTGTGGGGGCTCAACAGACTGCAGTGTGTGTGCACTGTGACTTGACAGAGAGTGCAAGTGAAAATTGCTTGCAACAAGACTCCACTTAGATTGCACACTGGAAATGGATTCATCTAGGTCACCGTTTAGACAGAGAAGAACACAATTAAGTTTCTGCCAGAGAAAACCAGCTTCAGATCATGTGAGGCTTGTCATCCCTGAAGACGCCAATATGGGCAGGAGTTTTAACTGGAAGTGTGAATGTACCCGTGCTAAGCTGAACTATTGCCAAGATTATTAATGCATCACTTTGATGAGCCAAGAATTTCCATTTTTCCACACAGGAGAGGACCTCTCCAGTCATCTGAGTGCAGAGCTTTTTATTTCAAGAATAACACATTTCAACTCGAAGAAAGAATCGCAGCTAGGTTTTGACAGAACCTGTTGGGAAGTAGAGGCAAGCGTGATGTTTTATAAATGTTGGTATTACAATTAGTTTTTTTTTTCGTGTAGACACCTTCTGATCATCTATTTAGCATAAGATCAGATGGCCCGGAGAATTATCTCTTTTTTATAGACCATCTGCTTTGTCATAAGAGCCTCTTTAGAGGAAACACACAGGCAATGAATTCATTCGCTTTTCAAAATCATCCTCTGTGTTCTTTCTTTCCACACCCTGAAGCCTGCATAGCCATTTTTAAGACTAAGAAAAATTCAGGAAGTACAGCTGAAGAGATAAATAAGTGATCACAAGACATCCTTTGATTGAAGATTTTATCTGTGCCCCGGTGACCTCATTGTCTGGAGACACATCTCTGACCCCTGTCAGGAAAGGAAACACGGCTCTTGAAACCAGAGGTCCTGGATCACTCACAGTGCCTGTTGAAATTCAGTTTCCTTGTTTCAGTATGGAAGTGCAAACAATGGGAACTGTATGTGGAAGCATTTCTTAAACTCTTCAGTGTTAAAGGGTATCAGTTGCCATATTCGTATGCATTTAGATTACTGCAACTGTAAGCAATAGTTATTTCCAAAAAAAAAAAAAAAGGTGGCTAGCACCAGTCACTAACATTTTCAAATGTTTCATGAATCTCAAAATTCTTCCCTAGTAGATTTTTCACTTTTCCCTATTTGCTGAATCCACACACACACTTGCATGCACAGTTAATCTTGTATGGTTAACGAGCAGGAAATTGTGAGCTAAGATAGTCTCTAAAACATTTAGTTCCTCTAAAACATTACTATCTAAATCTATGGCTCAGATCTGCCGCTCTAGCTCAAGCCTCTCACTTAATCCAAATGACACGGGCTGTTCTTGAGTACTTTGGGGAGGTCCCCATTTGTTTGCATATTCAGTGCACAGAAGCTTTCAGAAGACAAAGAGTACCAACATAAATCCCAGAATGTGTGGACAGTGGTCTGTCATCGAGCAGTGGTTCTGCTTATAGATGCACACTTATGATGCTCCTAAAAATAGTCCGTGGGCTTGAAAGTTTGGTTCAGAGGTTAAGAGCATAATCTACTCCTGCAAAGGACTCAGGTTTGCTTACCACTGGTTACCACCATCCATAACCACCTGCAACTCCTCACAACCACCTGTAACCCCAGCTGCAAGAGACCTGATGCCTCTGGCTTCTTTGAGAACCTGCACTCATGCAAACCCACCCACATGCTAATAAACATGTACTCATAATAGCAAATGATTATTTTAAATCTTTATTCGAGCAAACAGTTCATTAAACCCCAAAGAGTCATGAAAAATTGAAGCCATGCTCTACACATAAGGAAATGTAGCTAGCCATTCTTCAGTTAGCCCCTCTCTTGGTAGTAATAGCAACACACTGATGTCATCTGTATATACCCAGTCCTTTAGAGTTGTCTAAGGGCCTGAAAGCATATTTTCTCACAACAGTGTTTGTTTCTACCCAATTCATTCTTCTTCTCAGGTAGTAAACTTGAAAATGAGAGCGCGCAATAGCTCAAGCCCCATGGTAGCTTGCATTTTTGGAAAATCTGCAAAGGACAGAACTTGAGTCTATTTTTTTTTTAAAATCACGTAGCATTTCTAGCACAGACTATGTTAATGTCCTCATTACAAACGGAGTAAGCAGAGCTCAAGATGTTGGCTAGTCTCTCAAGACTCCTGGGGGAGCTGGGATTTGAACTGGAGCCTTCTGAACTTCAGCGGGGTGTACTGTCGGCTTCCTGTACGCACGCCTGCAACAGTCTGTGCCACTGATTCTGCTCGCTACCTGAGAGAAGAGGGGCTGTGTTGACGAGAGGACCACACAGCAACTGCTGGCTTGTGGTGTATTTTCTCTTGGAGAAGATAATGAATACTTAATGGTCGCCTGTGGATTCTACTACTCCCCACCCTGGGAGCTAGCAGTAACAGCTGATTCACTTTAGGAAAGCAGGTCAGATGGAAAAAAAAAAAATCAATGGATTGAGGTGTGGAAGGAAAAAAAAAATACAATAGCTACAGGAAACAAATTGCTTTTAAATTTTGCCTCTATAATTTCAAAGCCCAAAGCAACTTATTTTGAAATTGGGGTCAAAAAGTAATATACAAGAAATTTACCAGAATTTTAAAGGACTGTTTGGCTCCTGTGAAACCTAACGCACAGGAATGTGTTTATTTCGGGGACGTTCTGCTTGAAAATGCACACACGTCCTCTGTGTTTGAAAAGTAAGAATGTGAGAGTTGGAGAGCCGTGTGGGAGGCATGGGTAGTAGCTGCTCTGAGTATTAAAAGGAAGCAGGACCCACAGCCTTGATTCCTTTGATCTGGAGTTTAGCAATTTTAGACCAGACTTAGGTGTTCAAACTATCCACAGTGATGGTTGCTTATCAGCCCAGGTGGTTCCCTTTTCTTTATCTCTGACTCACAAGCTGAAAGCACACAAGAGATTCTCCTTGGGTCCTTGACTGAGCCACACCTGTTGGGGGTGGGGGCAGTCTTTTGCAAAAGGAGTATTTGGTGGGAATGGGAATAGTAAGAAGTCCGTGGAAGATGTAGATCCCCTGTGATAAAGTTGAAGCTGGAAGTCGTGAGGATTTACAGGAAGCTAGAGTAGTGGCCTGTGGACGTCACTGCTCTGCCCAGCATTCCCCCCATTTCTTCCACAGAGAGCGTCTGTTTGTGTTGCTACCATTTTTTCTCTTTTTTTGTGTGTGTCCATTTATGAATTTATTGAAGTCGAGGTAAAAAAGTGAGACTTGCAGTTGAAAGAACACTCAAAAAGTTTTTAGCTGAGAGTTATGGCAAGGGAATTTTCTAACGAATTGTGCATGATGTATTGGAGGAGTTCATGATCACAGGAGTGGGAAGGATTATGGTGTATTTCTTTTTTCAGTGCTTACCATATCCATTGAAAACCTAAAGATTTGTTATCCAGTTAAAATGACTGTTTAGTATTGTTTGACCCCTTATTTCAAATCTGAGCTCAAGAACCCTATCTTAGGTGAAACCAAAGCAATCCTCCTTGAAATGATGGCTTATTCCATCCCATTATCCATAGAAGCACTAGGCATTGTGTTTGAGAATGCCTAGAGTTGGGATCCCATCAGGATATCAAAGCCATAATTAAAGTAGGATTGTCTGACACCATTTTTCCTTCCTTCCTTTCTTTTTCTTTTTTAAATGTTTTATTGATTCTCTGTGGCTTTCACATCATGCACCCTGATCTCACTCTTCTCTCTGCCCCTTCATAGCCACCCTCTGCCCTTGCAACGTCCCCCCTCCCTGAAAACAAAGGAAAAAAACCCCTAAACTAATCTTGGAAGCTATAGTGTGTCACAGTGAGGCACACAGCATACCCTTTAGTCTATATATCATTTTTGAAAATCATTTTTGAAAATGTTCATTGCAATGAGTCTGGTTTGGAGTCTGGTGTGGGGTCTCTGGCTTCTGCTATACTATCAGTATTAGATTCTCACTGGGACTCCTCTTGGACATCCTGTTGCTGCCCGTTGAAACCATTTCATAAATTATATTTTTAACTCCTTCAATACACATTTTTAGGTTTTAGCCTCAGTTTCATGCCAAGTCACTTGCTACACTGCATTGCACAAACATGGATTTATTCATGGGCATTTGTCCCAGATTTCTGATAAGGGGCACTTTCCAAAAATACCTAATTGTTTTGAAAGAAAATATCACAGTCAACGTAACCTATCGGAACCCCACTGTCAGTCGTGGTTGTGGTCTTAATGTTTAATTTCTGCTTTTAGTAGCTAGTAAATCAATTTAGAATGATTTTATTTACATACTGTCATTAAGCAGGCTAGCAAGTTCACCTGGTAATGGCAGCTGAACTGCCCGGTGAAAACTGTTACTAAAACATATGTGATTTACATCTCAAGTGTCACTAAGCACACCCATGATTTAATTCATACAGTTTGTTTTTTTTTTTTACTGAAAAGGATTCTTTTATCCTACCTCTGTGTTTTTTCTAAGTGTGACGTTAAGAGAACAAAAAAGAAAGAAAAAAGAAAGAAAGAAAGAAAGAAAGGAAGGAAGGAAGGAAGGAAGAAAAAAAGAAAGAAAGAAACAAAGAAAGAAACAAAGAAACAAAGAAACAAAGAAAGAAAGAAAGAAGTTAGGCCCATGGAATTTCAATGTGTATCGCTTGATCTTGTCAGACGGTACTTCCATGAATATATGCTGACATTGAACTGGTGTTAACGTGTCTTAAATTCCATCCCCATAGCTCTTCTATAATATTGTGTAACAGTGCTGCAGCCACAGCACAGGTATACACGAACAAGTGTAGACAACACCACCTGACCTTTAACCCAGTTCCCATTTGGATTCTGGGAAGGACTATGCAAAGATACCACCTCTGGCATGCTGTGGTTGGCTTCTGTCTATCTGGCTATTCATGTGTTTGAAGAACAGCAACAGGTCACACTAATTATATAACTGCTGGACCACACCAAATTCTTCTTTCTTAGCATGCACGCACATTATCTACTCCACTAACAAACAAGAAATACTCTGGTACATGTAATTCTCCATAGTCTAATAATGCCCCCAAAGGAGACAGTTCCGTTGCCTAGGATTGTCTTATTTTTCTAAGCCATGTGGAAACTTTTTGATAAATCTTCCCTGTTTTATAACGTAACACTCCTCATTTTATTTATCCAAGTCTGCTTTTGTCTCTTTGGAAGAGTATAGGTGATAACTTCCAGCATGTTGGTGTCTCTCACCTCCTATCTTTCTGCAAATATTACTTTATTATTGATTTTAGTCATGTTTGTAACATGTTCATTCATAAATGCTTTTCAAAGAAAATGTCTAAAAATATTTGCATTTGATACTTGATTTTCTCAGAATCTTACCGTATAATTGTTTAAAATCCTCATCGTGATTTAGTAGCTGCAATAAAAAAAGATCAGGAATCGTGAAAAAAAAAAATCTCTTTATACAAAAAAAAAGATGCTCAGAAAGCTACAAGAAGCAGGCTGAGCCCCTGCATCCCACTCAAATCACAGAAGAATAGAAATCAGATAAAAATTAAAATAAATGAGACTAATGTTCTCTAATAACTAGGGAGCAGTTGGCATGTTCTATTGCATATGGGGTTAGCCCAAAGCATACGAGAACATGGAAACCACAATTCACCAAAGGAGGAAATACAGAATGGAGAGAGTTGGGGATCTATGGAATTTAAGTTTTCATAATCAGAAAATCCCAGACAAGTGTGCACAAACTTCAATGCCATTTATGTACCTGAAGACCATGTCAAACATCGATTACAACATCACAGATGATAGCTTTGTCTCCTTTTCGTGTTAGCACTGCTTATGTTTACTGTTTCTTTTAATAAAAAGGCCTACATCACGGGCTGTTTGGAGTCAGAGACACAAGTTATATTTTCTTTTTTTTTAAAAAAATATTTATTTATTTATTATGTATACAATATTCTGTCTGTGTGTATGCCTGCAGGCCAGAAGAGGGCACCAGACCCCATTACAGATGGTTGTGAGCCACCATGTGGTTGCTAGGAATTGAACTCAGGACCTTTGGAAGAGCAGGCAATGCTATTAACCTCTGAGCCATCTCTCCAGCCCCAAGTTATATTTTCTTAAATAAACTTTAGATCAGTGATTCTCATCGAGTGGGTCATGACCCCTTTGGGGGTCCAATGGCTTTTTCGCAGGGGTTGCCTCAGACTACTGGAAAGCACAGATATTTACATTGTGATTCACAACAGTAGCAAAATTTGAGCAATGAAGTAGCATCGAAAGAAGTTGTATGATTGGAGTCTCCACACAGGGAACTGTATTAAAGGGTTGCAGCCTCAGAAAGGCTAAGAACTAGCACTCTTGGTCTTTCTGATACCTGCCCGGAAAGGAAGTCATGCATCCTACCCTGTTCCACTGGCCTATTTCTTTCCTTTTATTACCATATCATATGTATCCCCAACACCACCCTTCTCATAGGCTGTGGGTCCCCCAAGTGTTTCTTCCCAAGCTTAGAGCCTTCTGAAACTCTGCCCTCAAAAGTATTAATCAATGCTTTCCAGAAAGGTTTACACGTTGTTGCCTCGGGGAAAACAAAGCAGATTTGGAGCTAATGCTTATCCTTACTATCTACTTGAGTCTGAACAAAAGCAAATGAATCTCTTTTCAGAGAGAAAAATCTATACTAGTGATCCACGACAAGATAAAGTATTGTTCCCTTCTTGTATTTGCATCATGGCCCCTCAGGCTGTTTCCCAGTTCCTGCTCTCCTGTCTCAGCAGTGCAGGGTCTTTGATGACAATATGAACAATATTAGCTGTCTGTGTATAGATTGATGGTTTTAGGAATCACCATGGGACATGCACACATCACATAGTAGACAAGGAAAGATAATTATTTATGAGCTGAATGTTAGTGACTGTAGTATGTTTATATTTCTGTCTCCATAGTGAGCCAGACTATGAGCTTTAGACTTAGAATTTAGGACTCTCTGGAATACCTTATCAACCTCGAGCTGAACCTAGCTTAACTTCCAGAATCTCGTTGAACCTCCTACCTACTAAGTACACATGTACTCCCCTCTTCTTTTTTTCCTCAATCTTCAGCAATTGATATCAACCTTTTGCAGCTAGGCCCACCTCAGGGATTTGTGGCAATATCATCAGCATTAGTACCTACTTAGAGCAGGGATGTTAAATGCTGCTAGTGGGGGTAGAGCAACAGAAGGCATGCCTCCCCAAAGTGACACTTTCAGCTCTCCAGGGAGACACCTGGGGAATTTGAAAATGCTTCCAAGAGATTTGCTTATTTACCATTTAGGGATTTGAGGTTCTTGTGTGCACTGTCTTGTGTGTTTCAATCATGTCCCCAGGGTGGGGTAACTCTTTACAAATATCAGCAATGTTTGTTTCAAATTCCATAGTGTTTTGAAGACATAATAATAGTTAAAACCCCTTAACAGGTTTCTTGCTGCTCTACCATGCAATGGCACTCCTCAAGCATCCCATAGCTATCAGCATCTTCATCAGAGCAACTGGGAAGACTCACAAGAAACATCTAACAGGGGTGGGGTCTGTTGAGGTTCACTCATGGAAGGAGGAGTTAGGGAGAGTAAATAAGGAGGGTAACCCTTCTCTCCACTCCTCTTCAGGTATCTGTAATTCTTTCCCTGCTGCAAAGAGTCTGGCAGTGCTAGAGGGTATGCAGAGAATCACAGTTTAATTGGCAGGGAGGGATTGGGACCTGGTGTCATCATTCATGTTGGCTAGGATTTTGCAGTGATGAATGTGACTCTTTCGGGTTCATCTATGTTCCCATAAGTAAGCCCTTGGCCACAGCTCTGTAAATAAGTCCAATAAATTAATTGGTTTACCAAGCTGGATTTGGGTCAAGTTATGTCTTTGGTCAGTCCTTGATAATGAATCTGGAGTGATTAGATACTTGTTGGTGTTTTCCAGGGAAATCTTCACCTAATAATTTTAAACCACTTTCCTTCATTATGAATCTCCTGGCCTGGGCCAGCTAGCTCACCCAACCACACAAATTTGCTTTCTATAGTGTTTCTCCTTTAATATCAGACATTATAAATGTGATCATTTGGGTGACATCAGATTCATTACACTTGAATATTTTATTCTGAATAAACAGTGGGAAAAATTTAAAAAATTGAAAAATTTTAAAATGATTTTAGGACAAAACAACGAACAAATTCATATATAGTTGTCAGCTTTGTGATATAATTTTTCACATATTAGAATCAGGTCACTTTGACAAAATAACTCAAAAAATAATAATGATCATTTTTTCCTTTCCTCTTGTTTCTTCTACAAAAGTTATTATCATAAATCAAAGAACTTTGATTCTGTGAATTCTGCTGTGATACTGCTCCTCACTAGTTCGGAGATTTTTGGCCTTTGATATTTTCAGGTTAACTCTACTGTTTCCAGTTGTGAGCTGATCGATTTTATTGTACGAGCTAAGTGTGTGAGAAGTTTCTGTTCTTGCTTAGTAGAGAACTGAGTTGGTTTTAATCATGACAATTTGTGCCTAGCTATTTTGCTTCTTGTTTGCAAAAATTATTTTTTTTGTTTGTGGTTTCCCTATTTATTTCATCGATGGCATTTCTTTCTACCCTACACCTTTTCTTTTCCCCACTAAAAATTTCTTCCTTTGTCTCTATGGCTTTTGTTCTGGAGCACATTTTCATTAATTTGCTTTCCAGCTGTATATAGAAAAGATTATTGTACTTCTAAATTTGTTTAGATATTGAATGACATACACATATACTGTTTTTAATTAACTCTCGACAGCCAGGGTTGCTTTTCTCCTATGTTAATAATTAATCTCAGCAAACATGCTGAATATCTTCAAAACAGTTGTTTTGTAGGGTTCTGATTCTTCGTGTATTTTGAACCTCTGATTCATATCTCATCTGACAAAAGTTCTATTTTCCTGGTTCTCCCTCTCACTCAATATTAATTTCCGTGCTGTCTTACTGCTTCTCTTTGCACTGTCTGCCTCTCTCACAGCCAAGGAGCAGTCAATCTGAACTGACTCTTAGGAGGCAATCACATGAGGGAGAGAAGGCAGATCTTACAACTAGCAGCTGCCCAAGGAACCCTCCTGAGCTCTGCATCTCTGTTGTCTTCCCTTACTATGCCTCTAGATTGTGCACTCAACAGTACTCAAGCAAACAGCTGCTAGGCCAGTATTAGATACTAAGTTTTCTAATTAAATTTTAATTAAATTTTCTATTTACGATGGCCTCTGTGTCTAATCAGCTAGCCTAGACCATCACCGCAGTGTTCCTACTGGACAATGCTTTCAGACAAGTAATTCCAAGGCCTTCCCTTTTCCTTCCTGTAGCTTTGATGCTAACGTTCTTAGGAATAAGAACACAGACACCCTTTCTCCAAGCCAGGCAGAGTCTGACTTCATTCTTCAGTTCCATGGAATGGTCTCTATCCTGGTAGGCCAGATTGCCAGACCTTGTGGCTTTAGCTGATTAATACAGGGCTAAAGGACCCTGATCTGCTTTGGGTATCTGTTGCATTTTTATTTTAGCCATTAAAGCCGAAGCTGCTCTTGTATTTTAAGCACTGCAAATCAATTATTTGGAGCAGAAAGATTTCTGAAGCAAAAATTCCATTCACCTCTGCTGAGAAGTGAATAGTCCATTGTTTTATTGCACACTGCATTCTTTCAGGTTTCCAAACTGTGTTTGCTTACACATTCTGTGGCCATGTTGGCTACCAGCAGCTTCCACAATTCACATGAACATTGTCAATCACTTTCTTGTACAATTTGAGCATGAATGTGAGAGCTCGCTTGTGGAAATTCACACAGAAAAGGAGTTTTCATGCACAGGAAACATCACACTCAGCATTGGAACTCCCATGCTCAGGGCACATCACGTTCAGCATTGGAGCTCCCATGCTCAGGGCACATCACATTCAGCATTGGAGCTCCCATGTGCAGGGCACATCACACTGAACATGACTTTAAATTGTCACAATTATTGCACTGGTTTACATACCATTTCTAGTATATTTTTTCCAAGATTAAGACCTGATTGTTGCACATTAGGTACAAAATGTCTCTGACTTGAATTCTCATCGCTCTAATTATTAAAGGTTATCTTTAAAAAATATTTTCGTTTTCTTATTGTTTTCTTCATTTGTTTTAATTTGGTGGTAGCTCATTGATTTGCTTTTATTTATTTCTAACTTAATGTCTTTTCTTGTGTTTTCTTGCTGATCTTTTACAAAGAACTGCTTACACATATGTAACATATATTTTTGATTATGTATTGTAGTGCTGGTCTGCCTTTTGCTTTCTTTGAAGTTTACTTTGATTCTTTTATATATTTTTATATTATGTATGGTATTTTTAGCTGAATGTGCACCTAAACCCCACATGAGCACAGTGCCCACAGAGGCCAGAAAAAGGCATCAGATCTCCTGGGACTGAGATTAGAGACAGTTGTGAGCCATCATGTAGGTGCTGGGAACTGAACATGGGTGATCTGGAAGAGCAGCAGGTGTTCTCAACCTCTGAGCCATCTCTCCATTCTAAACTTACTTTATTGACACTAAGTTGTGCCTCGGTGTTAGCTAGGAATTCCGCTGGATTCATTTCAAACTGTGAATAATTTTTCTTTTATGTGTTACTGGGAAAATTGTTTACTAACCTAAATTTATGGTGGTCACTTCCTTCTATGATTTTTTTTCAGAATTTATTTGTTTCTTTTACATACCTAAACATATAAGGTATCTGAGTTCCTTTGTGACTATGGGTAAGCATGCTGTGGATACATTACTCATGCAGGTAGCCTAATTATGTGATCAGCTCTCTGAATTTTGTGTTGCTCCTGTCCACCCCGACATTAATTATAAACTGATTGGCCTATTAGCTCAGGCTACTTATTAACTCTTATAACTTATATTATCCCATAATTCTTGTCGGTGTTAGCCGCGTGACTTGGTACCTTTTTCAGCAAAGCAGTCACATCTTGCTATCTTGCTTCCTCTGCGGCTGGGTCATGACTGTAGACTGAATCTTTCCTCTTCCCAGAGCTCTCATTGCCCCACCTCTACCTCCTCCCCGGTTGCTCTGCCTATACTTCCTGCCTGGCTATTGGCCAATCAGCATTTATTTAATACACAAGTGACAGGTTATAGTTCATTGTCCCACAGCATACCTGGGCCATCACTGTACAGAACTTGAAAGATCGGTTTCCTTATTCAATAACGACTTTGACATTCCAGTTTTCTGTCTAGTTTTATTTGAATTATATACATACATACTCACAGGAAAATTTTGTTAGTGGAGAGATACAGCTGAGAAAATCACTGATTTATATTGTTACTTCCACTTGGGAAAATGACATTGTTGCCCATTTCTCCATTTATATAAATCATTTTTTAGATCCTTTATGACATTTTCCAAATTTTTCCAAAAAGGATCTTATTTTTTGTTGGGTAATTTCACAGTGGTTGGCAGTTACTAACTACTATTTTAAATTATATTAACCATTTAAATATTTACCTGAGTATTTATTTATAGATATAGAAAAAGCAGACATCTTAAATATTTACTACTTGGCAGGATTAGTGAGGTTTACTTTTAATGTAAGAGACTAAATTATTATAAAGATGTTACTAATATTTAAAAATAACAAATCAGTGTCTTACAGTGTTTTCTTGCCTTAAACTGTCAGTAAACTACCTAAAGTTTTGAGAGCAGGTTCTGCTTGATTTGGGGTCACTGAAAAGGAAAGCAGCTTGTTTCTCCATTATCTTTTGGCAGAAGAGTGACCATCCGTCCTTAGAAGGTATCAGTAGCCCTGCAGGGTTACAGTAGTCACTTGACGTTCTCCACCTCTGGATTTCGAGTCAGTGAATCATGCTTCTCATGGCTAGATCCCAACAGAGTCTAGGGAATTCTCTTTAAAAGGAAACCTGGAGGTATGTGGTGAGGACCAGGCAGCTGGACCTAGAGCTGCAGAGATGGAGATAGGTCTAGTGATGCTCACTGTGAATGCCATATTAACAACTCGGTGGCCTGTGAGAGAATGCCAGGCAGGCTTAAAAATAATCATGGTGAGCTGGGCAGAGGTGGCATATGCCTTTAATCCCAGCACTCGGGAGGTAGAGGCCACCCTGCTCTACAGTGTGAGTTTCAGGACAGCCAGTACTATTGCACAAAGAACCCTGTCTCAACAAACAAGCAAACAGACAAACAAACAAGTATACATGTGATTGTATAGGGTATGACTGAGAGATTGACTTGAGGGTGGTAGGAGGCCTTCTAAATGCCATCATGAGTCTTTTAGAGACTTGTTTTGAGAAGTAAGTGAATGGGACTTAAGGCTCTCAAATGTTTACCTGATCTGGGTAGAAAACAGATATTGAGGAGCAAGCATGGAGGCAGAGAGCACAGAAGTGCTGTATCTGACTGGTGATCCCAGTGATGGAGAAGGAAGGAACTTACACTTTCTACTTTTGTATAAGGCGGGTGGGGTGGCGAAAGGCAGGAGATCACAGAGGTTTCTGGTGCTCCAGACCTAAGCAACAGGAAGCTCACAGAAGTCACCAGAGGACGTGGCACTCTTGAGTGTAAGGAATTTTTTTTAACAAGGTAGTTTATATGAAGAAACTAAACTGTCCTCTGAGTGTTGAGCAAAGAAAACCATAGAAGAAGTATTGATTTTGTATATGGAAGCTGGTGTTTTTAATGGGCTGTTAAAGAATTATGGTGGTTTGGAGGGCTAGTGGTGAGGAGATATCTCTGTTGAGGTCTCTGTACAAGCATGAGGACCAGACTTTAGATTCTCACGTCCTAGGTAAAATCCAGATAGAGAAAATCCATCAGTGCTGAGGAGGAGACTAGACCATGGGACCTCATTGGTGATCAGTAAACTAATTCCCAAGAGAGATCCTGGTTCAAAAATAATATGGAGAAAGATTGAGGAAGGCATTTAGTTTTGAACTCTGGTCTGTATGTGGACACACACACACACACACACACACACACGGGCTGCAATATACTTTCTAGTGGGGGTCATTTATCTTGAAAGGATCTAAAGTTAAACTACCTCTGTCTCTGTTATTGAAATCTGTATGGCAACACAGGGCTGGTTAATCTTTCTCTTTATTCCTGCCTCCATCTTGTCTTCAAAATAGTCATTTCAACTCTTACTATGTTTGTTTTTCCTGGAAATGCAGATGGATGCTCTTCCACAAAGGTGAACCTTCCCTCCCCCACCAAGATGCCTGTTGCAAGCAGCTGCAGCAGCAGCACCATGTCAGGGACAACAAAAGGGCACTGCAGAGCCTCTGCATTGCAGGCTTCTCTGCAAAGGGATTCCTATGCACTAGGTTCACTTCTTCTCAAAATACCAGGAACAGATTTGCTTTGGGTACGACTTCCAGTAATCATTTATATAAAGATACATTTTTTTTTCTTTTCAGTTTAAAGATGGTACTTTGGTTCTCCCTGCATAGGGGAGGATTGCATCATATTATAAAGATCAGGTTTTCACAAGAGAAAATTACATCCCAGGTCCTAAATTTGGACTGAGTGATCTACAGTGCTGACGGTCTTGCAGGAAAACAAGGTGGCATATCAGAATATACATGTATATGTACATATCTATGTATACATATCAGAATATACATAGGTATGTGTATATAATTTATTTGACTATCAACTATTAATTAAATACATCTGGTTTTGTGGTATTTGTTTTAGAAACAGTCTTGCTGTATAGCCAAGACTTGACTAAAATCCTTAATCTTCCTGTCTTAGTGTCATTACTGAGTTTACAGGTTTGGGTTCATAGCACCTGGTTTTATTAACTATATTTAAATGAGGCTTCTCCCACCGCAAGATTAGTGGCTCACAGCGATGGAAGAGATAAGGTCATCATTTGATTATTAAAGATTTGATAACAATTTTTTACAGTGTTTCTGATTATCTAGTTTTAAATGTTTCTTATTTTCTGTTTTTAAAATTCTTAAATCTAGGGTGTTTCTTATAAATGTTTAGCTTTTACTTTAAGACAAAGAAGAAGTCACTGGGAGAATTTCCTTGATATCCCTGCTGAACATCACAGTTCAGTTTCTAAAATAGTGAGACTGAGCTATTTTGAGTCAGATTCATAAAAGTAGGTTCAATGTAGGAGTAGAAAAGACCTTGCAACACCTTCACTAATATCTCTGATACCTTTTCTGTTCTGACTGAGTACTACGGTTGTTGTTCTTAATTCCTGGCTGGCTTTCTTGTCTGCGGGTTAGAGGGTAAAGACTTTACCCGAGGAAGAAGACACAGACACGCGGCGGTCCCACGTGGGTGCACTTTTAATGGGGGAGGGGTAACAACAAACAGGAAAAGGTGTGCAGACATGGCAGGAAAGGTGGGGAAAGAGAGAGAGCGCGCTTGGCGGCTCTCACTTTTTAACGGGGAATCCAAAGGCTTCTGGGAATATGTCCGTATCCAGGAGAACGCTGGGAACTGTAGTTCCATAAAGGAACAACAACAGTTACAGAAGAAACATCCCCTTTCAACCCTTTAAATTTTCTGAACCTCGGCTAGTTCAACTATTAAATTCAATTTGAAAAGAAATGTCACAGGGCAGTTCCTCAATAATATAAATAAAATGCATATGTAAGAACTATTGACATTTCAAAAGTTCAGTCAGAGAGATGCCTTGAAATATATACGATGTCCCTCAAAAGGTTAAATTAAAAAACACTCCTCAGTAGTTTGTGCTGCACCAATGCCCAGCGGCCAAGTACCTTACTTAGTTCTGGTGACTGAGAGGTCTGAGATAATAATGACAGTAGGGGAAGTGTGGGTGAGGGTCTCCTTCCAGGAGACTACCAATGTCTTAGCATATATCCTGTGCAGAAGGAGAACACTAGACATTGAGAGGGCACTAATCGCATTTCTAAGGACTCTACCCTCCCAACTTCATGACTTTTCAAAGGCCCCGCCTCTAAGGACCATCCCATGAAGATGCATTTATCAGCATTTGAATTTAGAGAGAATCTATACACAGAAACACACACAGAAAGTGAACTTATATAGTTTTCTATTAGTTCACTTGTCGTAAAATAGTGCATGAATCTGACTAAGTAACAAAGTAATTATGTAGAACTGCAGGGGGCTCTAAAGAATAGAGACTTTATGGATTAGTGTTTATCTTAGGTTACAAATGGAGGTGGCTTTATGTGTACAAATATGAATACATGCTCTTCTCCATTGAGATTTCACTCAGAGATGGCAGAGAAATTTTTGTATGACCAGCTGGCCTGTAAAAACCTTCCAGACAAGTTTTGGAATTCGGTGAATCAGGGTTCAGGGTGCTACTGATCAGAAATAGAGCTGAAGTCAATGGCAGTCACCCCTGATGAAATAAGCAGGTTTTTCTTTTGTCCAAAACAAAATGCAACCTTGATTTTATTTCATGACAGGCACTTATAATTACAGAGGAACATGTTAGAGTGAAATCAAAGACCCAGGAGACTTAATACTCTGCTACCTACTCCTTGCCTAATAGCATCATGGGAAGCAAATTAAGTTGGAAACTGATTACCACTGATTGCAAAGCTCTTTATATGTAATTTAAAAGATCCATAAAGAACAACCAGTGGTCTGGTTGCCAATATAAAATATCCTGCAACAAGAAATTTGAATGCTTTGATCCCTAAGCTGTAGATACACAACACTAAAATATTTTAGGAATCATTTGTTTTAATTAAAGAAAGTGGTTTCTATTTAATCAGTGAAAAGGAACTCTTCATATGCAGCCATGTGGCTCTTGATTAGAACTCATCCTTTGCCAGTTCCTTCATTGGGTAATGCAGGCTGACAAAGGAAACACCCTTCTCAGAGCATTCGCAGAAAGACCAAATGACAGAAAGACAAAAGTGAAGAAAAGCATCTTGGAAAAATGGAAGGTTGCTTGTCTTCATCCTAAAACCCGAGGTTGTGCTGCATGACCTCATTCTCCATCATGGCATTTCACAGTAAGGAATCTTATATTTAAGCAATTAAGAATGTTGGTACCTTCTGCTTCCATGATGTCATCCAAGTTCACTGGTGCATATCTGAAAAGAAACTAAGAAAAGGTTGTCTTTAAAGACAGCGTCACAGACCCTTCCTTAACTGTGCACCTGAAGGTCTTTATATATGTCAAAAGCCACACAATATAAGACCAAACTTACTGTTTCAAGGTCAACAGTCACTTTGTGATGACTGACACTACACAGCCTTTCCTTTCGAGGATACCTTGCCCAGGTTCTTGTTTTTCCAAGTCACCACCATGCTCCTCTGAATAACTTATTTTCTGTGTCTCTAGAAAGACTGATATCTACAAATTCACCTGTTCAAGACACATTGTATACACCAAGGACAAAGCCACCCTCATGATCTTTTCTCCACTACTGTTCATTTCCTGCTCAATTTTCTTAGAAAGAAGAGCTACTAATTGTTGTAGAATATTAGTTAAAGATATATTGCATTTGTTTATGTTGTGGATCATTTGTTTAATGATGTAAATATGCATCACATTATTTATGTTACATTTGTTTAACTCTGTGAAGCTGTATTACTGTGCCTGTCTAAAACACGTAATTGGTCAAATAAGGAACTGAACAGCCAATAGCAAGGCAAGAAAAGGATAGGCAGGGTTGGCTGCAGACAGAATAAATAGAAAGAAAGGAGAAGATAAGGAGTAACAGGAAGAGCCAATCACCCAGTCACATAGCCAGACATGGAATAAGAAGGAAAGAAAAGATATACAGAAATAGAGAAAGGTAAGAGTTCAAAGGCTAAAGATAGGTGGGATAATTTAAGAAAAGTTGACTAGGAACAAGCCAAGCTAAGATTGGCCATTTATAAGAATTAATTCTCTGTGTGTGATTTTTGTGGGCTGGGTGGAGAGCCCCTAAAAGAGCAAAGAGTAAAAAGAAACTCCAACTAATACTAAACATTCTAAAATATAACTAGACAATTGTGGACACAGAAAATGAAGAAACTTTCCCGCAGTCAGAAATGTAAAAATTGTGGTCAAGAATCCTAGGGCACAGATTTATAACAAATCAAACTACCAAATCATTTTATACTTCTGTTTTGATCTTTAAAATCACACACACACACACACACACACACAAAAAACAAACCAATAAATCCAAGACTGCTGATTGGAATGTGTAGCCAATTGTGTCGTATCTAGCTTAGAATCTGAAAAATAGAAAGCACTTGATCAACGTAACTTCTCCTTTTTGTATTGCAAAGGATGTAATTACCTCTAGGAGACTCAGTCTCATCTTATTTACTTCTAACAATTTTTTTTTTGTTTTCATGTACTAATTATAAACTGAACTAATTATGATATAGCCTTGGGAAGTTTTCAGAGTAGGTCATTAAAGTTGTAATCAGAATTGTTCTGCAGATTTTTCTAGATAGAGAGCTGATAATAAATCCCCCAGAAACTTTTATAGGATGTAACTTTCTTATTTGAAGCCAAGGAAAAGGATGAGACTACAACAGCTTTTCATCTGCAAAAGAATATAGGCGCTTCAAGTAATTAGTAGGCAGGACTCTATAATGTGCTAGGCCAGGACTTGACTGGCCTCGTTGGCAAAAGAGTAAACAGCATCTCACAGGTAAAATTGTTGCTCAAAGATTGAGTGAGCAGTGCATGAGGGCATGTGTGTGTGCCTGTGAGTTTAATCATGGGCCACGGAGAACATCTATGGTAAAAGAGCACATGATATAGGTTGGAAAGATTACTAAAAATCTACAGTGAGACTAAGGTAAAGATGATTTTTACTATAGCTTACACATACACACACACACACACACACACACACGTGCGTATGCATGCATGCACACACAGAGGGGGGAGGGAGAGAAAGAGAGAAACACTTGAGACCTGTTGCCTTAAACTAAATGGAGAAAATGACTTTGGTACTGATGTTATAAGACCATGTGTGCGTGTTTATATTGCATTATATATTGCATTGTTGGACCACCACGTCAATCATTTCCTCCCTGGATCAAGCTAAGTTTTAATAGACAACAATTGGAAGAAAGAATACATCTTCTTGAACATGTTCATACTACGTTTTCCTATTTCCCCCTAAATTATGCAATATAACTATTTATGTAACACCATGTAGTTCATATGCAGGTCCTATACTGTTTATAGAAGGGACTTGAGGACACCCATATTGTAGTGTTAACAAAGAGTTCCAGAGCCAGTGTTATACTGACAGTGAAGAAAAACTATAAATCTAAATGTCTATGTCAACATACAAACGTGGACCATGTGAAATGTTTGGCCAATACTGCTCCCAAATTACCTGTTTGTTCTTATTTCTGTAGCCTGTATTCAGACTGGCCTTCCATCTGAGGAAAATACTTTTTATTGATGTTCTGTTGACCAGGGTCTTCAAGCAATAGAAAGAACTAAATCTGAATGCTTGGTCTCTCCAATTCATTTTCTGTGTTTGTGGTTCATCTCCTCTAGCAGCTAGTAAAGAGACAACTCCTTTTTGGCAGATCTGCTTGCTTACAAGTACTCTCTCATTCTGTCTCTCTCTCTCTCTCTCTTTCATCTCCTCTAGCAGCTAGTAAAGAGACAACTCCTTTTTGGCAGATCTGCTTGCTTACAAGTACTCTCTCATTCTGTTTCTCTCTCTCTCTCTCTCTCTCTCTCTCTCTCTCTCTCTCTCTCTCTCTCT
>NC_022013.1:54668617-54670269 GCF_000317375.1 Microtus ochrogaster
TCTCTCTCTCTCTCTCTCTCTCTCTCTCTCTCTCTCTCTCTCTCTCAACCTTTTATATTAGATAAAAGCAACTTAATTCTACACTAATTTATCACTCTCTACTGAGTTTCTTACCATTATTCACCTGTGCCATAGGCTTTATTGCAATTTCTTGAGTCAACAGTGTTTCTGTATTCAACTACAGATGCAAATTGATTAGCGTGTTTAATTTTAATTGATTATATATTTTGAGAGGTTGGACTATTTTAACATATTAAGTTCAAAGATTTATTGAATATCATGTCTGTTTTACTTTTAGCAATTTCAAACTCTTAAATTATGGCATGAAGTGACAATGAGTATATCATTAAATTGTAGTTTCATTTTTTGTTGTATATACAATAAGTATAAAACATTAGGTCATCCCTTTCTAAAAGTAGTTAATAGAACACCAAACTAAAGAATATATTTAATACTTAGGGATGGTCAAGAGCTTTAAGAAATGGTGAAATACAGCCCCAGGTGTTGGTTCAACTTGGACATTAATGTGACTTTGTACACATGATTTCCTTGTATCCTGGGGCATTGAAGTGAGTTTCTCTCTACCCCAGCATCCTCCCAATGAAATGGTTGTAAAGCTGCCTCCTTTTCATCATCAGCCACCTTGAGAGTTCCTTCATCTCACTTGAGTAAAGCACTTAGCACCTAGATGCTTGATGTAGGCCTGCAGGGAAATTGGTCCTTACTTTAGCTGTTGTGCTAGAAGATGAAGTACTTCCCGAAAGCACTTTCCAGCCAATGGATTCTAAGACAAACACAAAAGGGCGCATCAGGTGTTACCCTCCATGCTTAATATTAATATAAAGTAATCACAGGCAATTTTAGTGATTTCAAGTCATAACTCATCCTCAGCACTTTCGCTTTAGCTTGCCAGCAGTCCAGTTAAGTACTGCAGTGGTGTGAAGGAGAATGTCTCCCACAGGCTTGAGCAGGTGAATGCTTTGTTTCTAGTTGCTGGCAGTGTTTGTTGAGGTCTAGGAAGTGTGGCTTTGTTGGAGGAAGAACATCACTGGTGGCTGACTTTGTGCTTGTTCAAGATGTGAGTCCTCAGCTACCTCTTCCCGCTGCCACACTCCTGCTCTGCCACCATGAACTCTTACCCTCTGTGACTGTAAGCTAAATCTAACTCTTTCTTCCTTAAGTTACTCTGGTCATGGTGTTTATCCCAATAATAGTAAGGCAACTAATCAAATATCCTTCTGAAATCCACTTAGCTGGCCCTACTAACTGTGTGGGTTGTGCTATTTCTAGATAGATAGATAGATAGATAGATAGATAGATAGATAGATAGATAGATAGATAGATAGATAGATGAGAGACAGACTAGATAGATAGATAGATAGATAGATAGATAGATAGATAGATAGATAGATAGATAGATAGATAGATGAGATAAATGAGATATGTGTGTGTCTGTGTTTTGTGGGTGTGTCTGTATGTATGTCTGTGTTTCTATGTTGTGTGTATGTGTGTGCATGTATGTGTATGTGTGTGTATCTGTGTCTGTGTATCTGTGTGTGCGTTTGTGTATGTCTGTATGTATATGTGTAAGTATGAGTGTGAATGTGTATGTGTTTGGTTTTTTTTTGTTTTTTTTTTTTTTTTGTTTTTCG
>NC_022013.1:54670369-54672137 GCF_000317375.1 Microtus ochrogaster
TATTTCTAGATAGATAGATAGATAGATAGATAGATAGATAGATAGATAGATAGATAGATAGATAGATAGATAGATAGATAGATAGATGAGATATGTGTGTGTGTCTGTGTTTTGTGGGTGTGTCTGTATGTATGTCTGTGTTTCTATGTTGTGTGTATGTGTGTGTGCATGTATGGGTATGTGTGTGTATCTGTGTGTGTATGTCTGTATGTATATGTGTAAGTATGAGTGTGAATGTGTATGTGTTTGTGTGTGATTTGCCCATGTTGTAAAGACATTCAGATTTAGAACAGTATTTTTGTCTTGTTCCAAGTCAGTAGCTTTGATATCATCACCCCCTTTTACCCTTGACTTTGATGTGAAGGTGGAGGAAGAGATGGAATTGGGCTGCAGCTGGTTAGATCACACTGGCCTCTCTACAAAGGAATGTTTCCTCGGAATGATTTGGAAAAGTCTGGTACTGGATGTGGCATATCAATTTAGGAATGTCTTTGATTTTTAAGAGAAATCATGAAATCTCAGACAGAACCCTAAATTTGGAAAGAACACATGGGTTGTGGACCCTGTTCTACTACTTGCGCCCCTTTCTGTACTATCTAGGTCCCCATTTTCAAATCTTTCTCCTCTATAAAAAGTGTCAATTAGAGAGGTGTTTTTGATGATTTTTTTCTCCAGAACATATATGCATTGGGTATAAAATCACATATGCATCTGATTTAATTAGGAGGGTTTGGTTTTGGTTTTGTCTATGTGTATATACAAGTATGTCTGTGCACCATATAATATTGGGTATTCCATTTATAGAAAGTCTGATGAAAATAGCCATGTTTGATATAATCAGCACATTAAAGAACCTAAATTACATTCCAAACCTAAACTGTCTTCCACATCCTATGTGGCTTCACCAATAAACATATTTTTAAACTGGAAATACACAAATATTGCCTGTGGGTAAAGTTCTTGCCCCACTAAGCTCACACCCTGACTTCAGATTTCCAGCATATACAGAAAAGCCTAACACAGCAGTATGCCAAGTTTTAATCTCAGCATTCCTAGTGGGAGATGGAGAATCCCATGAAGCTCAGGTTCCCCCAACCTAAAGCAGACAGCATGTGGAAGTTTTTCTGAGGCAGAGCAGCCAACCATGGGCTACTCTCCAAATCCCTAGGCCTACTTCCTCCCTGTAACCTCTCCTCAGGCACAGGAAAGATTATCACATAATTTTCATTGGAGAGTTTCCTCTTTGCTTGTTTCATATCTCCAAGTAACACATGGCATCTGTGTCTTGGCTTGTCTAGTCTAGATAGATTACCGACTTTCTCAGTAAGTCAGTTACCCCACCCATGTCTCTTCCCTCTTTTCTCTACTTAGGGGTAATTATTCTTAGTTTCCAAGTTTGTCTTAACAATATTTTAGTGTGAAAAATAACATGATCAACAAATGGAGCTTCATATAAAACCAACATTGGTCTAGTCATACAGCTATCTGGGTTCTTCCTAACAGGTTTTCAAACTCTTAATGATTATGTTTAACTGAGCATCCATTTAACCTTAAGAGCCTGCACCATACTTTTTTTTTTAAGGCTGGGATTTGCTTTAAACTCAGTTTCTCAGGAAATTCGGGATCAACCTACCCCTGGACCCAGCAATACCACTCTTGGGAATATACCCAAGAGATGCCCGATCATATGACAAGGGCATTTGTTCAACTATGTTCATAGCAGCATTATTTGTAATAGCCAGAACCTGGAAACAACCTAGATGTCCTT
>NC_022013.1:54672942-54686865 GCF_000317375.1 Microtus ochrogaster
AAAAAAAAACAAAACTCAGTTTAATCTTGGCTACATGAGGGCTCTAATATGAAATCATTCTCCATTCAGGCCAAAGCTTCCTCTTGCTGACGAATGTCATACATAATGAAAGATTGTGTCCCTTTTTCCTCAGCAGTGAATCATTTATCACCCAAGGGAGATCTATGCCTGTCAATTCTGATCAAAGCTGCCCACTTCCTCTAGCCTTCAGATATGCTGGTCCTCGTCAGCTCATTGGACGATATCATGGGAGAAATGGAAAATTGTGCTGTAGAACTGGGGCTCTGTAACTGTAGAGGCTCCTAAGATGGTGTTAGAAAACAATTTACATTTCCTGTAGAACTCTTTCTATGATCTGGACAAGTAAACTAGAAAAGTATTTTTTCCTGCTTTAATTAAATCAGAAGGCTCTGTGGCTTTTCACAGCATGCTCTGTGATGTTCTCAAACGGATTTGTTGACACTGTGTGGCTACTTGGTGCCCTTTCTCAGGGAGACACTAATTATTATCACTTCTTTTAAAACAGGCTCTGGGTGGTTTATCAGTTCCCTTGTTAATGAACTGTCCTTCTCCTTTATTATGCAAATCATAAGGACACTCTTAAAATAAGAATTATCTCTCAAATTTATTCTTTTATTTTTTTCCTGATTCTTCCTTATCAAGCTGTATAGTGTCTTGCTTCAGGGAATCACCCATGCAGCACAGATAGAAAACAAGATGACTTCCTTGATCTCTCTCACCATCTCAGGCTTCAACACTGTATTCCAGAAAGGACACCATAGCTCCTCACATGGGTCTCTTCTTCTGTCTGATCATGATCATTGATTGCTGGCAGTCATTGCCCTGTGTGACAGGCTTGCACACACCGCTTTTCAAATTTAAGAGCACATGGGTATTAAAAATGATCAAAGTAAAGTGAGCTGAAGAATGAAGCAGGAAGACATCTATCCTTTAAACCTTGCATCCCAGTGTGGCTGCTGCCTGGGATCTCTTCCAGTTTATTTTGATGCTATTCAAAGTATGTTGGTTGATGTGGGAGTCTTTTGTTTTGAGTTGATTTCATTGGTTAATAAAGAAACTGCCTTGGACCTTGATAGGACAAAAAATTAGGGAGGTGGAGTAAATAGAACAGAATGCTGGGAAGAAGGGAAGTGAGGCAGACTCCATGCCATGCCTCTCCTCTCTGGGCCAGATGCAATGAAGCTCCAGCCTAAGATGCGATGGAGCAAGCCACCAGGTCAGACATGCTGAATCTTTCCCGGTAAGACTGGTGCTACACAGATGATTAGAAATGGGTTAGTCAAGATGTGAGAGTTAGCCAAGAAGAGACTGAAACTAATGGGCCAGGCAGTGTTTAAAAGAATACAGTTTCCGTGTAATTATTTCAGGACATAAGCTAGTCAGGCGGCCAGGAGCCGGGTGGGAATGTTCCCTGCAGCTCCTTCTACAGTTGGTGATCCAGTCAAGATGGACACCTGCACTCTGGCAATTGCAAAGAACATTACTTCAATTGAAAATCACCTCTTGGTAAAGAAGCCTGTCAGTGCTCAGACTGTTGAAGAGGCAGTACTGGATTTGTAGCTGGACTGTGTCAGTTCACTGAATGCATTATGTAGTTTATACAAGGATGCAATAAGGAAGAGCAAACCAACATTGCAACTGTGCGAAAACATATCAGAATTCTGACATAATAGTTATGGTAACAATGATATACCTTAGCTTAAATCTAGGTGATTCTGTTAATTTTCTCTGGGTGATTTTTCTCCCGTATAAGTTTTCCTGAGTTAGCAAATAAACCTCAATAAGCAAAGTTAGGCTGGGACTTCATGGAAACAATGAATAAAATTTTATTTTATACCCCACATATTACATTGTAATACACTCAAAAGTAATCCTCGTTATCTAAAATACAAATTAAACTAGTATTTTTTTATTTTAAATGGATACCCTGTGTCTAGGGGAATTCAAATTGTGGCCTTGACTGATCTCTGGATATCAGTTCTGCACCTTGTTATCTATATTGGTCAGAATTGTGCCTCTCCCCTAAACCTCATTTGCTCCTAATAATAGAACCTGAAAGTAGAGAGTCATTAGGAGACCACCAAGGTCAAAGACCATCATAAGAGTAATCTTATTCATGTAGGAATATAGCTTTAGGAGTAAGATCCAGATTACAAGGGGGAGTATCTACAATTCACAGAGAGACCCCACCAAATTCCACCAGGCTAGTAGGCTGATCTTAGGTACATTTTTTTTATTATCATTTCAAATGTGATTAAAAAATATCAAAGCTAAAATGGAAAGTGTTGGTTAGTTAGCCTATCTTTGTACTAAATTATACATTATCCTAAATTGTCTGCTGCCCTCATTCTACGTTACATGTTTTAGTTTTGTGACTGAGGTATTAAGGGAAAAGTGGAAGTTAAGAACAAGTAGTGTCAGACAACAATATCAAAGATTAAATGTAGCTGGGTGGTAGTGGCACACTCCTTTAATCCCAGCACTCGGGAGGCAGAGCAGTTGCATCTCTGTGAGTTCAGGGCCAGCCTCGTCTACAAGAGCTAGTTCCAGGACAGGCTCCAAAGCTACAGAGAAACAGTCTCAACAAACAACAACAACAACAAAGACTAAATGTTCATTAAGACTAATGTGACCATACCTCAGCAACGACTCTCTCAGATAGACTGCCATATTCACAGGGAGAATGACAGCATCTGGGTAAGTGGTCACTGGTTTGCTGGCAGTGACAGCAAATGTTGTACCTGGCCCAGTAGCTGCTATACACGCTGTCTGGTGGAGAAGATCTCAGGGTTTCATAATCACTCGTCTTCTATCGTGTTCCTTCAGTATGCCTTTCTGATGTCTCTATTTCCTTTGTCTCTTGGTGACTGGATGTAAACTATTTCCTGCATCAAAGTAGAAGACAAAAACTTGCATGTGAAATCCTAGCTGTGTTACGTTAAGGAATTAATTTTCATATCCTAATTTTGCAAAAAAGGATAAATTATAAAACAAGTCCTAGGTTTTTGTTGTTGTTATTGTTGCTCTTTTTTTTTTAGATTTTGGATACAATTTTATTAGAAATATCAATGATCTTAGAAGAGACTTTTTCATCAGCCATGGCCATGATAACATGTTGGGAAGCCTGTAAATTGATAAGGTATTGCAGGAACTTGGTGGTAAATCTCGGCATTATAGAATGTAGCTACTGGGCTGGAGAGATAGCTCAGCCGTTAAAGGCTAGGCTCACAACCAAAAATATAAGAAGGTAGCTACTACACTGAAATTTACACAAATTCAGCCCTATATTCTTCCTTTTATAGTCAAAAGTGTTGTAGAAAGTCTGTACCCATAGCTAATCAGTAGATAACATTAATACCAAGTAGTTAACTTACAGATCTTGCTGTCTTAATTAGTGTTCATTTTAAAATAAGACTGCTTAATTAAATTCTCAGTTCAGCTAAAGAAAGCTTACACTTTAATCAATGTCACAATACTCTCCATGGTCAAACCTACATTCTAGTTTCCTCTGAAGACTGGCTGGGGACATGAATTTGTTCTAAACCCATTAATGATTTTTAGCCAATGACTCTAGGCTGGATATCCATAGGGAAAAAAATTTCTGGTCCACCCATCACATTTATCATTTAGAACAACCAGGTTTTGGAATTGTGACTTCTCCATATCTTCCTCGTTTATGCTGGGCCATTCACCTCACATTACTTAAATCAATCTTTTGTTTGTGTTTGGTCGGTTAGTTGGTTTTAACTATAGATTTTGTTTTTAATCCAGTTAGTCGGCCATTAAGAAGTGTCATCAACATTGGATGCCCAGTCCTAAGTTCCTGGAAGGCCACCTTTCTGCTTTGTTTCTGAATTCAACTTTTTAAGTTAAACGAATGAGCCATATTGGATAGGATTCAGCTGTTTGCTCTTAGCTGATTCCACCCAATACAATGTACTTCAGTGATGTACACAGTTACACAATATTTATCTGTAATGTCCCAAAGGATAAAGCAAATTCTTTCAATATGGTTTAAAGTATTTGTTCTAGCTGGTTTTATGTCAATTTGATACAAGCCAGAGTCATCAGAACAGAAGAAGCCTTATTTGAGAAAATGCATTTGTAAGATTCATCTGTAAGGTATAGCAGGCTTTCTTGGACCACAAGCCCCAAATCATGACACAGAGATTTATTATTAGTTATCAATGTTTGGACTTAGCTTAGGCTTGTTTCTAGTTAGTTTTTTTTTTTTTCTCCCAATCCATTTCTATTAATCTATGTGTTGCCCTGAGGCTTGCTATTTCATCTAAGATTGACTGTCCATACTGCTTTCCTGCTTCCTTCTTGTCTGGCTAGCTGGCTTCCAACTGGAGAGCTGGCTTTCCTGTCCTCTCTACCCCCCAGTACTGCTGTAGGAGGCAGAGGCAGACAGACCTCTGTGAGATCAAAGCTAATCTGGTCTACAAAGAGAGTTCCAGGACAGCCAAGAATGTTACACAGAGAAACCCTCTCTTGAAATAAACACACACACACACACACACACACACACACACACACACACACACACACACACACACACGGAGACTAAGTTAAATATCAGGATAGAAACCGATGTTTTTACTAATTGTGATGTGAATGAGGAAGATGGGTTGTGAAGACCATGTGCTGGATAGATCATCTGTGAATGTAATCAAGTCATATCTGAGCAAGAAGGCAGAGAACATTGAGAGAGCAGGTCAAGTGAGCAGTAACACCTTCCACTAAGAAATGAGAAAATTAAGGAGGAAGAAAAAGTCAAAATGTATTTCACCTGTTATTTTATGTTAAATTAAACTATTCTATCAAGATGCTGAAAGTAAAAATCTGGAAACATTAGATACCTTTTAATGACACCTGCAGATTATTCAGCTTTATCCACAATAATTTACAAAAATCATTGACTCAAACAAGTAAACTGTTGCAGGAGAGCTATAAGAAAGAGGTAAAATGATGTTAGTACTTGGGCTGTTGGCTGCAAGAATTTCATTAAGCCAACCAAAGATGATAGCTCCTGATGAACATGAACACATGGTCAAACTGCTTTTCTATCAATTAAATTTGTTCTATGATAAGTCTGTATATATATACTACATTCTGGTTATTTCTATCCACTACTCTTTATATCCCTCCCACACTTGTTATCCACCCTCCAACCTCCAAAACATTCATGTGTCTCTTTGCTTTATGGCCTATGGATTATTATCGGGACCAGTTCTGCGACCATGGATTTGAATCTAATCATTAGAGCCAAATAGACTCACCTTTGGTTATAGAATTGAAGCTGGTCACTGCTACTCTTCATGAGTGTATTGATAGCCATTAGGGAGGGAGCAGCCTGGAGATCCCTTCCCTGATCCATTATTGGCTGTTGCCAGAGCCAGTCTTGTTCTGGCCCAATGCAAGGAGTAGCATCTGTTCTGAGATCACTTTGAATTGTCTGTGTCATGCTCTGATGTCAGTACTCAACTACACTTCTCCCTATCTTCGTGTTCTCATTCTTTCTGCTCCTGTTTCTGAATTGTTCCTTAAGACTTAGACGGCATGTTATCCATATCCCATTTAGGACTGAGCACTGTACCATCACGTATTCCTTGGCCCCTTCAATGAATAGGAATCTCTACACTCATTGCATTTCACTGTTCTGCCTATATGGTCAAGAGACAGTGAAAGAGTGCCAACTGGACTATTTGAAAGTCTTTTTTTTTTTTCAGGTCCTTCCACATGCAGTCTTGATATACTGCTCAGTTCTGTTTCACTATGCCACACAAAGCAAGTACTGAACTCTAGCCAAAGATAATGGCTGGTATCCATGACTCTTCCTTTGGCTACTGATTATCTTTTTCCCCCTAGAACCAGCCACTGGGCTTTTCCTCAGGGGTGATGAAAAGAAGAGAAAAATGATCCATAAGGATGCCAGCTATTTCAGATAAAATGGACACGTGGGAAGGAGAATAAGGCAAATCTGAGAAGACATGAGGAAGAACAGTCATGTCCATTTGAAGTTAAACAGTCTTGCCCTCTGGGAACATGAGTATACCATGGTAGCTAGGCTCACTATTGGCTAGACCTGGCAGCCAGGACTGCGGATTCCTCATCCCTCTCCTCATTCCGTGTCCACCATTGTCAGTGGAACAATCATAGTTCCTGCCCTACTTGGCTTCAAATGTCACCTCGTGTTCCTCCTGCTTCTGACTTTTTGTACTGGGAAATAAAGCACAATGTGACTTAAGAAGTTAGTTTTCTAAAGACACAACCCCTTCGGCTCAAAGTAAACACAGGGAATTTGAAGCTAATTTTGCCTACAGGGAAATGTCTCAGCTCTTGCAAACCAACTTTGTTTTGTGGTTATTTCATAGTTGGTAATAATTCTTTCATTTTCTTCATGAAACCTTTTGTCAACCCTTGTGTTTCCTGCCTAAGTTTGCAGAATCAAAACTTGCTTGTGAAAGGACAGAACAATATTGTGTTTTTATAATATTGTGTTTTTTTAATATTGTGGCTATGATGCAGGTTTCTAAAAGACAAAGGAATGCAGAGAATAGGTGAACGAAGAGACTTTCAGATAAAAGCAGAGAGCAAAGTAAACAGATTCTTAAGCCAGCTAAGACAAGATTTGTACTTTTTTTTTTTTTAAAAAAAGAAAGCCATATTTACCGTTAAACATTATGCATGCACTCTTCGATGCCATTCATTACACCACACATAAGATGAAATCAATATTCTGGGGTATAAATCTCCCCCTTGTACACTGTGTTTTCCAAAAAGAAAACAGTAACTCTTGCCATCTTTCAAACTAACTGAAACAGAAGCAAACCACACAGTATTGTCAGTTATCACCCCAAGAGAAGGTCCATTGGACTGACTCATGCAATAGAAATGCATTTAAAGACATGCTCCCCCCACCCCCCACGCTTCAATACGGTCACAGAACCAACTCATCAGTAATAGTCCATTTTCATGTTTGTCTAAGTCTGAACTTAGCAAGGTAAAGTATGTGTGACTTTTAAATGAGAAATTTATGTGTTGTTTTTCAAACCCTCGAACCAATTAGCAGTGGCTTGCTCATCTCTCCCAACAGAGCAGCGCTTGCTGCGTAGCTGCATCGGTGGCTATTTTGAGGCCTGTGCTGGGCTCCCTAGCCTCAGCAAGGCTGCTACACCGCCATCTAGCTCTATTATCTGAAGCCCTCAGGTGTGAAGGCACCTGGAAAAGACTCACTTTACAACTTTCCTAATCCTCCACCCCCAGGCCTAACACTCTAAGGTGGGCTCTGAATGATGGTCAATCCATATAGGATTGGAAAAATTTCACACTTCTCTCTTTATTTTGTTTTCTACACACAAATGGAATAATATGTTTTAAGTAACAACGAACCTGTAAAAAGCAAAGCAAACCAGCAAAACATAAACAGTATTTCCATTGAAAAGCTCCCTCCCCTCCTCCCAGGATGCTGTTTTCACATGAAATAAACATAGGAGCAGTTAAAGGGTACTTAAGACCTGCATGGACTAGAAATGGCGAAGAATAAGGACTGAAGCTCTACTCCGTGACATGGAGAGTTCTAGATGAGGATGAAGAGCAGCATCGGGGCAGCTTTCAGGAAACAGAACCTTATCTCATTTGTCACAAATATGTTTCAGCCCTATGTAGCCTCTGGCCGAATGTTTACCTTTAGAAAATTTATTTCACCTATTTTATTTCACACACAATAGATATTTTGTCTTTAAAGAGGTGAAGAAGGGCTTTGCACAAATAAATTCGTAAGCATCTGCAATTTCTGGGCTATCTGTACACACAGTAGGAATCTGTATTCTTAAACTATGAGGGAACAATTACCAAATATATCTGGAGGTGCCATGGTTTAAAAAGGTGTTGAAGAGAGCCTGGCATTCCAACTTAGCTCAAAATGAAAGGTAGAAAATGGCCTGTGGGCCTTCAGTGTTGCGACCCCTGTTACAGTAAGCCTCACCTAATACTTCCTCACACTCAGGAAGCAAAGCCTACTCCATGTGAAGAACTCACAGCCCTTCTTGCTAGGGCCTGTGGGACCGTCTCTTTGAATACTTGTGTCAATTCTGTAGATTTCTAACAAGCAGATGGTTGTTTTTCAAACCTGAGTTTCATGTCAGCTGCCCCATTTTTTTCCCTCTGTAAGTAGGAGAGAATCCCTCAGGTGACAATGGTGACTTCTCTGCTTTGTTCAAGCATGACAGATTAAGGCCTCACCAAGACCAGCAAATACTACCTTCCCACGTAAAGAAACTCTACCCAGACTGTGTGTGGGGCCTTAGTTACATTTGTAGTTTGAACCGGCTGTAGATGTGTTGCAGTTGTCTGAGCTGGTCAAGCAGGCATAATTGATTGAGCCAAGCATAGCAAGTAGGACTCAGGGATTGGATGTGCCTCGTTACTAAAGCTTCCAGAGTGTGCCTAGTTCAGCAATGTACTCACTCAAGACAGTTGGCTTTGTATATGTTTTCTAAATATAAAGGAGCAAACAGGAAGACGTAGGTGACCCTCAGACCCTGCCAGGTGCTATGTTGATTTTTCTGACAAGGAAGTGACTGACAGAAAGAGGACCAAATTCAAAAAAGTGAAATCAGCAAGGAAGAAAACCAAGAAAGTAGAAGGAAACAATACAGGAAACCTAAGTCTGTAACTGATGTATAATGCTATAAAATGTGTGCTGTAAGAAACACGAGGCTTGCAAAATGTGTCTGAATGCGTTTAGATCCCAGGGTCTGTGAATAACACAGCCTGCACCTGGTGCCAGACATATAGGATAACCACCATCCACACTGCTGAGAGAGGCATCTGAGATGTTGGTGCGTTTGTTCTTTGAGTGTGGCATTTACAGCTATAACTGTAGATCTGTGTTCCTCTGGGTGTTTTTGTGTATTTGTTTGTATTGAGCAAAATTGGAATCTAGAATCTGCCCATGGATGTTGGAAAGAGGCTGAGTCAAATTCGGAAGGCCAAGTAGACTGTTCTCCCCTCACTGTCAGTGTTAAGTCTGCTTGATGACGTCTCAAGTCTTTCTCAACCACATGCATACATTTGTCATTTATCCCCTTTTCTCAGGTGCAAGGAAGGCTACCAAGGAGTCCGTTGTGATCAATTTCTGCCGAAAACAGACTCCATCTTGTCGGATCCAAGTAGGTCAAACCTTTTTCTTCTCTGTAATGGGATGTTGTAGGTGGTCTTGCCTGAGTGAAGGTCTCAACCCCGCTGAAGGTTATGTTTCACTTCTGTGTCTCTAAACCCTGCTCTTAGAAAGTGGGGAGGTGTCCATGCTCAAAGCACAACCGGGAATTAACTCAGTCTAGTTCCTCTCCCTTGTAAGACTTAGCCTTTACCTTAAAGCCAGCCTGCAGCTCTGCTGAGAACCAACTGCAGGCAACCGCCTGTCTTAGGACCCAGGCTGGCTCCTAATATCACTCCGTTGCACAAAGAAGGCTACAGAGAAAAAAGCTCATCATTTCTCTAAAGAATGTTATGAAACTGCATTTTCATATTGCTTCGGAGACTTTGTCTGGTAATTTGTGATAATGGTGAACTTATTAACATTTACCTTACTGAAAGAAGAAAATATGTGTAATGAAATTACTTAAGATGTTTTGAAACAAACTGTAAAAATTTAGCTCCTGTCTGACCACACTATTTTCATATCAGGGATTATAATACTAACAAAATTATTATTTTGAATCCATGAAAGAAGGCCAATTTTTTATAACCTCAAATACTGTTGGTTATTAGTTTCAGTTGGTATATGAATTTAAAGGTAAATTTCTTTGAGAAAATGCCCAGTTTTGGCTAAAAGTAAAGATTTTACTTTGGCTGCAGTGATTATTTTGCTCTTTCCACGGCTGTTACAATTGAATCATCACTAAAGAAAGATTTTGATGGACTCAAAAATTTAGTTCAATGGGGATAATGGCATGCCTTTCTAAACTGTAATAGCAATATTATGGTTTTATATATCTAACACAAATCATTGGGGATTGTAGAAAGGATTCTGTATTGACTATAGCTAGCTTCTCAGTCCACCTGTGTTTTAGAACACAAAGAACATGTCTGGCTGTCTTCAATATCTTTTTGCATTGTATGTATCAACTTGTCCCATAAATTTCTAGCCAAATTGTCTGGCTAAATAGAAACTTATTTAAAGAAAGGAAGTTGTTTCTTTAATTTCACTTAAATGAGTTTTATCTTGGCAAGGGATTCACCTTGTCATTCTTTGCAAACTTATCTCCCCTTGAGGAGTGTGAAGGTTGCTAACAGGCTAGAGACCAGTCCAGATCTCTCTTCTGTGAAATGTGAAGTGCTATTCTCTACAACTAATCAAAAGATCATGGTGTTAGGGGGTCTGTCTGTATTTCCTTCATTTTGTAGTTGTGGCGACTTGTTGAGCTGAAGCTTTTTGGTGTCTAAAGCTCTTTTGTTGGTCTTGGATACGTACATACATTTGGAGCGTTGGTAAGCTTACATAAAAGATGAGCTTGGCAATTTGTTTTCTCCGCCCCACACAAAGCTGTTTTCCCAAGTGTCTAGCTTGTATTTCATTCTTCATTCTTTCTCTCTTTCTGTATTCTCATTTTCTCACCTACTTTTCTCCTTTCTTTTTAATACGTTTTCCCAAAGTAAGTATATATGTTTTCTTCTGTGAATGTGTGTGTTTACATACATGCACATGCATGTATTCCTGTACACACATGCATGCTATACCAAGGTGCACCTCTGGAGGGCATAAGAAAACCTAAGGAAGTCAATTAGACCATGTTAGCCCTGCTGAGTGAAGTTGGGTGGTCAGGCATTGTGGCAAGAGCCTTTCCTCACTAAGTTATCTCATTGATGGTTATCTCAGATAGTGATAGCCACCACTGTCTCACCAGCTTCTCTTCCAAAAATGCAGAACTTTATATGTAGCTTTAAAATATTTATCAAGTGCAGAATTCTAGACAAGGCCTTGTATATGATACAAAGTAGGTAAAATAATTGCTCTTTAAAGCACCCAAGCAAATTTTGTGATCCAATTGGACTCAGAAATTTAATTCAATGAGGATAATGACAGACACTTTCAAGTTGCAGAGGTGAATTTCAGTTCAGTGTACACGTTGAAAGTATGTGACCCACATTAGTGACTATGTGTTTCTCAGAGAAAAAAAAATCCCTATGAGTCTTCATGGCTGAGATTAAAGTTCACATCATTATTTCATGCAGCAGCAGTGGGAAAGGAAATCCTAGGCATAACTCACAACAGGCTTCTCTTTGAAACATCTCATACCTTGTTTTCCTCCAGATTGGCAAATGCCTGAAATGTTTGGATCATATGACACCAGGAAACAGAAATTTAATTACGTAGAACTGCAAAAATGAACATTCTGAGATATATGGGTAGAATAAATACAGTGCTCTGCTCAAGGGATTTGGGGGTTATGGAATTATATAAACTCATTTTCCTGTTACTCAATGTTTCTGTAAAAATGTATATGTCTATAAGAGTCAAAATGTTAGAATTTCTTGAAATCAAAATTAGGGATTTTCACACATTAAAAATCTGTAGATGTGCCAGGCGGTGGTGGCACAGGCCTTTAATCCCAGCACTTGGGAAGCAGAGGCAGGCCTGGTCTACAAGAGCTAGTTCCAGGACAAGCTCCAAACCTACACAGTGAAACCGAATCTATAGATAAGACCACGAGTCATATATTATTTTACATATTCATCCATGTATGCCTTTATTTCTGAGATCATTAATTCACTCCACCAGCCTTTTCTGGGTAACTACAAAGTTGTTAATCCACCAAATTATGTCAATACAATGGGATTTTAACTCTGAGAACCCTCTAACCAATGAGGAAAAATAATATGTTTGCACAAAATCACTGAGATTTATTAGGTAAAACTTTTGCTTACCCATATACACCATGGCACATGTATTCAGTTTCTAAGTCTCATAATTTTCATCTGAGTAAAGCCATCATGGGAGATTTTGGTATAACATAGAGATGGAGAACACCATCACCGAGTAGATTTCTAGGCCACTCCCTTATCTTCATTGTTACCATTATGAGTCTGCAGTTCAATGTTCTGCATGCTAGGAACTGTGCCAAAGGGCTTTGACTGAATTATTTCATTAAATCTTCACAATCCCAGACTAGTGGGGAGCGCATTGGAAATTGCTCACATTTTATGGATGTGGAAATTAGACTGCAGAGATGCAAAACACACTAACTCAAGGTCACATAGCCAGTTAACACCCAAGTCTCACTTCTCTTCCAAATGACTTAAGGGCCTAAGCTTCCAACTGATGGGCTCTTTTCTCCCTCTCCTGGGACCTTTCCTTGCTAGTTATTTTCAACAGGACATTTATCACTCTAAATTTCATTGACTGAAACTCAATGACCTGCGGCAAACATCATTCTCAGGAACAATATTTGCACAATTTTCATATCTTAATGCAGCAACTTGAGCTTCCATCGAGATTTAAATCCCTAATGAAATTTCCTTGTCAAAATTCTTGCTGAAGAATTGTTTAATTTGCAGCTCATGATCTCTTCAGAGTGGCTTCATGCTCAGGAAATAAGTGTTCTTCCAATACCCTCCATGTTTTCTTTCTCTGTCCTTCCTCTCCATCTCTTCTGCCTTTTTCCCTTTCTTTCAACTTGATCCTCGCATTTATCTATTGACTAAAATACCACAATGAGATATGAATTACCTGTTCTTTTTTCTCCCATAGGTAATGCAGAGTTCGTCAGAAATGGGTACCCTTGCCTATATAGTTTGAAAAAAAATCATATTACTTTGCATGTAGTTGAGAAAATGAAGCAAAGATGTCACAAGCAAAGCCTCAGTGGTTGCTGTGATGAGGTTGTGAGCCCTGGAATGTGGTAAAAAGAACCTATAAGATAAATCCATACTGAACTCCCATGTACGTAATAACTTTAGAATGTTTTTGTAAGTCTGTTTTAAAACAAAAAAACCCTAATACATGCAGCTACCTTTCTTCAGGATTCAGTTTATTGTGGGTTCCTGCCACATCACTGTTCCAGCTAGCTCTGGAGGAGCTCATGGCTTGTCTCTGACTCTGCCCTTCTTTTTCCCAGCATTGAGTTTAGTTTTCCCCGCCTAGCTCTGATCCCTTATAGCTCTGCTCCCTTATAGCTCTGCTATAGGCTCAAAGCATTTTCTTTATTAACCAATGGTAATCACAGCATACAGAGGGAAATCCCACACCAATTCAGTCTTCCCCTGTAGTGATATTTTGTTTGTGTTTTAATAAATAAAGGTTGCCTGAAGAACAGAGTACAGAGCTAAGTTACCAGAGACCAGGCAGTGGCAACACATAGCTTTAATCCCAGTACTAGGGAAATAGAAACAGAAGAATCTCTATTAGTTCAAGGCTACCCTGGGCTACACAAGATTGAATCTTTCTAAAAGAGAAACAGAGCTCACACAAAGGTGATCCCAGAACTTGGGATCTCATGCCTTTATTCCCAGCACTAGGTAGGTGGAGACAGGACTGATAAGGCTGGGCAGAGAGAGGAATATAAGGCAGGAGGAGGCAAGAGCTCAGTGCTGTCCCAGGATGCAGTCTGAGTTGTAGTCTAAAGCAGTCTGAGGAGGCAGTCTGAGGACAGGATCGCCCCTTTGATCTGAGCATTGATAGAAGTAAAAGGCTGGCTGCACTGCTTCTCTGATCTCTTAGCTTTCACCCCCTAATATCTTTCACCTCCTAATATCTAAATTAGACCAATTAGAATCTCTGCTACCTTCCCCTTCCATTTTCCCTCCAATCCCTTCCATGTCCCCTCCCCTTATCTCCTTCCTTCCTCTTAAATACATGAGCTCTTTTGCTTTGATTATTGCTGTTACATTACCCCC
>NC_022013.1:54688158-54695408 GCF_000317375.1 Microtus ochrogaster
CAATCTTCCAGCCCCCTCTTCCTCAGTGTTCTCCAAGCCTTAGGCACAGGAGCTCTATTGCAGAGGCAGTGATTAGGTCTGTACAACCCAGTTGTCTTTATATTTTGGCCAGTTGTGGGTTTTTGTGATAGTTTCTGACTGTGGCAAAAAGGAATTTTGATGGAGGGTAGGAGGCACAATTATCTGTGGGTAACATTCTGTACTTATTAGAAAGTTGCCTTGCTGTATGTGCATATTACAACAAAACTGATTTCAGAAAATCACATCTATATTGAACAGGTGCAGATTTCTCCTCTTACTCCTTAAATAATATTTGACAAGTATGGGCACAGCATTTATGCTGTATCTGGAATTATAACCAATACAGAGATCACTTAAAGTACACTGACAGGGTGCATATGAATACTTCACTACTCTATACTGGGCACATATGCATCCACACATTGGCTATCAGAGAAGATTCCTATAGCTGACCTTCCCTGGATAAGGAATGCATTTGACTATGAATTAGACATGAGGGTGGGGGGCCCTCTTCCTAGATTCGTAAATAAACATAGGTTGTTCCATTCCATGTTCCTAACTTTTGTTTTTCCCCATAAAAAAAAAAGTTATGACAAAAACTGTTTTGCAGCTATTCTAAAGGTGCTTCTGTTGAGATGCTTCCAAATGCTAGGTGTTAACAAACATTGGAAGAATAAATTGTGGAAAACTTCAGCCAGGAATTTTTAATATTAAAAGTAAAGAAATGACTGTAGGTTTGGAGAATGAGATCAGTGTTTAAGAGCACTTTCTGCTCTTGCAGATGACCTGGGTTTGATTCCCAGCACCTACATGACAGCTCATAACAGTTTTCCATAAATCCAGTTGCAAGGGATCTGATGCCCTCTTCTGACCTCTGAGATTACCAGACTTGTATATGGTGTACATACACTCACATCCACAGAAAAAGTAAATAAATTTTAAAATGAAGAAATAACTGCAAAGCAGAATCAGTCCACACCCGATGGGGTCTGTGACATCTAATGTTATATTATTCCCTCAACTCGTGGCTTTTGTGTTCCTTTCTATTCCTGTTTGATATAGATTTCAAATACAGCCTATTTATGCTCTGTGTCAAATGCAGGGGTAGCCATACTGGTTTCACCCATGCTCATCAGTCTTTCCTAAATGTATTGTGCATTTATGTTCTATTCCCAGGAGCTGTTGTGTTTTGGAGATGAACAACAGAATAGTTGGTTCCTTTGGATGCTCTTTGGTATGATGTTCAGAGAACGAGCGCACTAGGCTGTGCAGATTCCATCCTTCTTTCCACCAGCGCTGCTTTAGTAGATGATGGCAGTGTTGTCTCATTCTTTTGGGAGTGACGTGAAATGAAATAGTTTACACTCCTGCCATCTTCCTTTCTAATTTAATATGACTCCTTTCAGTTTATACAGTTTTAAAAACCTGGACACGCAGATTGGAAATAGCTTCTTACAATGAAGATTTTAAAAGGGAGAACAAAAGAGTTCAAAGGTCAGCTACAGTGTTGACAGGAATCAGAGATGCAAAAATGTGTTTTCTGTTTTTCAGGGCCATATTTAAAACTCTAACAGAGCCACTTTGGTAAACGGTGACTTATAAGCTCTAAATATTGTGCTAAACATATGTTTATGTTTCCTTTTTTATTACCAACCCTTAATTATTGTCAGTTTACGGTGGAGGAAACTGAAATTTGGAGACTCTAATTAACCCACCCAAATTATGGGTTCCTAGGAATTTTTAAATCAGTACATTCTATACTTTAGCATTCCAAATGCTTTCTGGTACAGGAGTCAATTTTTTTTTTTTTTTGCAAAAGGCAACTTTTAAATCTTTACTTTTATTCTTTTGTGAGTAATCAAAACTAAAGCATTCCATTTTATTTTAATTTAAATTTATTTTAGCATAAATAGAAGCATAAAAGTACAGAAATGTATGAATTTGGATGTAATATATGATATAAAATTGGGCTGAACATTGCTCTGCATTCATTATAGTATGGAGTAAACAACTTCAAACTGTTTTTTCTGGGTTTATAAAATATATATTATTATTGTTATTTTTAGTTGCTCAAATGAATGTAGTAGATCAAAACATCTCCAGACCATCCACTGATAACTCAGAGCCCATTGGCCAGCATCTCCTATCCCTTCATCCCTTTGTACATGGTCCCTGGGTACCTCCTGTCAGTTCTTTAATTATATGAGCTTAACTTTAGATTCCACACTGAATAAGAGAGTGTGGTACTTGTCATCCTGTGCTTAATTGATTTCTCTTAAAGCAGTTTCCTCTAGTCCTATGCTTGTACTAAATTCCCATCAACATGGGCAAGATTACTCTTTTCTCCACAACTTCACTGAGACTTTTCATTCCTCTGCTTTGGGAAAAGCCATTCTTAACTAAAATCATGTGCCACCTCATAGTACTTTTGTATTTCCATTTAGTCATATTGGACATTTTGTCCACATATTTGTTGGCTATGTGCACACATTCTTCTGAGAAATGTCTATGTAGCTCTGTCTTCTACCTAGAATGTGATTGTCTTTTATTTATATAGTTTACTATTTCTTTGTGTGTTTAGATTATTAACCATATGTTAGAAATGCAGAATATAAATATTTTCTTCGATTTAATACAGTGTCCTGTAACATGAAGGCCGGCTTATTGGGGTTTCTGTCCTGCCCGGTATCCCACAGCCGGCAAGCCCCAAAGAAAATCACACAGAGATCTCTATAAGTTATAAAGTTGATTGGCCCATTAGGTCAGGCTACTTATTAGCTCTTGTAGCTTATATTAACCCATTATTCTGATCTATTTTTTGCCATATGGCTCGGTACCTTTTTCAGCTGGCAGGTCACATCCAGCTTCCTCGGTGATCTGTGCAGGACTGGGAGGAATCAACTTCCTCCTTCCCAGAATTCTCCTGTGCTCATTGCATCATTCCTACTTCCTGTCTGTTTTTTCCACCTATACTTCCTGCCTTGACAATCAGTGTTTATTTAAAACATGATTGACAGAATACAGATAATTCTTCCACACCAGTGTCTCCTCACTCTGATAATAGGTTACATGTGTTGTGTGTACATTGAGATGTGAAAATGTGTGTGGATACATGGGTACCAACTACGGAGTCCACAAGTTAACCTTTAGTGCTATGCTACAGGCATTGGCAACCTTCTTCAAATAAAAGTTCACCACTTACCTAGAAATCTCCAATTAAGCTGAACTAGCCAGCATGTTCTGAGGAATCTTACTGTCTCTACCTCCATAATTGTTGGATTGTAAATGCAGATCACCATCCCTGGATTTTTTATATGTGTGCTAGATGTCCAAATTCAGATTCTCATATTTTTCATAACTAGCATGTTAACAGCTAATCCACTCTTCAACTCAGTTGGATAGGTTTTAACTGTTTTATTGCTAGGAATCTTGCATACTTCCTTCCCTTTAGAGGAAGCTTTGTGAGAGGATTAATATGATATTTATTGGAGACATACACATGATTTTCCCTTAAACCACAAGGAAACCTTCAGAATTATCATTTTTTCCTGCTTTCTTGTCTTTCCAATAAAGATCAGTGATTACAGCAGTAGGAAATTTCCAGTGATGGGCATAATTCACTGCAATTGTCCAGAGCTGCAATCTTGACCCATGAGAACTGTTTTATTTTAAATGTTGCCCTTCCATTAAGCAGCAACAATGAGAACACAAAGCTCCTTTAAACATTTATGTCATATAAATATTTTCAAATACATGTAATAACTATGACAAAATTGTTCTAAATTATTTAAGAGGCAATCATGTATGTTCTATGTGTTCAAACACTTACCACATCTTTGTAAGATAAAATCAAAACTACAATTCCCAGTTTTCCTACTGGGGGCTGGACAACGAGGGAGGGCGAGAGAGGTTGTATCAATCTAAAAGCATAGCCCATGGTGGAATCAACCTTTCTATGCTCCAACCTCAGCCTCTCCAGTGTTTGTATTGCATTCATGACACCATGCCTGACACCATTTATATTTTAACCGTATATATAAGACACATATGGTGAAACTTAGATGACAAAAACTCTGAAGATTCATGACAGGACATGAGATCTACATGGAAACCTACAGTATGTTCTGACACATTTTACAAAATATACTCTGAGAAGAATAACAAGCTCTACATAAAATCCCAGAGTTTTTGTTAGTATTTATCTATATATCTATCCACTGTATTTTTCTCTGGAAACTCATGGGCAATTAGACTGTTGAGAATTAGAATATATTCTAATTAGAATATATTCTGTAGAAAGACAAGAGAATCTAGGATTTGCTCACCATGGGAACCTGTGTTTATGATGTTGCTCTCACGTCAGGCATTGAAGTAACTTTGAATTACTGAAAGAGAATTGTCCTGTGGAAAAAGTTTTGCTGGATTCCATCCAAACATGTTTTTTAAATCTAATTCAAAAGTTATAAAATATCTACAAAGTGCCTATCACGTTGCTAAATATTAAAATTAACAGAACGTTAGATGTGGTGGTGCATACCTTTAATCCCCGAAATGAGATGGCTGAAGCAAGATCTCTGTGTGTTTGAATTCAACCTTGTATACACAGTGATTGCCACAAACAGCTAGAGCTATATAGTGAGACCCTGTTTCAAAAAAAAGAGAGATAGAGAGATGAGAGATAGAGAGATAGATAGGACATAACACAATAAAATTAACAGAGTAACATTTTAAAACTTTAAACCCCATTTTTCATTTTTCACTTTAGGAGAGTAATTCTTAGAAGAGTAAAGCATTCTCATGGTTCAGTAGTATGATGGTGTTGTTTACATTGACTATGCTCCCACTCCAAAGAAAATATGAAAGACAAGATAAGAAAAAAAATCATGTTGTCACATCTGCCACTCGTCCAATGACTGCTGTGAAGGCCATCAGTGCTCTGTTCATGGAAGAAGCATCCCAAGTAACCCATCAACCTTTCACAAACAGTAAGGAAGTTTTAACACTTCCAAAGGATTAATCAAAACCTTTATCCACCAGCTCTGACACTCTGAGTCCATGATCAATTACACTGTGTTAGATATAGTTTCGTTTGCCCAAAAACATCCCTCAACTTTCTGTTTTTAGGATATTTGTTTTCTCTAAAGCAAATACACATATAACTTGAACATAAACAAAAATACAATTTCATTGGAAATGATTCAGCATTAATACATATTAGTGTAATATCAGGAATTAATGATATTTATAGCTTAATGTATAATAAGTATAAGCAGAAACACAAGAGAAATATAGACTGTGATGCACCTAACTGTTTGGATGTGCTTGGTTCAGTGGGTCATCATCTTTGTACTGACTGAAAAGAACCAAGCGATATACCTAGATGTGAACTGGAGCCTCTCCTGAAAGATATTTTCCTAAAATAGTGGTCAGGTTGGAAAAAATCAGTCTGAGCAGTCTCTGACATAATTAGAGCGTTGCTAGACTGCTCATGACACAGAATATCATACAACCACAAGGGAACAAGACGGAACTCTATCTCTTCTCACTGTGTCCCAGTTTTCACTGTGTCCAGAAATAGACTTTGAGCCAAGTTGGTTCTGTCCTCCCTTGTTATAAAAGTGCCTTTCATTATTCTGCCTATGTGCACACTCGCATGTGGAATACTTGGCCCCCATAGTATTCCTGTAACAGTTTGGCAAATTCTCCTAGAGTATTCAACATAGGAAGCGTATGATGTGACATTTGTTACATATCTAACATTATCCTTTTGAACTTCTCATCTTATTTCATCTTTAGGTCTCTCAAAACAGTCAAACAAAACAAAACAAAAACACATTGAGATAAATATTAATTGCTTCTATTTTTTATGAGAGTGTGAGTGGTATCATTAGGTGAGATTTAGGCAATAGATTCATTTGTAGCTGTTTTAATAAAAGGTTTGGGAGACTATGGTTCTTTTGGTTTCTGACAGGGAAGAAGCCAGGGGGTTGAGATTTTCTTTCAACAAAGGAAAATTTTAGTATATTAGAAAACACAAATGAAATAAAAAATACTTCTGAGGAGCTAGGAATCATTCCACCATGCATACTTGGCTTATTGATTTATACACAGCAGGCCACACATTCCCTTCGACAGGACAGAGCTGATACATTACTTTTGTCTATAGTGACATAATAAATACAGATGAAGTATCTACTTTACATTTTTCTATTCTCAGTTAGTGTTGCAATCGAAAAGTAATGAAAGTGAGCTTTACTTGTTCTTTGTAATCCCAGCTTGCCCTGTGGTAATGACTCCATTCACAACTTGCTCATATTGAGCAGTTTTACAACGTATTCTTGTACCTTGCTGTTGCGCTCAGAATAGTCACTGATAGTTCACAGACTACAGATTTACAGTGTAGTCTTCTTTTTCCCCAAATGGTAAACAATGGTTTACCAGCTTTATAAATTCTCTAAGGAAGGAGGTGAGAATCCAATTTCAGGTCAAAGTTCTTTCAAGTCAAGGACCATGATCCATTAGCTAGTGTGAGAAAAGAATAGTCTCTGTGCTATACAAAGGAACACACAAATACGTGAAAGCAGCTGCAAGGCACTAGTCTTTTACCAAAAGGGTCCAGAAGAACCTAACTGGACTAACAAGTGTGCAGAACCTAGAGGCCTCTATCTTTTATCTCTCATAGAGATGGTAGCTGCGTTTCATTCTTTGGTGGCAGTTTGGCTTCATATCTTAATGTTAGCTAATTGGTGCAATGAGGAAAGAGATGTTTCAGGAAGCAGAGTCCTGTATCAGGCAAACTACCTTTGATATAGTATATAAGATAATGCTTCTCACATGTTCATACATAACTTAGGTGTTAGGTGCTTTACTTGGCACTATGATAGAATACATCACAGGAGCAACTTACCAGGAGAAGCTACTTTGGTACAAAGTTTCAGAGTCTCCCGCCATCCTACAGAAGACATGGTAGAGTTCATAATGGTGTAAGTGGACCAGTTTACATTGGTGCCAGTGTGAGGTAACTAAGCACATTATGACAGCAAATCAGGGAGTAGAGAAGGGATGAAAATGAATATGATCCTTAAAGTTCTATCTCTGATGGCCTACATGTAAAATCTAGGTCCCATGACCCAACAACTAAAGGCTCCTCTGAACACTCAAAACCCACTTTTCAGCCGGGCGATGGTGGCGCACGCCTTTAATCCCAGCACTCGGGAGGCAGAGGCAGG
>NC_022013.1:54695508-54709279 GCF_000317375.1 Microtus ochrogaster
AAAAAAAAAAAAAAAAAACAAAAAAAACCCACTTTTCATCTACAGAAAACATGTTCTAAATAGAAGCGTCATTATTCTTTCTTTTTTCAATTTTTAGGAACTTCATTCTCACATTTCCAAAGGAAATCCTGCCCAGGTTTATTCTTATCCTGTAATAATACACCCTCTCTCCCACCCACCTACGTCCTATCATTCTGCTGGTGTTTTCATTATTATTATTCAAGGTTTTAGGAATTTTAGTGCTTCTGAGTCTGTGTGTACAATTCTGTGTGAGCCTCTGATGTCACAAAAATAATGCAGTTCTAGTAACTTGGGAGCAAAATAACCAACTCTTTATGGAAAGTGGGAGACCCAAAATCAAGTTCCTGCTTGTCATTGGACTCCTGGGTCCTCCTAGGTTTTTTTTTTTTTATCTGGGGGAAGATGACAATTGGAATGTGAAATCCACAAAGAATCAACAAAAGTTAAAAAGAGAAATTATTAATGGTGTCAGACCTTGCTGTGATACAGACTGGTATGTTGCTTCCTCACGAATTTGGGCTAAGCATCTTTTGTGCGTCACATGCACTGTCAGAGAATGGAGCAGCTACTGTATTTGGGACCTTCATTTGTATTCTGTTGTCAGGTAGACCCTACTACAAATAAAGTCAGTTTTAATGAGAGAGAGAGAGAGAGAGAGAGAGAGAGAGAGAGAGAGAGAGAGAGAGAGAGAGATTTTGGCTAACAGACCTGATTCAAGTCTTAGGGCTTGCAGCTGGTGACAGCCTTTTTACTCTTGAGTCCCAGGGTGGTGCAAACCATTCCTCAGTGAGAGAAAGGGGGTGAGGATATATAGACTGATGTCTACTGACTGTTTCCTTTCATAGAGCCACCAATATTCAGTCATTAACAGAGTTCAATTAAGGACACCATGAATAGCTAAAGGGAACTAACGATCTTAGGGTAAAGACGTCTATGCCCAACAGGTTCTGTCGATCCATAATTCCCTATTCTTCTTGTTCTCCCTTGCTCTATATTGTTCTTAGTTTTACACTGTTCTCAGTTTTACATCGTTTTTAATTCAACCCATTACAAATGTTCACAGTCATATATACCCTAAAACCAGCAAATGCCCAGCCCTAGCAGGTTCTAGGGCCTGAATTCTTGTGCCCCTTAGAAAATCAGATAAGAGTTTCTTCACAAACACAAACACACACACACACACACACACACACACACACACACAGAGAGAGAGAGAGAGAGAGAGAGAGAGAGAGAGAGAGAGAGAGAGAGAGAGAGATCCATGGGTGTGGCTAGTATAAGTCCAGTGATCTCCTTAATGGAGAAAGTTAGTTAAGAAAGAAATTAAATCATCTGGAAATTCTAGAGGAAGGTTAGTGTGCATTTTTAGGTGGTTAGTAAGAGCATAAGGTTTATTTTCAGTAAAATTATGAAGAGGGCACAGATTGTTTAAATTAGAGCATCACTTTTCTTCCAGTATACATAAAGAAGACCAGGTAACTAGGTAACCTACCTAAACAGTCAGAGAGAAGCTAATGGCTCTTGAACAGATAGCACATACACCTAACCCTGTAATGTCTACAGGCCTAGGTCTGGAGTTAGATTTACTGCTCTGAGTGAAGAAGAGACCCAGGCCTCTAAGTTATCAATTCTGGCCAATACTATTATGAACTGTTCTTGTCTTGGGGTAAAACCAGAGCAGCAGCTTTGGGCAAGTACTAATTCTATGTCTTTAGAGATCTGCAAATATCTTTTTTTTTTTCTGGGCATGTCAGTAATTTTTTAATTTTAACTTTTATTTATTTTTTAAAAAACTATCTTTTTTCATTTTACATTCCAAATCCATTTCCCATACCCTCCCCCTTGTTTTGCTCCCTCCACCTTCCCACCTCATCCCATCCCCCATCTACTCCTCAAGGAGGGTAAGGCTTTCCATGGGAAGTCAGCAAAGCCTAGCACATTGCTTTGAGGCAGGACCAAGTCCCCCTTTAATCTAGTCTGAGCAAGGTATTCCTTCAGAGAGAATGGGTTCCAAAAACCAGAACATGTAGCAGGGATAAATCCTGGTATAACTGTAAGTGGCCCCACAGTCTGCCTCAGCCATATACTGTCACCGACATTTAGAGGGCCTAGTTTGATCCTATAATAGTTCCGTTGCTGTCAGCCTGAAGTTGGAAGGTTTCCATTAGCTCAGGTAAGCTGTTTCAGTGGGTATCCCTATCATGGTCTTGACCTCTTTGCTTGTATTTTCACTTCTTCCTCTTTTCGACTGGACTTTGGGAGCTCAGTCCAATGTTCCACTGTGGTTCTCTGCATCTGCTTCCATCAGTTTCTAGATATAGGATCTATTATGACATTTAACATAGTCATCAATCTCACTACAGGTCAAGACCAGTTCAGGCACCCTCTCCACTATTGCTTAGGGTCTTAGCTGGGATCATCCTTATGGATTCCTGGGAACTTCTCTAGTGCTAGGTTTCTTGCTAGCACCATAATGGCTCCCTCCACCTCTGTCTTCAATGGGATGCTCTTTGCCTAAATACTGATCAAATGCCTGGGGATAAAGATAATTGCAGGAAGGCAGATCTCTGCGTTTATCTAGGGGAGAGGAACAGAAACTGTTTTTGAACTAGGGAAATAATCCCCAAATACGTAACAGCAATAGAATTCAGCTACGGTGAAAAATCTACAGCAAAGGACAACCTCTTATTCACAAAGCAATAATGCCAAAGAACCTTGCCTTTGGCTTGAGCCTTTTACCAGATCCCTTGGCTTTGATAAGTCACTTGTGAAAAGATGGCTGAGCAATTGCTGTATAATGGTTTCTTCGGTTTTTTTTTTTTTTTTGATACTTGAAAATTGATACTAAATGTCAAAACAAATTTTATTGGGAACAACCGAAAGAATAAAGCAAGCACATCTTGTTGTTTATTATTTAAAGTTACCAAAGGTTCCAAGACCTTAAATGGTCATAAAATTTGAGTGGGAAGAGGAAGCCAAAGAGAAAGAAACCACACATCTGACTAATTTTATATGCTGATGTGAGATACTTCTCAGTGCGGATTCTGTGGTGATCCAGGGTTATTCAAATTTGACTTTCTAGTTGCTTCATAGAATTGCTTGAATATGCCACAATTTATGTGCTGCATGTCTGTTTGCAAAATATAAGGAATACATAGACTCTTTTTGTAAGACACTAAACTCAAACTGCTACCATTTACACACACTGTCACCACAAGACAAATAAAATGAGAGTTATAAGAAAATTATATTCAATTGAAAATTACATAAAGTATCAAGTAAGCACCCAGAAGCTATCAGAATACATGAAAAAGAATGTGGGATGAGGAGAGTTAGGGTGTGGTCATTCGTTCACTGAGCAACTGTGGTCCAACGGATATTCTAAGAACTCCTTTTCCTGCCACTCTAAAGAGGACCAAAGAGGATATGTCAGCTGAGGAAATCAATTACGTTTTAGATGAAAGTCATGTTCCTACTTTAGACTAAGTGATATAAATAGAAAACATATTCATGCAGAAAAGAAAGAAAAAAACATGTGAAGCTTCAGGCAGTCAGGGTAGGGAGGGCCTTGGGTGTGACAATAGGAGGAGGAGCACAGGATCTGAGGGGCAGAGGGATACAAGCTTAGTTCATCATGACAAGACCAAGTTCTAAGAACATGCATTAGCACCAGACTGCATTTCAGCCCTTCCTTTCTCTTACCTTATTCTGTTATTCTCACTGAAATTCCTTCATTCTTTATGATTTAGAACAGAGAAATAAAGGAACTGCTTGCATTACAGTATGACACCTGGGAAAGTGGTGTGTGTGTGTGTGTGTGTGTGTGTGTGTGTGTGTGTGTGTGTGAGACGGTAATTTTTACCAAGATACACAGGAAATATTTTTATGTATTTGAATATTTGAGAAACAGGAATTTGGTAGACAGAAAGGCTTTCATAAACCTACTGAAGGAAGAACTTCTATTTTTTCTAGTAGACTGCATATATTTAATTTCTTGACAAATGAATTTTCATTTAATTCTTTTCCTTACTGAATTTAAATTTTAAATTGTTTTCATTCTCAGGTTTGAGTTTGACTAGTTTTGTTTAATATCTTTCTTTCCAGAACTGTAATTTTTTTCGATTCTATTTTTTTTGTATGTTAATACTATAGAGCAGTGAACTTGGCCAACACATCACACATGAATGACAATTATTTCACCTCCAGTGGTTTGTCATACCCTAGCTGAAACGAAGTAGCTTTGATTTACTGCAGTTGGGGTGGAAGGAAGATAGCTGAAGGTTACAAGATTGATTCTGCTTTTATTGTCGTATTTGAGGTTGACTTTTATGCCCCAGTAACTTGCCTGGATTTGTGCTTTTCAAGCGTCTTTGATGCTCAGTGTAAGGCAGAGTCATGGATGACACTCCAAAATGAGGAAGTTTGCAGAATTGCTGGTCAGAAAGCAGATTTGAAAGATCATTTTAGGATTTAAAAGTCAAACTGAAATTTGTTCTCCTTGTTGAAAATGACCAGGTCAACAATTAAAGATGTGTTTGTGTAAGTGCTGGAACATGAAAGGGAATATCTCAAGATAGAACAATGTATCTCAGTGAATACAAATTGCCCCCTCAATAATAAGAAAATTTGACAAATGTGACCAGATAGATAACTGCTCACTACAAGATAGGGTAAGGTTCAGTTTCATCTCTGTATTCACATTAAAATCCCATGGAAGCAAATATTCACAATTCTAGCATTTTAAGGCATGAGCATCTAGTAGTTCTTGATTGCCCTCCTTCTGCACCTCACTAAAGAAGGTCAGGTCCACAATCTATAGATGTCCATTTTCCCTTCACCAGATAAAACTTATAGCAGGTGGATAAATAAAGCACCACAGGACTGCAGGCGAAATGCTTCAACATCTGAAACTAGCGAATCCTAATTTTCCCACACTGTGTATGCACAGAGAAAATATGAGATAATCAACTATGTTGATTTTGTTAAAGGGTCACCTTTTTAGTTCTGTGAATGGAAGGAAAGAGTAAAGTTGTATGGAAGAAACCACACCCACCTCAATCCAATCAGATTTGCATCAGTAATAATAATAGGAGTAAATGAAAACAGTATAAGGCATGAAGTCAGAAGGATGTACTGTTAACAATCCCTGAGGTACCAGAATAACCACAGTACCTTATCCTATGCATACAGCTCTTGGCATATGTGGTAGACACAGGCTGAAGGAAACCACAGATGATCCTACTCAAGGCCACAATACAATATGTAGACATAAGTTCTTGAAAGAAAACATTCTTGAAAGCAGACATTCCAACTCTTGTTGATAGAATCTGTTCAATATATCTGTATCACGCAGTATAGTCTTGAAAGAAAGAGAAGAAAAAAGAAAGAAGGAAGAGAAGGAAGAAAGGATAACAAACATTTAACAAAATCTTCTTTGAATTGTACCTGAGGATCTGGACATTAATTTTAACATTAACCAATTAGTCCAAATGCATGCCAGTATGTGAAATAAGCTCTAGAATAAACCACCCAATGCCCACAGTTATACCAAGTGTTGAAGGGACTTCCCTGGGTAACGCATAAATGTCCAGCTGTGGTTTGCAATTGGAAAATTAATCCAGAATGGAAACCTATGGGGTAAAGTAGCATATAAACTGCTACCAATCTCAGCTAAGGAAAAGTTCCAGTGGAGTCAAGTCAGGAGGCTTCCTGTAGAGACTCCCTGTAGAAACTGCCCATAGACAGTAAGACCATACAGGCTGTTTGTCTTCCATATGACAGAGATCTCCCAGGAAAATGCATTGAAAAACAAGTAAAGCTAAATAAAAATATTTCATTTGTTTATTCACAGAGTTTAGTGGCCCAGATGTAAAAATCAATAAAGAACACAGCACAGAAGCACTATGAAAAACAATTAAATTAAAATTAGTTTAAAAAATTAACATATAATGTTCTAAAAAGGAAAAAAAAGTAATTCATAATTTCTAGTAAAGTATCATGAAGAAGGTTAAATTCCATCCTAAAAATATGAGCTTAATATTGTAGTTCTAACCAGTATAAGGAAAGAATGGAAAAGGAAATATGCAAGAAAAAGTTCATTTTATTCTGCACTTCAGAGGGTATAAGATATCTGCAGATGAAATAAGAAAAGTCACTAGCCATTAAAAAGGAGAGAAGAAAACACAGCAGCATATGGAATCTTACCAGCTTTTAGCTAGAGTGAGTTAGAAAATAAAATTCTAACATGCCTTTCTGTGGGAGGCATAGTATACAGCTCTATGTTTTTATTGGACATATATAGAAATTGTATGCACTAGTAAATGTGCACTATAAATATAAACATATATATGATGAAATTTAAGAGCAATTATATAGAGCAGGCTAAACATTATATTTGCAATAGTTTTAGATGCTACATAATACAATTTTTCAAATTTAGGACTGTTGAAAAATTATCAGAACTAGCAAGAAACATTTACAAATAACACTAGAGAAAATGAGCACCTACATGAAAACAATTATAGATACTTAATATTTAAAGAAAAATGCTGTAGAATAAAGTATCAAATACAAAATCAAAGCATTTAGTAATGAAAGTAAATTATAAATTAAAAAAATGATGTTAAATTAATTCCCATCTCTCATCATCAAATAATTTTTATAACAGAAAATATTTAAATCTGAGAAATACCTTAATTAATTTTAATAAAGGAGCAGTATATTCGTGGAAGTAAAACACTTTTAATCTACAGTCTATGATCATAGCTTTAAAAAATTAGATCAAAGATGGATGAACAAAGGCTGATCCAAATCCTTTCAGGTGAAACCAAATTTGAAACACTTCCAAGCAGCCAGCAGCTTAAATTTAAAAATCAAAGAAACAAATGAAACATCACTCAGAAACGACTAGCAACTGACCGTCACCCATTAGAAATTCTTTGGGAAAAGTACTTAGACAAGGAGTTATGTTCAAGGTTAGAAAGAAAACAAGAGAAATAATTTTTAGGAGGGACATTTAAAAAAATTAACACATTTGAAAAGGTAAAGTCAATGAATTGTGTCAAACCGTAAGGGAGTCACGTTTTGTTTATACAGTTTCAAGTGATGGAGAGAAACAAGAAATTTTATATTCAAATATCTCAAAGTAAAAGGAAGATGTCAAACTGAAGATTTAAGCAGAGATATCCTTATTTCAGTCATGAATGGGGGAAATAGAATACAATGGTGTCAAGAGGGTGCACATTTAAAATGCCAAGACAAGATTCATATAAACTTTACCATTGGACCCCAACATATTTTGCAACAATCTCTTGTCATTTCATTTAATTTGAAGCTTAGGAAACAGGTTGGAAGGCTAACACAATGAAATATTAAATCTGACTTTGATAGCCAAAACTTAAAAATAGAACTCAGTCCTGGTGTAGGAGGTCCTTCTGTTTCTGTATTGCTTTCATTGGTTAATTAATAAAGAAACTGCTTGGACTGATAGGGCAGAACTTAGGTAGGTGGAGAAGATAGAACTGAATGCTGGGAGGAAGAAAGCAGAGTGAGAGAGCCACCATGGAGACACCAGGTCTGAATCTTTCCTGGTAAGCCACGACCTCATGGTGATATACAGATTATTAGAAATGAGTTAAATCAAGATGTAAGAGTTAGCCAATAAGAGGCTAGAGCTAATGGGCCAGGCAGTGTTTAAATGAATACAGTTTCTGTGTGATTATTTCGGGGGTTAAACTAGCTGGGTGGCTGGGAAGAACAAGGCCCCACTCCTCATTACACAGTCCCACATATAGGCAGCAATGAAATGATATAGCAAGCAGTCCATACATACAAGCATACACACACACACACACACACACACACACACACACCCCTCAACATGCACGCATGCACACACCTGAGTTTAAGGCATGAAAATTGTAGATGATACAATACTATCACTGTTAATGTCCCCAAATGCTGTCCTCTGCAAATAGCTAGGAAGATTTTCCTGAGTCCATGCTTCCTCATGCAAAGCTCATCCATTTTAATTCAGCTGCTGTTTGGTCATATGTGCTATCAGCTGGTCAGCCTTATTGCATTTTCTGGTTTTTAATCAATCTGTTGGTTTTCTTTAGTTCCCAGCTTCTTTAAATCCCCATGTGCTATCAGCTGGTCAGCCTTATTGCATTTTCTGGTTTTTAATCAATCTGTTGGTTTTCTTTAGTTCCCAGCTTCTTTAAATCCCCTTATTTTCTAAGTTAATCTTAAAAAAATTATTTTAAACATTAATGATAGTTTAAATTAATACTATGATAAATGCATGTTTTTATATAAGTACTTAAAATTCAGCCTTGTTCTAAAATGTTTTCTCCTGTAAAAGCAATGCAAAGTCAGCACAATCTAGGGCGTAAACTATGAGCTGGTAGACTGGCGAGGTGGCTCAGGGGTAAAGGTGCTTGCTGCCAGGCTTGAGACAGGCCTGAGGACCTGTTTGACCCAGGAAATCCCTTTGGGAAGGGAAAGAGTCAACCAGTTCAAGGTGTCCCCTAATCTCCACATGTACACCATGGCAGTGTGCATGCTGATAAGATAAACAAATGTAATAGAACAAGTTGGTATTTGGCAAGTATAAGATAGACAAAGAAATTTTGCTTAAAACTATAGAATCAGTCTTGGTCTATTTGAGAGATAATAGGAAGGAAGAAGAGAGACGAGATTAGCACCAAGGGAAGTTTCATGGTGTGAAAACCATGATTAAATTTAAGTTGCATAAGGTAATTTAAACTGCATTGTGTCACACTCTCTCAATGTTTACCAATACAAAGTTATCAGCACAATGAATAAAGAAATACCTGATAGTTTAATAAAATTTAAGTGTTTTTTTTTTAATTTCAGGAATATGTGTCTTAAAATGTATCAAATAAACACATAAAAAGAAATACTTGATAGGTTAAAAGATTAAAGACTAATAATAGCTTTAAGATAGTAAAACTAATAAACTATTTACTATTAGGCAAAGTGTCTAATCACTATTAAGTAAAACAGCAAAACTAAATAATTAAATCTCATAATTATGTGAAATTTTAAAGTATTAGAGATTTATATATGATACCACACAAAATTAGAATTGGAACATAAACATGTGAAAATGTGATCTTGATGGCTAGTAAGTGTAGAACATGCTAATACATATGTCTTACATACATAAAACGCTCTACAAAGCTGATAGGCTGATTAGAACTTGAGTAACTGTGGAAAACTGGAAGGTTGTAGGTCCCAATTACCCTCTGCTATCTTAGCCATACATATAAACATTTAGGTCACCTCTCTATTTAACCTAATATCTTTGTGTCTATTAGGTAAATCCATTTTGTATATACAAACAGAACCTTGGCTTGGCTATAATCCACCTACCTGATATTTTCACTAGTGATTCTGAGACTGCTTTGATTTACGACTTTCATTATTCAGTTACCACAAAAGTTCCATGTAACTGTTATCACATTGTAACATGGTTTTTGGGGTAGCCTGAATGACTGTTTCGGGCTGTGAACATGACACCATATAGAGGTTTGAGGCAAGAGTGGTGATCTGTGCCTGTTGGAATGACAATAAAAATATTGACCATCTAACAGAAAATACTCCAAAAAATACACAGAAGATGAAGCAGGCAAGTTATCCAATTTGGGAAGTAGGTGCATAGAAATGAAAACTAAAACATTCTAGTTTCTCAGGAATTGCTCTAGTGTTCATTAAGCCAGCATGCTTTACTGGGAAAAGAAACCAAGAAGCCAGGAAGGAATAAAAAAGGCAAAGTCCTGTCAAAACAGCAATTAATTTAATTCTCTCCCTCATCCTGCTTCCCTCTGATTGAAACATACTTAAAAAAAAAATTGGTGCTGTGCTTGAAAAAACAATGTGGTGTGCATGTCAATATTGACTTCCTCATAATATAGGAGCAAGGGTTGTAGACAGAATTTTCATTTGTGGTATGAACAAATATCATCTATCTGGACATGATTTTCTGGAATTATTTTAAAATATCATCTGCTAACTGACATAGCAAGTCACCTCTAAGTAATAAAATTTAATGTGGGATTTGATTTCTATTCGCATTTTGTGTGCCCAAGGTTTTCATTTCAGAAAGGATAATATTGCTTTGCAGAAGTTAAATCTTCTTATTTTCTATTCATTTGCTTTGATGTGCCTATCACTTTGAACAAAAACTCTCTTTTTAAATGCTCTTTTGATATAGAAGCTTCTGGTTGCCTTGAAGTTTCTCTTGAAAGCAAATCGCTGATGAAGGCTTCTAGACTTTGCAAAAAAAAAAAAGTACTTATTTTGATACATTTGTAGATATTTTCTTGATAGGCAATGGGTTAGAATTTACTTTTAAAAGGCTTATTTTTTGTATGAATATTCAAAACTAAGCAGCGGCGAACAAGCATTCTGTAAAGCAGGAGAAAGACGTGTTTGGGAGGCAGCCTCCTCTTTGCCCTCTGCTCAACCCTCTCTTGTGTCCTGGGATGCTCAGGCAATGAGGATGAAGACAGAAAGGGTCAGACAAAACTTTTAAGGAAGAAGTCGACAGCAAAAGATTTAGAAAAAAATATACTATTTAAAAATACTTTAATCAAATCCATACAGATTTGCTCTCACTGATCTGAAATGGAAAATAAAACACAGTACAGAAAGCCATGGATGCCGTATTTTATATTGACAAGAGGTCAGCCGGTATCATAGTAGCTCACTACATGTTGCTGAGCTCTAAATGTTCTAGAACAGTGTCCTTTTCCTGATGGCACACCAACGTTATGGCCCTGCTCATGGGACCAGGGGATGGGGAAGAGGCCTCATGTCTGCATAGTTCCTGCAACTATTCCTTTTCATCCTGAGATTGTCTCTTACCGCTTACTCCACCGATGACCTCCTTATATTAAATACTTTGTGTTAATTAATTTTCTTATTGTTGTGTCAAAATAGCAGACAAAACCATCTTAAGGGAAGGGGGGGGGGATGATTTCGACTCCCGGTTTCAGGGCAGGGAAGCCTGGCCGCAGCTGTGTGGGGCAGCGGCTCATGTTGTATTTGCAGTGAGGAAGCCAAAAGCAACAAAAACTGGTGCTCAACTAATGGCTCCTTTTTCTTCAGATCAAGACCTGAGCCTGCAAAATGGTCCTCATACATATAGGATGGGTCCTCCTCTCTAAGTGAATGTAGTCTAGAAATCCCCTCGCAGATATGCTCACTGAAATTGATGATCAAGATTAAACATATGTAAGTGTGTGTATGTGCATGTTTGTGTATATGTATCTTCCACATATGTGTGTATATGTACTTAAAAATTTCTTTTCTGCTTCATTCGTCGGAACGTTTGCTTCTTGTTCCCCTACTCTATGACTCTTTTCTCATTTTCCTCCTCCTCCTTTTTTTAAAGTCCTCCTATATAGAACAGGCTAGGTATGAAATTCCCTATCTTTATGCTTTAGTCGCACAGTCTAAATTCTGAGATTAGTGCTATGTTCTTATGTTTCACACTATTTGACTGGGAGCAGGATTTGAGCAGTGCATTGGGAACACTGCTCAATATATATTTCATTAGTAATGCCTTATGACCTGGAGCATCATCATTTAACAATACGTATAGCCTGGATCCAGAATCCTTATGGTATCCTTCATTCTCAGAATACCCTTAGTATCATAGGTGTTTTTTTTTTCTTTTCAGGTTGTTCCAAGCCTCCTGTCTAAAGTCTACTGGCTTCTGCTTCATATTGGGCTTGTGGTCTTGGGGCAAGAGCACAGGGGAGATCTATGGGGGGGACCCAATCACTCCTTACTTGATTTGTACAGCCTCAGTTTTCCTTACACAATTTGTGTGCTTACAAGTTTCTGTTGAAGCTTCTCTCTAGGTTCATTTCCTGCTGTCTTCTGTCTCAGCTCTGCTCCAGGCAAAGCTTCTCTCGCTTCAGTACAATGGCTACCATTCTCATATAGACTCACAGTCTTCAGGCCTAGTAGAAAGTTCTTATGCTTTCCTTTTATAATTTACTAGTTGAAGAAGCTTTTAAATCTGTTTATCATTAAAATATTCATACATTGTATCTTGATCATATTATCCCTACTCTTCCTTCTAATTTCTCCCACGATCCTCCCTAACAAATCTCACTCTCAACTTCATTTCTTTCTCTTATTTTTTTCTTTGGTTTTTATATTTTTAACCCAAAAATTCTAGTTAGTGTTGCCTGTTTGTTCTCTGTGTGGGATCTTTCACTGGAGTTCAAACAACATACTACTGACCACACCATCAAACAGAAGTGACTTTCTTCCCACTAGCGCCCATTAATTTCCAATAGTCCCTAAGCTACGGGTAGGAGTGGTTTGATCTTGTGCCGATAACCACAGCTGCTATGAGTTCATCTGTGCAATGCCCAAGTCATTGTTACAAAATTAGCTTCGTATCACTCCGGCCCATTCTGTAGTTTTTATCATTCTTTCTGCCTCATCTTTAACAATGGTTCCTAAGTCTGAGGCAGGTCTAGGGAGAGAGCAGAGTAATATGAATATGCCATCTATAAATGAATATATATTTAAATTTTAATTTTACCCCTTTATAGAAAGATAATACATATACACATAAAAACTCATCCTTGCCAGAAGTTATCCTTGAGATTTATGTTACTATGCAAATGATCTACCTCTGCCCAGTTAAGTATAGGAATTCCACATCTCTCCTAACATAAATATCAAATACTCTTTGTATCACTCTGTGAATTTATTCACATAAAACACGCAATTTTTCATCATAATAGTTAAATATTGTTGACTATATCTTACTTGGTCTTAAATGGAGCTTTACTGCTTCATTTTCAGTGGAAGATAGAGTTCCTGGCTTTTTAAACTAGTTAAACCTCAACAGACTGAATTATGTCTGAAAAATCACGTTGTGTGTTTCAAAACAGCATTCCTGTTGTACACCTACACTTCTGGGTCTTGAGTTTGCTCCCCAGTTTAACATGTCTCTCAAGTAACTTGATTATAAAACAAAATGTATAGAATGAACCATGTTTCTGTGTATTTAAGATAATGCAAATTAAGGAGCAATTGATCATTAAACAGAATTCAATGGCAAACTACCTGAAAGCCTTCATCATATCATCAGTCCTTAAGGACAGAAGATTATTATTATTTATTAGAACCAAACACTGAGGTTGAGTTTTAATACTTACTATGTTATTAAATAATCCACACGAGTCCCTTACCTTAGAATGATTTACTTGTGCTTTAAATATTCTCAGTCCAGATTTCCAGATTTCCTGACCATACTGCCTTGTAGCTTGAAGCACACACTTCACAAAAAGAATGAAATAAATTTAATTATTTTTCACAGGTTTCAAATTCACACTCCAATAAATTCTGGGCTGAATTTTTTGACTATCTGTTTTTCAATAATTTTGTTTGATTTTCTAAAGTTAGGGAAAATATAAACATAAAGACCATGTTTAAATATGCACATGAAAACCAGTTTATACGATGGTGATTTGGAAGGACAGGTCTGAGGTGAAGCACTGATGGTTACAAACACATGCTTTGAACATTGAGGTAAAGAGCAGTGGACGGCAGTGAATGCCAAGCTTGGGAAAGTCAGATGTCAAAGCATGACTATCATAAGTCAAGATATCCGTTCATCCTTATGCAGGGATTGATAAAATTTTTCTCCCTAACCAGTATTAATATAACGAAATGTGACACACACACACACACACACACA
>NC_022013.1:54709590-54723591 GCF_000317375.1 Microtus ochrogaster
ATTCATAGACCACAATTGAGCTTGTGATTGAATTATGAAGTTGGAACTTTCTGTTTCTGGCATAGAATGTTAGTATATTTAAAGCATCCATGAAGTTTTCAATAGTTAGGATAAAAGTGGTTCTTGATGTCCCTATATCTAACCTTTAACTCCCATTGGCTTTACATAGATTTAGAAGAGACCTACCGAGAGTAGTGGAGACGACAGAATTAATTAGTATTCACTGAAAGAATGAGAACACACAGTGGCCAGAGACCACTGTTCTAATCTTTATTTCAAGCAAATTTTATGTATTATTCTTACCATCTGGTGAACAAGCAATGTGCCCAGAGGGAGCTTGTCCCATCTAGATGACTGACAACCCATATGGATTGACACTTACAGAAAAGTGTAACAGAGTATCTTTGCTCTGCATAAGAAAGTGTTTTTGCTATATAGTAATCTGAGAAGATTTAGAGTTCCTGAAGTCATGTTTAGATAGTTATTGATTATGGACCTTCTGGGTAGTTAAGGAAGCCATGTCCCCACCTTAGGTTCAGAACAGGACTCAGGTTTTATTCTTCTGATGGGTAAATAAAATCTCTTCCTCCTGTTCTTGGTTTTTCAGGCCATTGGCTATGAGAGACAGGTGTTTCTCCAAGTCCACTAATATTTAATGAGCTGCCTAACACTTATATTATTCTGACATTTTGTATGGTTTTGAATATATCCTTATTTCTATCATGTTTTAAAGTACAAAACAAAAGCATGAATACATATAATTTAACTTCATTAAATTGTACATATAAAAACCCAAACTTTATTATTATTTGGAATGTCCATTCAGAAATTCCATGTATTTTCTTATTTGTTAAATATTTGAGAGAAAAGAGTGAGTATAGCAAATATCTGAGCATATCTTGAAAAGTGTAATTTCCAATCATAATCTCTTTCCTCAAGCCTGTTATATAGACTCATCCGCCTCTTTACTCAGAGCTCTATTCTTAGACACATTTTTTTCTGCACATACCTAATATGAACTCTATCATCTATTCTATCTTTTCAGCCTAATGTTTAATATCTAATCTACCTCTTATAACTATCTTTCTTCAACATCATCAAAGACCGCAGAAAGTTATATTAGCCAAGTTAGCAGGAAGTGCATTGTAAGCAACTTCCAAAACTCTAAAAATGACAGTGACATCTTGATTCCTGGACAGTCCCCCAATGTTCTTCTGTGACATGGGGTCATCCATCTTCAGCCTAACAGGCCCATAGTATCTGGCAGACTTTTTCACAAAGCAGGAAATTTGAAAGGCTCTTTTGTCTATCTTGGTAGTTTGTTACTTTCTGCTGTATCCTGAAGAATATCTGGTAGCTTCTTCTGTGAATTAGGAATCCTGAAGGACCATCTCATTCTTTGGAATGTTTAGCAGTCACCCCTCTATGGGTCCTGCATGTCCAGCTCATACAGCATAGTGTGAAGCAGTCCAAGCAAGAGCAGTTTATTGCCCATATGGCTAGCCTTGTCACACTGAAGGCAAATTCCACAGTGAGTTTTTTCAATGCCCATCAACCTCTCTGAAGTAATTGGTGCTGCCATAAGCATACAGATCCCACTGTTAATAAAAGTCTAAGTAATTAAAACATTTTACATGCCATGTTCCATAGGACTTTGAAAGGATTGAAGATTATCTATATAACTGAAACATGTCTCTATATAACTAGAAAATCTAACTAACCTGACCATAAGCTTGACTTTTATAGATGATTATCTATTAATCTGTATTTCTTAATTATCCATTACATTTTTAAATGAACTACACAAACACAAACACATATTTTACCTTAAACAAGGGTAAAATATAAGAAAATTGATGTTAAATTTATATCAATAGAGCAAGATTTATACCAAAGTAAAGTATTCATCTCTATATCATATCTACCCTCTTCTTTTTTTAGAAAGAGATTAACTGTGACCAATCAACCATTTATAATCAACCTCCTTTAAATGAAAATAGACATTTATAAGCAGTTATTTTGGGAATTTGGACATTGTTATCTCCAAACTGCTTTCTGATATTTGTTGGGTGAAGTATTTTTAGTGGTTCACAGAGACCTTATATGGGGGGGGGGTCTTGTTCCAACAAATCACATTAGCCTGGAAAGAATCCAAATGTTCTCATCTTCTGTGGATATAAAAGCAGAACCTCTTTTCCAAAGCAACATATGCATACACCCAAATTTTGAAGTTAAGATACCTTTATGTTGGGTTAACTTAGTAGCAGCCAGAATCAAATGTCTCTCTGCAGTCAAAGAATTCAAAGAAAATATAATAATGTATATCATTTAAACTCTCTTTATATGGTCCACCTTAACATGGCTTATTTTTCTTTACTCTATGACTATCTGTACTTTATTATATTACTTTTACTATCTCTTTAAAGATTTGCTTTATTTTGAAAACAATTTGCTTCCTTTTATAACTGTCTGTATTATTTTTCCTCTCTCTCCCAAGTCTAAGCATATTTAACTAACACTGTGGTCCATTCAGACGTCTTTTCCATCTGAATCTGTCTTTCTTGTGTATCTGTAATCATTTTTCTGACCATGAGTACTTCTTAAAATGCTAAGCAGTGAGGCTAGTACTAGGGCTGCTTTGCATTTTGGCTCTGTCCAGTCCAACATGGCAGAAGTACATTCATCACAAGCTCTGTGAGCCATGCTTACTGCCCCAGCTTGAGAGAAAAGCGAGAAGGGGAGGATGGGGAGATCTTGGGGAAATGGGAGGGTTGGGATGGAAGAAGGGTAGCTATGGGAACAGGGAAGTATATATCTTAATTAAAGGAGCCATTTTAGGCTTGGCAAGAGACTTGACTCTAGAGGGGTTTCCAGGTGTCCAAGGAGATGTCCCTAGCTAATACCTTGGGCAGCTGATGAAAGGGAGCATGAAATGGCCCTATCCTATTGCCATACTGATGAATATCTTGCACATCACCATAGAACCTTCATCTGGCGATGGATGGAGAGTCTACATTGCCATTAAGCAACTCATAGCACTCTGCTCACACACCCCACTTAAGTACTCCATAGCTTTACCTCCCAAAATATCCAGAGCTTGTGGTGCCATCATGAACCAGGAAACTGACATTTCTTAAAGAATCCACACAGCAATTGCTGCTAATGCTGACTCAGGAAAACTTCTCTAAGGAATCATGGCTCTGCTTCCCTCATATTCCACATGAGAAAATTCTGCTACCATGAAGCCCTGCTTAACTCTGTTCTTTTGTGTCTAAAATTCCTTCCTAAGCTCTCTCAGGTTTTATGTGATTGTAGTTGCTCCACACTGGTGCCATTTGTAGGTAGAGACTGTTCTTTTGTTCCTAACCACCCAGACTGGAATGATTTCACAGAAACTATATTAATTACACCACTGCTTGCTCTAATAGCTCAGTCTTCTTATTAACTAATTCTTACATCCTAAATGAACCCATTTATATTAATTTGTGTATCACCACGAGGCTGTGACTTACCGGAAAGGGTTCAGCAGTGATGTCTTTCTCCTTCAGCAGCTACATGGCATCACTTTCCTGACTCCGCCTACTCTCTCTCTCTATCTCTGTTTAGATCTCTCACTTAGCTTTGCTCTGCTAAGCTATTGGCTGAAACAGCTTTATTCAACAACCAATAAAAGCAACACATATACAGAAGGACTTTTCGCATCACTTATGTAGAAGGATTTCCACCTCAGCAATACTCACAACAAAGGAAACTATGTTATGGTTTATTTTTTTCCCTTTTTTTCTCAAAGTTTTCCTGGGCTTTAATATATATATCAATATTGATGTCAATATTGGCTCATAGATGCTCTGTGTAGTCCTGGATGGGTTCAAACTTGCAGTCCACTGCCTCAAACATCAGCACTGGGAATATAGCTCTGAGCTCCCATGCTGAACTCTCTGCATTTTACATACAAGTGAAGCATTTATAGTTTATTCTCTGTTTAAACCACTTCAAAGTTGATCCAATTTTCTTTCCTCCTGTTAACACAGTTTCAGCCCTTGTGTTCTCTCACCTTTTAGCCAAGCTCTCTTTCCATAGTCTCCCTAACATATAAACAATAGCCCAGCTTATTCTCCACTGTTATATCTTCATGATCAATAACTCCATCTTAGCTATTTAATATATTATTCTAGATGTTTTATTATACATAGTGGATTTTTCCACTTCATGATATTAATGTGCTTAGATTATATATTCATTTGGTAAGACTTTCTATTTTCTTTTAAATTCTTTCAAAGATATGTGTAGTAACTCGTTGAAGCACTTTTATGGTTTCTGAATAATGATAGCTACTTAGGAACCTTGGCCATAAAATTCTTACATTAACAACCTCAGCAGAGTTTCTTTCTCTCTGTCTTACTATTTTCCTTTTCTTTGATTTCCCCTTTCTCTGTTTTCTTCTCCATACTTCCTTCCATTCTCATTGTATCTTTGTGATTTTGAGTATGATGAGTGCTTTAGATAGTAAATATACTATAAACTTATCAAAATAATACTATAGCCACTACAGGAAAAGCCTGAGAAGGAGGAAGATAGACCGCAAGACTGAAGAAACAATATTCTTCTAGTCTCTTCAAAACCCTGTCCGAAGTCCAAGATTAACAAAGTATCAAAAATCATATCCTAAGCAGTTTGAAATTATGTTCTGTTCAGAAACAGAAGGCAAGATCTGCCTGACGGGGCACCCTTCAGAAGGGATAAGAGGGACTCAGCTGGGCTGCTTATTTTTGATGGTCTGAGGATCAAGTGATACCAAGCCTGATATTTTGTTATTTGGTCTATCTTCCTCTTTCTCAGGCTTTTCCTGTAGTATTTATAGTATTATTTTGTTAAGTTTATAGTATATTTACTATGGATGACCTGAAAATGACCCATCATTTTGTTCAGAGTTAGTCTCAGGTTGTCTACCAACAGCACAGTTTCTTATTGTTCTCCACTTAGTACTCTTCAGTTAATTTCTCTGACACACAGATAAAAGACCAATGTTCCCTAAGTCTTACCTTGTCAATGAGGTCACAGGGCTGCACATAACACACCAAAGCATAACAAATTACTTTGTCTTAGATAAAAAAAAGTCACTCTTTTCGGTAGATAAAGCTTGCTAGGCTCAAACTTGAGATCAGAATCTATCACTAAGTTTCTTTCTTTCTAATTGGCTTTTTAAAAAAATCTTAAATAATTGCAAGTGTTTCTTGGAGTCATCTTATTTAGATTCATACCAAAAGGCAGGAAAAAGATATTTTTATCTTCATTCACCAAGCCAAAATTCTACAATGGTGGGTTTTGTATGGAGTTGTTAACTTTCTCCATATTTGACATGTAATAATGATGTGGAGATGGGGAAGGCTTCTTGCTTCTTTATTAAAAATTAGGTGATGGTTAGACTTGTCTGAAATCAGATAAGGTTTTCCTTCTTGACAGGGGGAACTAGAAATAACAGACTAACAACCTACAAAAGCAATTCCCATGATTTCTAACTACGGCAATTATCTGAATCCTCTGTGATTTTCGGGTTTTAGCTCATCTCACCTGGTGTATCTTCCTGTAATCCAAGCATACCATTCTGATTTGCTTTCAGATTTTAAAGTCATCATGCTATCTTGTTTTGATTTGTGATTGTTTGTTTCATTTTTGTTTTCCCTTAACTTTAACATTGTCAACATGGTACTTTCTTCTGGAAATATTCAGATATTCTCTCCTCCAACCACGTCTCCTCTATACACATATGTATACACACACTTGCATGTATACACATATGTACATACACGTATTCACCTGTTTTCTGTACATCATATTTTTTTCCTCTTGTTCCAAGACAATAGGTCAATGTGCCTTGCATTTCAAATGACAAGACACCATGGTGCTGTGCGAGCCTCTTTGATTTCTTTCACGCTTGCACTGATGACCCCACTGCAATGAACCAGTGTCTTCACCCTACCCATCCCTTCCCACTGAATTCTTGGGAAGAAGAATGATCACTCGCAACTTAATCCTATTACTTAACAAAGTGCTTCTTGTGTGATCCATTTCAAGGGGCAGCACATCACAGCCCAAGTTTATAAAGAGATCAATTATGTTGTCTAGGTAATGAACAGGATTCTGTTTCTGAGCTGTTCTTTCATAGATGAGAAGGCAGTTTCCAGGATGTAGAAGTTTCAGAAGGGCATTTCAGGCAATAGAAAGTGGCTTCATGGAGACAGGAAAGTGAGAGAAATACCACCTGTTCTTTTCTGCCTAAAGCAAAATTGAGCAGGTTCCTATGTCCCTGTGGACAACATCCATCTGTGCCTTCAAATCCACGCTAAGTCTGCTTCTGCAGCCCTAAGAAAGTGGTGTTTTGCAGCTCCCTAGAGTCCAGCTCGCATTGCCTGGCCTGGTTTGTTACTGCTCTTTTTCCCATGTGCAGGAATGAGGAATGAGTATCAATAAATCTGAATGTCAAAACTCCAATTCAAATGTCAGGACAATTCCACATCACTGACTATTTTGAATTCTGAACCCAGCTCCCACAGCCAACAAAGCTAGCAAAAAAATTTGAGCATGTCACTGTTTTCGTGTCAAAGAACAGTCCCAGAACACCAAGCCCAGACTGAAGGAACTTGCTCTTCTGCTAGACCCACACAACGACATGAAACCTCACTGGTTATCTCAGAATTTAAAGTTCCTTTAGGGAGTTTTAAAGAATACTTCCTATGAAAGACATTTAAGAAAGTTGTCCAATCAAAAGTGATGGTGTTTCAATGTTTGTTGGTATGTTTGCATATTTTGTTGAAATTAGAAAATCTGGCATTATTCCTTTGTTTACTCTTTTAAGAAGAAAAATTATTCAAAATGTTTTTGTGGGAGCATAAGTTTTTGGTTGTCTTACAATCTGTTTGAGGAAACAGAATTATAGAATGGCAACAAAATCCCAATGTTTCATTGATGCTGGGGTACTGGAAGAGAATAACATACTTGAAAGAAAGAAATGTGTGAAGGGCCTCATGTGAAGTAGTAAGTTAAAGGATATAAAATGTTATTTAATGAAAAGATGTGATATATGTCATTTAAATCTGCATTAGAAACAAGCATGGGTGCCTTGACAAAGGTTTTCTCAATGTTAGCATTTTACAAAGTTCATTCAAAGGAGCTTAAAGGCACTCAGACATTGAGGCTATTTGTGAAACACTTTTGCTACTCTCTGATACCTTCCTAGTTTTCTTCTTTTGTAGCTCACTGTTGTGGGTTGGGGTTATATTGCATAATTCCATCTGGCTTTGGAAACCGAATGACATCCTTAAATATCTGTGGGGACTCCACAGATCCATGGCTAAATTCCTCTTTCTCCCATCATATTCTATCCTTGCAGATCAGTGTTATTTTCAGAATACATGGTGAGAATCCCTTGCATATTATGACATGGAGTCTTAATATTTTCTAATGCATTGATATAATTGATCGGGTGAAATTTGCATGAAATCAAATTGGAGTTCTTGACCTGAAACCTTTTTTCACTAGTCATTATCTACTGGTACTTACTCAGCTGAGCCATGCAACTTTAGGTTTCATAAAAGTGCAATCTGTTCATTTGTTTACTATGTTTACTCCCTAAAGGCTAAAGCTTTTGTGACGTAACACAAAGTATGGTAAGCAGAGGAAGGACTATTGACTATAGGCATTGCTTTGATGGCATGTGCGTCAGAGTTGGTGTTGGCTCAAGTTACTCAAGTGACTGTTGGGCAGAATGGACCGAGCTGCCTTCAAACTTAGGCTTCCAGGGGTCACAAACAGATTTTCAGCCCAGACAAACCCAGTACAGAATAATGTCCTATTTTTTGGGAACGGGTCTGTGGAACTCAGCCAGCATCAGCTTCACTTCCGTTCCATCAGCCGCTACACCCCATGTGCTACCTTTCTCTTGTGCTTGGACCATATGCATAAAAGGGCCATTTATCCCGACACATCATTGACACTCACAAAAAGAAAGTGGCCTCTGACCTTTTTCCCTAGGCAGACTTCACATGTCTCTAGGTAAACTGTCATATAGATTCTAACTATTGCTGGAACCAAGAAGGGTAAATCAGAACAGGATGAAATTCCAGGAAGGGAGGGAAGAGCAGTAGCGTTAACGTAAGAAATGAAGATTTTAAGAAACGATTCTCATTGTTTTATAAAGATGATGGAAGAGGGAGCCCCAGAGCCAAGCACTAGAGATGCTGAATCCTTTCTGCTACCCATGTAAATGTACAATATTCAAAAAGGATGGAACAGGTGGAGGAAGAGGGAGGAGAAAGTGGGAGGGACCAAAAGGAAAGGGAATATCTATCTGTTGAATTCCTATGCAACTTTTTTGGGAAAGAGAATAAAGCTGAATCAGACATGCAATGAAAATATAGTGTAATGTTGATTTCAAAGCTTAGGTAATTGTCTTCTATGCTGTCACTCCCTTAGGTTAAAACTGCCAGTTTAACTTCTTCCTGGCATTATTCAATCAAATAATTAGTCATGTTAGGTCTGATACTGTGAGCCTGTAATCCCAGGTACAAATGGGACAGAGGAGGAAAGACATGAGTCTGAGGCTAGAATGTATAGCTCAGAAAGACCCTGTCTACAAATAAAAGGTAGAAACTGGACTTCAGATATAGCTCAGTGGTAGAATGCTAACCTGCCATGCATGGGGCCCTATGTTCAATCCCTAGAATTTTAACAACAACAACAACAAAAAAAAAAACCATATAAAACAGAGCCATTGCTGGCTGACCACAGTTCCCAAAGACTTTCTCAAGTCTATTGCAGTCTTTATCTCCCTAAAACCACTGTGTTAACTCTACCTGCAGCTAAAATGGTCTCTTTGCAGCTACTTTGAGTTCCCTGTGGCTTACCTGCAGAAAATGCTGCACAGCTTCCTTACACGGAGATGAGTGTTGCCAACAGGAGCTACTATTTTTTATTAGCTCAGATGTTTTTCTGGGCAGTGTGTTCTTCACCTACTAATATCTTGCACATGTTAAAAGAATTAACATTTTAACGGAATTATAGTGTAATAAGTAGTAAAATAATCACAAGTATATTGAAATGTGTTAAGGTAAAATGTCTCTAAAATTGTTCCAAATGTCATTCTTTATAAATGCATTTTTGTCCTTTCTAAACTTATGTTTACAGAAGGCAATGTATTTTTTGAACCTGTTTGGAAAAGTATGTAACATTTTTTTTTCCTTTCTCTAGTATATTGTAACCTTATACTGTAACTTCATAGCTCACCATTGACCACTACACACAGTTAACGCAGGCTTGGATGAAGAAAACTAACCCGCACAACAACCAAACCCAGTCTCATTGTAGGAGGGAGGAGAGGAGTGTGAAAAGAAGAGATGAAGGGAAGGAGGGAGGAAGAATTTAGTCTCCAGGAAGAAATCTCAATGGTATACACATAAAATGGCATACAAGAAAACTACAGTCTCTGTGTAGAATTTCACACAAATACAATAGGCCACTCTGATTTCATTTTTCACAGTTTGAGTTGCTCACAGTCAACCAATATGCAATGGCAAGTTTAAGAAAATATGCAATGGAAAATTTCAGAAATAAATAATTCATAATTTTAAAAGTGTGCATTTTTTTTCGGTAGTGTGATGGAAACTCATGTTGTTCTGATCCTTTTTACCCAGGTTGACACCCACAGTTTTCTGGTGTATTCACCTGTAGACTTGTCCTCTATCTATGTATGATTGTTTTCAGGAACCCATTCTAATTTCAGAATCTTAATGTGCTCAGTTCCTCACCTCTAGCATGCATGATACATACAGATAACATGTTCAAATCCTCTAGCTTACTCTAAATCATCTCTAGATAGTTTCTATGAATACTGGCGAAGATGCAGTGTAAGTAGTTGTTAATCATGGCATTTGTTAAGAAAAAAATTACCGAAAGCCTGCATATTTATTATTTGAAAATATAGTTCCTTCTGTGGGTGTCTGAAGCACTGTATGCAGAATCCTCAGATAAGGGAACTAATTTCATATGAGACCAAAACCATGTCAGGGAGGACACAGTCATAGCACATTTTAATAAATATAACCTTTGATTTGCCTGGTGTTATTATTCATTGTTTTTAATCTCTTAATGTGCCAACTTTGTAAATTTCATAAGTATGTAGATGTAAGTGGAAACATAGTATGAAAAGAGTATATTTTCCAAGTTACAGGTCCTTGGATAGACTTTGAATGTCCTCCCTGTGTTTAAGGAACACTCAGTGAAGAAAGAGATGACAAAGTCTTCTTTTGAGAAACCAGAAATGTACTGTGTCTCTTGTAAACTCAGAGATAGCACTGAGCTTTTACAATTCCAGGAGTCAGATGGGCCAACATTTGCATTTTAAAACTTGAAAAACTGTCCTATGATAATTTCAAGGGAAGGGGAGTAAGAAGTCATTTCCTTAAAGAAAATGTTAGTGTTTGGTTTCATTATGATTTCTCAAAACAACAAAAAACAGAACTCATTTCACCAACCAGGATTACAAAGTGCTCTCAGAATATTTACAGGCCACCATTGAGAACCAGGGGTCCACAGAACTGAGGTTAGGCTGTCAATTGCAAAGTTCAGTTTTTTTTTTATTTATTATGTACACAGTGTTCTGCCTCCATGTATGCGTGCAGGGCAGAGGAGGGCACCAGATCTCATTACAGATGGTTGTGAGCCACCATGTGGTTGCTGGCAATTGAACTCTGGACCTCCAGAAGAGCAGTCAGTGCTCTTAACCTCTGAGCCATCTCTCCAGCCCCAGAGTTCAGTTTTTTTATATGATGGTATCAGGTTTACTTTTTGTTGTGTTTTCCAAGCCTACATGGTAAGCCTACACACCTCAGATATGGAGCAGGGATAGCTGAACTGGGTGGGGGCCATTAGAATCCAGATCCAGACAACAGGGGTCAAAAACGGGATCTGGAGTAGTTTGAGGGAAGATACCCCATAACCTTTTGCTTTTGAATCCTAGAAACACAGGTTCTGTCAGGGCTCACACATGGACTTCTTGGCCATATGTGGGTTGGGTCTTTGACTTCAAAGTCTCCCTTGAGGATTTTAATGTTTTATTCTCCTCATTTCTCCTTTGGCACTACAGCACAAATCATTTACTATATTAGGCTTGAATCTCACTTCTGTCTCTGCTGCTCCTATTACCTATTATGTGTCTTTAAAGCCTTTACTGACTTCTAAGGAAATATATCTTCTGGGTATTCAAGAATCATTGTTACTCATACTCTGGGCTGCTATAATTTTATATTCCTGTTTGGGTATGTAGTTTGCATCTGCTTAATATTTTTAATGCTGAATGATAAAAGAGCAAGACCTAGATTGGTTATCATTGCTTAATTATTTTTGTCTATGGACAGAAAAACAGACTTGCCCTCTAATAGTAATGCATATTGATTTTTGTGCATCTAATAATGAGTACCATTAAGTCATGTAACAAATATTGACTTGTACAGTAATCACTGTGTAGGGATTGGTGTGGAATGAGAGAATGCATCTTATGCATGGAGGTAGTATAAATAACTTAATAAATATTCAATAAATGACCTTTCATTGTTAATGTTCATAAATGACAACAGTGAAATATAAGCCACAGTTTGATTTCTTTATAGTAATATTTTGAACTTAGATAATGCTGGAGACCAGACTACAAAGTACCAAGTAAGGCACTTAAATAATAAGAGATTAAATAATAGTCCAAATACCAATAGGAGGTTTTTAATTATAATGAGGAACCACTTTGAGTTTTCACTTCTCTGAAGGATGACTTGTCCAAATTCTAAGGCATGAGGTGACCTTGCAGCTGACATGCAGGGTGGTGAAAGGCAAGGCACAAATGGAAACACTGAGAAATCTTGGACTAAAGGGAAGAGATCTGGGGAAGCAGCAGAGAGAAGAGAACTTCTTCATTGATGGAGCTACCTTCCATCATCTTTCTAAAAGGATTCAGGAAATGACATGAAGGAAAATAGTCATTTTCTTCAAAGAAAGAAAGTGAGTGCTACAAAGTCATTTCAGGAGTCTGGGCCCTAAGATACTAGGAATTTCTAGAAAACACGAGTTGTGCAAAAACTAGTATGCTCTGCTAGAGAAAAAAGTTCATTTTCAAATATGTGATTTGTTGTGTCTATCATGTACTTTAAACTACTTTAAACCACTTGAGTATGGATGTTCAATCTTCATATTTTAGTTTTGAAAACCAGGACAGTTATCCATGGTTCTATATTTTACGAACCGGAGCAAGGGACAAAGGTAGATATAAAACATGTAACTGAAGAGGTAACTCCTCCAGTTTCTTTACACCTTGGCTTAACAGTGTTAGAAAACTGTCTTTATTTCTTTTATTTTCAAAGAATGAGCTAACGCTTTCGAGGCCATTAGCAGATTGCCAACGTGGTCAACAGTGAATTACAGGTGTCAAGCTGGGGAATCATAAAAGTGAAGGTTAATCATTATGTCACTGATGTCCCCAGAGTTCATCATTTCAGGCTTTGTACAAATGGAAAATTGTAAGCATCATCTGCCTTTTGCTAAGTTATTGACTGACAGGTACGAAGTTGACAAAATGCCAGTTGACCTGGACCACATGGTACCCATCTTTTAAGGCACTATTTGAGGGATGCGTGGGATTTCTTAGGAGGGGAATATTCCAGAAGATGGATATGCTCGCAGGACTCTGTGGCATCTATTTTCTCCATGTAATGTCTGTATGATGTGATGGTAAGTTTAGATTATCTGTTCCAGTCGACGGGAGCCATTTAACACTCTATATGATGCATTGTTGTGTCTTGCTTTGTTTTCTCTGGGCGCCTTTAAATTGCCAGAACTCTCTAGTAGGCAAGATGCTCTGGCCAGCATTCATATTTGAAAGCATCCTGTATATAAATATAGAAAAATATCACCACGGCAAATAGATTTAATTTGCTTGACACAGAACACTAATATTAATTGGGTACTAACTTGGGCTAAGTTCATTAAAAAGATCTTACTATGGTTTTTCTGTGTATGTGTGTGTGGGTATGTGTGTGTGTGTGTGTGTGTGTGTGTGTGTAGGTATTTATACTTAAAGGCACATGTGCATAAGTATGTAGAACCCAAAGGCTGAGATCAGGTCTTGTGGAAGTTTGAACTTAATTGGCCCCCATAATACCATAGTCTCATATGGAGAGGCACTATTAGGAGGTGTGGCTTTGTTGGAGTGTGTATGACCTTTTTAGAAGAAGTATGCCACTATTGGAGTAGGCTCTGAGGTCTTTTTCTCAAGCATTCCTCAGTGTAACAGTCAGTTGATTTCCTGTTGCCTGCAAGATACAGTAGTCTCAGCTCCAGCACCACCTCTGCCTGCATGCCACCATGCTCCTTGCCATGATGATAATTGACTGGACCTCTGAAACTGTGAGCAAGCTCCTTCAATTAAATGTAGAAAAGCACCATCCACAGGGCACTTTGGTCCAGCTTTATCCCCAGCTTCATAGATGATATTTTATGACCCTTACACCACACCAGTCCTCTGAGCTAATACAAAGCTTGTTTTATAGTAGAGGGAATTATGGTTTTAAAAGTATTATTAAAAATGTTGGCAGCAATGTAACTTTTGTAGTGAATTTGAGATTCAATCAAGGCCCCCTCGATGGCCTAAATGATGACACTAGGTCTGAACCATCAGAACTGTAGGATCTGTACCTGTGATGGACAAATATAAGTGAGCTTTGTTATGGTATGAACTAGAAACCCTGGAATATGGCTTCACGGCTTCTTTGGTTTATTTTAGAAGAGCAGAGTCAGTATCTTCATAGAAATTATTCTTATAACTATTTGTATGGGATTCTAAGTGAAATCATAACTAAGGACATCTGATTACTATCCATCTTCTGATACATCAATAAATGGGACCTACTGAAACTGAGAAGCTTCTGTAAAGCAAAGGACACTGTCACTAAGACAAAAAGG
>NC_022013.1:54724776-54736527 GCF_000317375.1 Microtus ochrogaster
AAAAAAAAAGAAAACTAAATCAACAGAAGTTTACTTATTTTATCTTTGCTGAAGGGCATATAAAAAATACAAATGTTAGTTCAATAATCCCATTTGTAAATCTTAGAAATTTTATTTATAATTATTTAGCTTAAACAGTTTCTTCTGTGATCTTTTTTCCTTTACTGAATGCTTATAGGGAAGCAGAATCACCGATACTGTCTTGAGAAGCTGACAGATGCAGTAGGAATAGGTTTAGTGCCATCCCAAGAGGTCGCTCTTGGCTTGAGGAAAGACTTCAACTTTCACCTCAGACATACCTATGTGTGAGCATAATTATTTTCTATAAGTAATACCTCTGAGCTGCCTCTACCTCAGCTTCTTTACTAATAGAAAGGATGCAATCATCCCTCCTCACATGGTTGGCCTAAAAATGGAATATGAGGCACAAGACATACTGCTTCATGCCCAGTAAACACTAACTATGAAGTCACTGCATAAATTTTTGCTGTACTCTCACATGGGGAAACCACTGATCATCTCCAAGCTCCATTTCCAATCTTTTAAAGTGACACACACATGAAAAGGTGGACCCATGAAGCCCTTGATGTTATCCAGAGCCTTTGTGAGAGTTTTCATTGCCATCCTTACTCATGCAGTCACCAATTTGCTGCTAGCCAGCTGCTCACATCTGTCCTTGGACATGCAGATCATCAACACTGATGCTACAGTCAGAGCTCTAGCATGTCAGTGTGCTTTCCTAGATTCCGGGGAAGGGATAGCATCTTTAAACTGTCCTTCCCTTACAAAGGAAGGTACCACATGTGGAAAGTTTAAGTCGCACTTGCTTAACTCAGTATCAGTTACCTTCCAGTCATAAGAAATGAGTCAATTAACTGCTATTTAGGAGTTAAGGTACCCCAGATACATTAACTCAATCATGCTTCTTCTGTGAGCTTCACTTGGAACTTATTTTAATTTACTTTGTTTTGATCAAAATGTAATCTGCACAGAGATCCTCTGGTGATGGTATGAGTGTGAACCTTCTGCTTCAAACTTTAGAATAAATGTCAAAAGTTCTGTATTTAAGGTTGTGGAGTGTGGTGATGCTATTAATCCCACACTTTGGGTGGTTGGAATTGGAGGTCTCACACTGTGGAGAGACAACAAGCTCATACCCTGTATGGACTGTAGCATTGACTATAAGCTTCACCCACACTCCTCTCAAGGTGTACCATCCACTCTGTGCTCTGTGCTCTGTGCTCTGTGCTCTGTGCTCTGTGCTCTGTGCTCTGTGCCTCTTTTCAATACTCCTCACTGCTAGCAAGAATGTAGCTGAAGCAAAAACAAAACCAAAAGCAAAAGAAAAACAAGCAAACAACAACAACAACAACAAAAAAACACTGCTCCTCAAAGAAGTAATTGCAGTGGATTTAGAAAGATGGCTCAGTAGTAAGAGCACTTGCTGCTTTCATAGATGACCCAAGGTCCACTCCCAACACCCACATGACACTCACAACTATCTCTAAGCCCAATTCCAAGGGATCAACAACCCTCTTCTTGCCTCCAAGGGTAACTAGACACACATGCAGCACACATGCCTACAAGCAGACAAAACACACATACATATAAAATAAAACTTTTAAAGCAGTTCTTCAATTTTTCTGTTCTTTTTCCATCTTGTTTTGCACTTTAATGATTTTGGAGAATTGTCTTTCCTCCTCAACCTTGCAAGGCCCTGCTTATCGTTCCAAATGTAAGTCAAGCTTCTTCATCATCCTGCCCTGGCTGATGCACATCACCCAAGGTATGTTCCTTTCTTCCCGGTGCTTGTCCCAGCTCAGCAGACACACTTCGATGTGTTTGTCTTAATCTTCTTCACCAGTGACAATAGAGAACCAAATGGAACTGTTAGGATTCAGTTCCCCAAATCTCATGCTCCTTGCAGATCACAGATATTCAACTAAGAAAGCCGGAGCTGGAGGATAGCTGGCCTGGATGCTAATTCTTCCTCTCCCATCTGAAATCAAACTGGTAGCTCAGTTCCACTGACCTATGCTCCTTCCCCTAAAACTCTAAAGCAATTTTTACCACTCTCTAAGGCTGCCTTGTGTATTAAGTAACACTTGTGTTTCATTTATTGCCACTACCTGCAGTAGTCACCAATCCATGCTACTAAAGTGTTCTTAAGGAATTACTATTATTGGGGAAGCACTGGGAGAAGAAGAGGGAGGGGAAACTGAGGTTGGTATGTAAAATAAATCAGTAACAAAACAAACAAGTGAAAGGTAACAGAAAAGAATTGTGACTAATATTGCTGTTATTAATATTATTATTATTGTTGGATTGTTGTAAGAATTACATTAAATAAAGTTTAAAAATGAATTAAAATGTGACCCTTCTGTTTCATTGGAGGGAAAGAGTTCATGTTGTATTTCCTTTTTATGAGCATTACAAGAACGACTAGCTACATTCAAAGCTAAATAGATGCTCTTCATCTTTGAAAGATGATTTTGAATTATCTATCAATATAAAACAATTCTTTGATCAATACTTCTACCATTCACTGGGGCTGAGTAAAGACAGTGAGTTGAGCATGCCCATGATCCTCTGTTTACTGTCGTATGAATTTGCACATAAGGACATTTGTCGAGCTGTAACATGTTAGTTTTCACTGATGTTAGTACCCCCAAAATACTCTCTGATTCAATTGACCAAGGGATTGTCTGAAATGTTTTCTCCATCCTCATGTCTTCCTCACAGCAGTTGAGATAATAAAATAAAAATAAGAACTCACTACAGCAGATCTAGTGGGGAAAATTGCGACTTTCCATACAGTTGCCTCATTGATTACAATTCGAATGCATCATGACTTCTTTTCCGGGAGTTTAGAAAAAGAAATCATCTTATAAAACACAAAGGAAATCTTCAATTAATGGCATTATTAGCTTAAGTACAATGAAAATTGTTGAAAACTTTCCTGTCACTCAATATCCTTTGAAAAATAAAATGTGCTTACTTTGGATGAAGCTTTATTGGGCTTTAATGAAGCTTCCATTGATTTCCTGCATGTTAACGGAAAGGTTTCAGCCTTCATTTCAGGAGTGCATACAGCAGTTGGAGAAGGGAAAAAAAATCACACCCTCCTATGGAATGCTGGTCTTCATGAGGAGTAAATTAGCAAAGGAAAATGGCAGAGTCATGCTCCCCCATTTCTTCCTCTCCCTCCTTTTGTATCCCTTTTCTTCCACCTCTTTTATTGAATCTCATCTGCTTTTTTTTTTTATTCTTTATTGGATTCTTTTCCCTGTGTTCCTGCCACTGAGGCCAGGCAAGTATTTGCAGGATATTTAGAAAGACACTTTTGTTTCCTTGACTTCCCCCATCATTCCTGGGCTCTTAATAAGGGAGATGGTTGATGAGACACAGGTCAGTCCTACCTGATTTCACACACCTAAAGTAAAAAGTTACTTCATTGGCTTTGTTACTTAACTTTTATTCTCCTACTCAATAATAGTTTATTCCATTTTATTCTTCTTTGTACTTTCAATATTATTATTTTAGTGTTTCAGCATAAAAAAAAATCTGGACTTATTGTAAGATTAAAATAGGGACAATATACCCTCCAAACTAAGGTTTCTGTTCGCAATTAAGTCAGTTTAAGAATAAGTTCCTGTTTATCCTGTGTGAAGCCTATGTGAGTTGTGGTTTCTATTTGTAATTAAAAATAAGTTCCTGGTTTGTTTTGTTTTGTTTTGGATTTGGAGCCTGTCCTGGAACTCGCTCTTGTAGACCAGGCTGGCCTCCAACTCACAGAGATAAACCTGCCTCTGCCTCCTGAGTGCTGGGATTAAAGATGTGTGCCACCACCGCCTAGCCTAAATTCCTGTTTCTTAGATCTAATGTAAACTGCAAACCATGTTTTCAATCTATGCCGAACTTGGGACCCCAATGTTATGATGTGTATCCTTACCCTTGGGCTTCCCCTTTATTGTATTTTACTAACAATGGATAATAGCCAACTGTCCCACGGCTATGAATGCTTTATTTCTCTTACAAAAAAAAAAAGACATCAAGAAGCTGACTGCTCCCTAAAATCTCGATTTAGGGAAAGGCAGTTGGTCTGGCTAGTCCAGGCACACCCCAAAATACAGCTAGCTTCAAATGGACAAATACGGATTCAGTTTTCTCCTGGAAATTCTCAGGATTAACACTTACATTTAGGTATATATTTAATTTTTTCTTTTATTTTTCCCAGAAGTGTAATTCTCTAGTTTATTACAAATGAGGTTCTGCTTGTGTTATGCTCTCACTTAAAAAAAAATTACCAGGTCTATTTTTATTTACCTAACTCTTAAAAAGAAAATTTCACTAGATTCAGAAACCCACAAAAAAAAAAAATGAAGTGATGTGGGGGAGTTTTAGTTTCTCTTTGTTCATCTCAGGGCCATCTCTCAGCCTGCTTTGTTCCGGTCCCCTTTGCGGCTGTTAGCCTTATTGGCCCTTGCAGATAATCATTCTCTTTGCTTTTATGGGACACTATAATGAATCTTGAATGCAACTGTTTATGCTATAGCTCAGATTCTTTGTTTTTTGTATCTGTGACTATTTTTACTATTTCTGGAATTTCTCGGCCACCTTATTCTCACAGATCACTTCTATTTTGTCCTTTTCTTCTCTTTCAAAAACTTGGAAGGTATATTCAACTTTCTTTATCCCCCATTCCTCCTAAACATCATTATTGTTTCACTTATTTGCATGTGTGCATGTGTGTGTGTGTGTGTGTGTGTGTGTGTGTGTGTTGTATAGGTATAAACCTGCTACCTCATGCACAGGAAGGTCAGAGTGCCATTTGCAAGATCTAGTTCTTCTACCATGTTTGTCAACTAAAGCCATCAATTTTGGCAACAAGACTTTGTATCAGCTGAGTCCTCTCTCTGTCTCTTAAGTATTTTTTTATTCTCTTCCTATATTATTTTACCTTTATTACATTCTGGATAAATTCTATAATTTTCCCTGTGTTACTATATATCTCCTGAGTTATTCACTTAACAATTATCTTGTTTTCTTCTACAACAACTAGATCATGCTGTAGTATCTTATATGGCCCTTGGAAATTTTCTTGCTTAATTTTTTGTTTCCTTAAGTCATAGTAATATAGCCAGGGCTGGTATCATAAGACTATAATCCCAGCACTAGTGAGTCTAAAGAAAGAATGAGTGTGAGTTTGAGGCCAGCCTGGACTACCTACAGAGTCTATATCTCAAATAAAATAAAAATAAAAAGCCATAAGAATTTTCATTTAAAACCATGTCCTGACCCATAAAGAAACACTTATTTCTATGTGTGTTCTTTCTCTTTTTTTTGAGATGCATTTTCTTGTGTAGTTGCATTTTTTAAAGATTTTTTCCTAGTTTTTTCTTATAAGATATATCCTGATTAAATTTCCCTTCCCTCTACTCCTCCAACTTCCTCCCCATCTCCTCTCCCATCTAGATCTATACCCTTTCTATCTTTCATAAAAGACATAGTGTTCTAAAGAACACTAATAAAATACAAGGTAAAAGCAAATATGTGGGAATATGGCAAAACAAACACATGGACGGAAAAGAGCTGAAGAAAAGGCACAAGAAATATATGCTTAGAAGCACACTCATTTGCACACTCAAAAATCCCATAAAATCCCCAAACCATAATATACACACAAGAGACCTGTGGGCTAAAAGGGTATAGGGGTGAGGAGAACATAAAAAAAAAAAAAAGAAAAGAAAAAAATCTCTGACATGACATTATAACACAAGAAACCTCCAAAGATGCTGTTGAGTCATTTTCTGTTGGCATCTACTTTTGGGCATGCAGCCTACCCTAAAAAGCAGTTTGTTTCCCCACTGAGAGTCCCATGGAGGAAACTAAATTTTCATTTGCAAGTGGTTATCAATTGGAGATAGCTTTTGGGTTAGGGATGGGAGCATGTATCCACTTCTTTCAGCTCTAGGATACCATCTGGTACAGACTTGAGCAGACTCAATGCATGCTGCCTCAGTTTCTGAGTTCACAGGTGCCTTGGTTCTATTCCTTTAGGAAATTCTTGTTTCTTTGGTGTTCTCCACTCCATCCCCATCTGGCTCTTACCCACTGCTTGCCTCTTCTGCAAGGTTTTCTGAAACTTGAGGTGAGGCATTTGATGGAGACATCCCTTTTAGGGTTAAATATTCCAAGATCTCTCACACTTTATAATGCCTAGCTGTAGATCTCTCTGTTTGTTCCTATCAGTTGTAGGAAGGAGTTTCTCTGGTGATGGCAGAGCAAGGTGCTTATCTGAGTAGAGCAGAGTGCCATTAGGATTCATTTGATGGTTATGTTTCTTTAATAGAACAGTTGTATTTAGTTTCTCCTGGGTCCATGGGCCATCTAGTCTCAAGTTCTAAGTCACACAACCAGTTTCAGGTATGGATTCCATTTCTTGAAGTGGGTCTTAAGTCAAATCCGATGTTGGTTGGATACTCCCACGAGCTTTCTGTCATCATTGCCATATTGCACGAGGACACCACTATAGGTCAAAGGGTTTGTGTCTATGCTGGTGTTTACATTTCTCTTTTTATTGTGTGCATAGTTTCTTCTTATACTAAAGAATCTAGAACAGGAGTTCTCAATATTCCTAATGTTGTTAATCTCATGTTGATATGGTCCCAAACCATAAAATCATTTTCATTGATATTCTATAACTGTAATTTTGCTACTGTTATGAATTGTAATGTAAATATCTGATTTGCAAGGTATATGATTTTGAACCTCTGTTAAAGAGTTGTTTGACTAACAGAGGTGTCATGCCCTACAAGTTGAGATTCACTGCTTTAGAAAATAAGGGTGAATACTTATGTGATTACCAGATCAACTTCTCCAAGTTCAATGAGTTGTATAGATGTTGCTTTTTGCAATAAGACCTTGGTGTCAATTTGTGGAGAGCCACCAATACCCTTGCCAAAAGTTCAGGTTATTTAGATGTTCCCATGGTGCCCTTTAGGCTAACAACTCAATTACATGTATCCCATCCCCAGGAATGAGAGCTTCATTTGGTGTCAAGAGATGTTCAGTTTAGACTCTGTCTCTCTTTTATTTGGTGATTTCATTTAGATTGCCAAGCTTCCTAACATGTATGTCTATGTACATATGTGTATATAACATATGTATGTATGTACATATATGTATAAGCTTATACCATATTAGGTTTCTATGCAATCACTCAAATGACCTTTAATTTAAGCTGTCTTTCCGGTATTTTCTCTCTAGTCCTCTTCTAGACTTGATGCTTCTGTTCCAGTGCTCATCCTCTTGTCTATTCATAACTATCTGTTCTGTTTCCCCTTCCCAAGGAGGTCTATTCACCCCCTGCCTTGTACCTGACTCTATGCCTTACCTCTACAGCTCTATGAATTGTTGTTTATCATTGGCTTAGCAGCTAGTATCAACATAAGAAAAAAACTTTTCTTTCTGAGTCTGGGTTACCACATTCAGCATGAATTTTTTTTTAAAAAATTCAATCTATTCAACACTTCATTTTTACCCATAGATAAGGAATATTCCATTGTTTAAAAGTAGCACAATTTCTTATTCACTTTTTTGTTGAGGGACAATTAGGTAGTTTCCAATCCCACTCTATTATAAACAGAGCAGCAATGAACAAGTTTGAACAAGTGTCTCTTGTAGAATGAAGCATCCTTTGGATGCATACCCAAAATATGGTATGGCTAGATATTGAGACTGATTGATTGTCATCTATGTGAGAAACCCCCACACTGACTTCATAGTACCTGTGTTGCCACTTTAGTTGGCATTGTGGACCTGAGAGAGCAGAATTGAAAAGGGATGACTAAAATCTCATGCAATAGATAGCTTCATTCAGAGCATCAGACATTATATTCTGAGGGTACTCTGAGGACCAAACAACGTCATCAAGCAAACTTCACATGAGTTTAGACTATATGTAGTCACAGGGACAACTTGTGAGTGGATACATAATAACATAACGGGTAATCTCAATTAAATCCACTCCTCTTTATTGTACCTTGGAGGGGCAACATCAGCATCATGAGGGAGCTTGTTAGAGATGCAGAAATGCAGGTATTACCCTGGGCCAAGCTATCACAATATCCATTTTAATAAGATCCCCTGATAAACCTGATGTACCTTAAAGACTGAGAAATATTGATTTATACAACATTTCTCCAAAGGATTCTCACAACCCCACTTTCTCTATTACCTATTTTTCTCATGACTTTTCATGCATGTGGGCTATTTTTAAATAATTTTATATTCTCATAATACACATCTGAGTTTTGTTAAAATGGCCAAGGTTCTGATAGCATTTGCATTTTTTAATTAAAATAAAATAGTTATGTGTATGGGTATTTTGCCTGCATGTATGCCTGGGTAGCATGTGTGAACCTGGTCCTTGTATAGACCAGAAAAGGGTATCAGCCCCCTCTGCAACTGGAATTATAGGTATAGTTATAGTTATAGTGAGATGATATCTGGATGCTGAAAATCAAACTTTGGTCCTCTGGAAGAGCAGCCATTGCTCTTACCATCTGAACTGTCTCTAAAGCTCTAGATTAGTCAATCTTTACACATTTCTTCATCATTTAGTCTATTCTTTCAGGCAGTTTCTTTTCTTTATCTCAAAGCACAACTGGTGATTTTCTCTAATAAAGTGATTTTATCCTGTAATGTGTTATATGTATGTTATGCTGTTTTTGTTGTAAAGAAGGAATGTTTATACCTAATTCATTTTTAATGCATTTGCATTTCATTTGCCATACGTCTTGTAAGTTTGCTCACATATGCCCCATGTGTATGATTATTTATGCATATATAATTTTACAGTACAATATTCAAGTGGTTATTGTAAATAAGCACCCAAGGTGTTCTCTTTTCTATTTTAGTAATTTCTGTCTTGTGACACTTCTTTTCTATCAATATGTGTATATGACACATTTAAATCTAAACAATAAAGAGATAGATTAAAATTTACTATAGGTACAAATATAGAACCACATTTCTATATTAATACTCAGGAGGCTGAATCAGGAGAATTAAAAGTTATAACCTTGAGTTTCAGTAAAAATGTGTAGATTAATGTAAATTTAATAAAGTCATTGGATTATTTCATTTTCCACTTCAAATCAATTATTTGTATTTTTATCTATAGCAAATGCTATCATAGAAATTACCATGTATCCCAGGCTAGCTGCAAATACACAGAATTCATTGCTTATCTTTCTTCCTACTGTGATTAGAAGTGTGTACCACCATGCCAGGCTCCAACATTACAAATGAGATTTTGGGTAATTGCCTAGATAGTCAGGTGTCTCTGTCATTTCTTGCACCTTTTGGAAGTTGCTTGCTTGCACTTCCTGCTTACTCAGGTAATATTATTTTCCTTCTCAGGCCTTTGATGGGGTTGAAGACTAAGTAGTCATAGATATTTTCCTCTAATAACTTAGCTAATGCATTTCAGTATGAGATTTAGACTGCTCAGTACAGGACAGCTATTAAAATCATCTCTGTTAATTGCTAATTACCTTAGACTGAATATTTAGCATGTGTATTTTGCTTTATGTTGTTCAAGTTGACTATAGTTCTATTTTTGTGTATGTTTTTGTCTTTTCTTTTTCTGGGATAATACTTGATAATTGTTCTTGTTGTATATAATTTTGTTTTAGTTTTAGAACTGTCTTATTTAGACAAAAGGTGGAGGTTTTGTGGGAATTCATTTATCCAATAGTCTTTGGGATACCTGCCTCTTAGGGCATGGTCTGAGGTACTATAAGCACAGACAGGAAGCATGCTCATCCCTTTGTCTTTCTTGGTTGGTGGTTGGAGTATGGTTTGCAGCTCCCAGAGCCCATAGAGGAGAGGAACACAACGCCTTTCTTATTGTGAGTGTTCCCCAAAAAACATTTGTTATCATGCACCTCCTTAATTACATCTACATTTTGGAACCCAATATGGGGGCCAATATTCATTGGGGTGTGTGTGTGTGTGTGTGTGTGTGTGTGTGTGTGTGTGTGTACACTCATGCAGGTGAGTGCATACATGTTATCTGGGGTCAAATTAATGGGTTGTAAATTTCAGTTTTGATAATCCAATTACTTAGTTGAATTCAACTTTTTCTTATAATTTATTGACTTTTGTTTTACTCTTTTAGATAAGTGTGCTCAAGCTTTTGAAATATTTTTTTCTTCTCTGTAATGTAAATTCCACTTATATACTCTGGGTAAAAAACTTCTTTGTTCACTGCATTCAAAGTAAATAATAATCACTCTTGTTTTGGTTTTGATAAACAGAAATTCTTAATTGTACAGTTGTTAGATATAGCAACCTTTTCATTTCTGTGGAGTTTGTCTCTGGTTGAAGATGACAAAGATTTCTTCTGTTCTGTTGTGACTAAGACGTCTTAGAGACTCACTACTTAGATTCAGTATCAAGTCTGAGATGACTGAGAGCAGTTGGCATAAGTACTATCTTTTTCAATTTGGATAAGAACTAAAGAACTTTGCATGGAGTTATTACAACTTGCATATTGTTTTGCTAGAGTAAAGACTAGACACCACATAAATGACTAAAGGCAAATATTCCAGTTAAAATGCTACTTACTTTTTCTAGTGCTACTGATTTATTATTATTATTATTATTATTATTATTATTATTATTATTATTATTATTATTATTACTATTTTAAGACAGGAATGATGTAGGAAGTACTTTTGTATATGTGATGCTTTTATTGGTTAATGAATAAAGAAACTGGCTTGGCCTGATAGAGTAGAAAACAGCTATTCAGGGAAAACTAAACTAAATGCTGGGAGAGAAAGGTGGAGTCAAAGAAGCTATGTAGCCCTGCTAGAGACAGATGCTAGATGGAACTTTACCTGGTAAGCCACAGCCATGTGGCGATACACAGATTAATAGAGATGGGTTAAATCAGTATGTAAGAGCTAGGCGATAAGAAGCTAAAGCTAATGGGCCTTGCAGTGATTTATTTAAAACAGTATCTGTGTGGTTATTTTGAATCTGAGCTGCCAAGTGGCTGTAATGACCAAGCAGGTCATTACAACACAGGACTCACTGTTTTGCTTTGGCTATCCTGTAACTCGCTATTTCTCTCACTCACAGAGATCTACTTTCCTCTGCCTTGTGAGTACTGGAATTAGAGGCATACACCACTATACTCCATTAAAAGCTACTGGTTTAAACTGGTTATTTTTGGTGTGTGATGTTTTTAGTATTTGAAAGTTTTTCTTTTAAATGTAATAAAGTTCATATATTTTTGAAAAAAGTTACTGAAAGAATATAAACACGTGATTGTGGTTGAGAGAGAAGAAAAGGAAGAAGGTAAGCAGGTAGTTCGGAGATATTGAATAGAAAGCCTGCTTTCTACTTTTCATGGGTAGATAATAACATTTTGATACAATTTTTCATACATTTTCCAAAGTGGTGTGGTGCCCTTCTATGTCCTAATTTGTGATGTTTTTATTTATCCATTTGCATGATGGCTTTCCCTACTTCCCTAGCCATTGCTGAAATGCCTTTTGTCAATTGATACATTTTTAAAGTATACTTTATTATGTCTCTCATGAGTATATGGGCACAAAACTGCCTGGAAGTGAGTTTCTAACCCCTTTACTATGACTTTCATTGATGTACATTACTTATCACAATATTTATGTAGCTTCTATAGTGTCTATAATTTTCAATAGTCTTTTGTAAAGT
>NC_022013.1:54736687-54762566 GCF_000317375.1 Microtus ochrogaster
ATGGAGAGATGACAATGAGCCCTTGGATCTTGTCAAATCTCAGTACATCCTCCAGAATAATTGAAGAATAGTGATGACAATTGATGCTAAGTGTTGTGAATCCTTAGTTTGGCTCACAGACACATTGTTAAGCCCATTCATCATCCTCATGCCACATTGACAGTGAAAAGACATGATCTCTAAATTGATTACATCCTTAGAGAAAGAATCAGACAGTGAACAGAAAAAGGCCTACATTTCAGTACCAGGTTTGGAGAGCACTGCAGCAGAGTTGCATTTTTCTACAAGTCCTTAACTGAGTTAGCTTTGACCTTTTCAAAGGTAGGTCTGTCTTAAGCCACCCTTCTGAGGAAGAAACCTTGATAACTCATTGAATAAATGCATAGAATACCTACTCTATGGGCCCCCAGAGTTTCTAACCAAACCCTAAAGTGAAAAGCATGCCTTCTCTACTTCATACCATACCTCAGAGAAAAAAAACAAAAAACAAAAAACAAAGAAAACTAACCTGACTTCTGTTGGTACCTGCTCTATCTTAGCTGGTTAAGGTGACCCTAATTAGCAGTTACTTAGCTCTTCTGGGCAGGTGCTTCCAAATGGTAATATAGAAACACCCACTATCAGCATTATCTTCCCTGCTCTGGAATCCAACTGTCAGGTCTGAGTGAGCCAGAGTCCTCAGTTTCTAGCTATGGCTGACTCCACCAGGCTACGCAATAGGCCTTAGGCAACTAAACCTGAACATCTAATATGAGTACTAAAATTTAACCACCTAAGTTTGGAAATTAACACTTGATGCCATTACTCTCTTTCCTTAATACAAATTACTAGAAGTTAAACAATAACGTTACTCAGAGTCAGAAAGATTACCTACTTAAAAAAATAAGTGGTTTTTTTTACATAAAATATTGTTTGGCATTTATTTCTTTTAAAAGCAAATGAGATGAAAACAAAATTGAAGGTGTTTCTGTTGGTAGATATAATTCCAGAAAATGTGACTAACATAAAACAAAGATTGTATTGATAAAATAAATCTGATTAAAAACAATACAGACTGGGTGGAAACTAGACCCTCCAGCTTCAGACTTTGAATTTTGATCCTCTCCCAGGCACCCATCATGTGGTGTGCTACTCTCTGGTGATGCTGGGCAAATGCTCAAAACTGTTCCCACTAACCACTCAGACACAAAGGTGAGCAACTGATTGCCTGCACTGCACTGTGTTGCTATAGGCTGTAATATTTGGTAGGTTAGCTGAATTGTGTTTATTGTTAGGATGAGATATTTTTTAGCTTCTAAGCTTAATGAAATCTGATCCCTTCCTATGTTGAGGAGCACCTGAATTGGAAAAAGTACCCCAGGTGGAAGAGAATGAGTAAGAGTAAACAGATATTATATAGCAAAAGAAGCCCTTTCAAAGCTGTCAGGATCCTTCAGGGCAACATTCTCTCCAGGCTTAAGTTTCCCAGTCAAAAACAACAAGCACATATTCTCTGATAAGTTTTTAAGCCTGAAAACAAAAATAAGTTCTTTACTACCAAGTACAAAAATGATTTCCTTTCGAAGATGAATAATTTCATGCTAGATTAAATGCACCCTCTGTAATAGTCAAAAAAACAGAAAGCAATTTAAAGAAAAACCTAGAAACCTAGAAAATTACTAGAAAAAAAAGGCTGACCAAAATTTTTACATTTTGTCATTCTGTCTTTTCCTCTAATCTCAACAGAAAGGTCTTTCAGTCCTGCAAGGACTCGGTAAACTTACCAACCAGCACTGAGAAGGGAAGTTTGTGTTCATGACTGTTCAAGGCCGATCCCTATGGAGACTGAAAAAAACACAAAGTACATTATCCATCATATTGCTTTATAAGCCCCGGTGTAAGCTATTGTTAGGCTGTGTGCACTTTCCTCTCCACCATGGTAATTTTGTGGTCTATGACCCTCTCTTCCTTCCTTCCACCCTCCCTCCCTTCCTCTCTTTCTTTTTCCCTTCTTTGTCTATAATTTTGAAATTTTATTCGCATTATACTTTGTTCACTTGTTAATTTGGGTGTGTATGTGTGTGCACGTGTGTTTGTGTGTTGCTAAGACTGAAATCTAGAGCTTTACACATACACTAGATAAACATATTATTAAATTTTGTCTTTGGCTGTTTCTACTACCTGGGATATGTTCTGAAAGTATTTATTACTTTCCTTTGATGAAAGTGTCTCATAATATCTATTTTCTTGCTTCCTGACTCTGATATTATTCCAAAGTTTGTGAAAGCAACAACAGAGATTGCAAACAAATCCATTGTGAAAAACTTTCTATAAGAGATCTTTTCCAAGTTAAATTGCAATTTTCAAAACAACAACGGACATAGATGACAAGGATCTTGTCTTTAGCATGGGTAGAAATGTGCACATGCACAGTTGTGTGTGACAAAAATCAAAATTCACATAAAAAAATTCAAAACAAAACCACACCTTAAGACAGTCAACCTGACATTGACTCTTTAGTCAAAAATATGAAGTATTGGTAAGGACACTTAGGAATAACGTGTTTTCTTTGTACATGGCATTCTTTACTCCTTGAAATATTCTTTACATTGTCTGCAATTAATCACCATCGTCTGTAGAGGTCCATCAGGATCTCTTTTAATGTGATATATAGCATAATTAAATGTAACTGTGGCAGTATTTGCTTCCAAACTCTGTGGCCTGTGACCAAGTCGAATTGCTTTAATATGTAATGTCGTAAAGAGGTCTTTCATTGGTGGATATTCATCTATATCAAGGGGTTAAATAAAATAAGCATACTCCCTTGTAGACTATTCTGGAGTCTAATTGTGTTACGGCACAGAGTAATAAAATGGTCGCTGATGTGCAGATCATAGATGTGTAGCTAATAGATCTGAAAAATGCTAGCGACTTGTCCAGGGTGAGTTACATAAATAATACTGCTGTCATTACTGGTAAGAGATAACAGACAATTTAAAACACAGAGGGCACATGGAAGGTCTCTGCTAAGGATAGCTATGATAAGCAAGGCAGAGAAGCCACGTTGGTGATAAAAATATTTACGATCCTTCTGTTAAATGATTTGTATGTTCTAGCCTTCCTGTAAGGCCTCTCAAGGAGGAGGTGGGCATAAGCTATTTCTAACTCATAAAAAAATACGTCATCCTGTAACATATAAAGACTTCATTACCTGAATTGGAGGTCCCAAATCATAGAAATTTCTATTTTTTCCCAAGTTCCAATTTCATAACACCAAAGTACACATACTAATCTATGTGCATTTGCTTGCTAGTGACCAAGCACGTTGTCTGATATGTGTCATCTTACTTTAATCTCAGCAGCAATCTTGTTTAGGCCCTACAGAACACTTGCTAACATCATAGTTGGTGGCATCATGAGACCCTTGACATGTGTTTTCTTTCCATCTTTGCAATGGATGGTGTGGGGTCCACTGTGTATCTATCCAGAGAGCATGGAAGTGTTGTTCAGATGAACCCATAATCTGTTGAAGGTCACAAAACTACTAGATATTGGGGTAAAAATATAAGTTTGGCCATGGTAATTGGCTTCGATAGACAAAAGTCATCATTGCTGGCAAGTGTACCCTCATCACTAACATCTTGAAAAGTCTAAGAGAGTAGATATTGGCTTGTGCCACACTGTCCTTGAAAACATTTTCCTTAAAATAAAATGCCACGCATCCTGAAGGATATTTGTTGTGATATCACCTTAATGTCTCTTAAATGTCCCAGAGTAGCAGGCTTTTAGCTCCTATTCTGCTTGGACCACCAGTCTCCCCTGTATTTTTGCCTTGATGTCAGCTCCTTACACTCTATCTAGATATGAGGCATGGCTGCTTTGCATTGATTCTTTGCCATTTGCCAAAAGAAAAAAAGCAAAGATCTGGGAAATTGAACAATGTTTACTTAATAGCTTAATATAAGAACTGAAAAACAGAACATATCTCAAAATGAATAAAAATGCCATGTCAGTTTTTGTTTGTGTGGGTTGCTTAATTTTAAACTAAAATTTCTTCACCCTGATCCCTATTTTGGAGTCTGCATCCATGAAAAAGTGGCTAGAACCCTTTCCTTCCCTTTCCTAATTGAATGACTATCTCTAAACTATTTAATTTTTTCTAGAAATCTCAATATTCTTATACTGTGCACAAACGTTTAATTCTTTGGTTTCAGTCCTGAGTTCCTCAGACAAGTCCTCAGAAATTGCCATTGTATACAACATATTATTTTGCTAACTTCCAAAGTTGAAAACAATTATTTTCACACAGTATATTTTGATCATGTTTTCCACTTCACCAGTGCCTCCCAGATTCTTTCCACCTCCCTGCCCAAATAACTTTATGCTCTTTTTCCTCTCTCTGTCTTAAAAGCAAACAAAAAGGTGTCTTTTGGCCATTTGAACTTCTTCTGTTGAGAATTCTCTGTTCAGCTCAGTGCCCCATTTTATAATTGGGTTGGTGAGCCTTTTACGGTCTAGTTTCTTGAGTTCTTTATATATTTTGGAGATCAGACCTTTGTCAGTTGTGGGGTTGGTGAAGATCTTCTCCCAGTCAGTGAGTTGCCTTTTTGTCTTAGTGACAGTGTCCTTTGCTTTACAGAAGCTTCTCAGTCTCAGGAGGTCCCATTTATTCAATGAGGCCCTTAATGTCTGTGCTGCTGGGGTTATACATAGGAAGCGATCTCCTGTGCCCATCTGTTGTAGGGTACTTCCCACTTTCTCTTCTATCAGGTTCAGTGTGTTCGGACTGATATTGAGGTTCTTAATCCATTTGGACTTGATTTTTGTGCATGGTGATAGATATGGGTCTATTTTCATTCTTCTGCAGATTGACATCCAGTTTTGCCAGCACAATTTGTTGAAGATGCTCTCTTTTTTCCATTGTATACTTTTAGCTCCTTTATCGAAAATCAGGTGTTCATAGGTTTGTGGGTTAAAGTCAGGGTCTTCTATTCGATTCCATTGGTCGTCTTCTCTGTTTTTATGCCAATACCAAGCTGTTTTCAATACTGTAGCTCTGTAATAGAGTTTGAAGTCAGGGATGGTAATACCTCCCGACAATCCTTTATTGTATAAGATTGTTTTAAATAAATAAATTAAAAAAAAGAACACCAAAAGAAAAACAAACAAAAACCACAAAAGCACACATAAGAATAAAGCAAAAAAACCCAAACAAACAAACAAACAAAAAAACCACAAAGACAGATGTGAAAATAAACAAGCAAAAACCCATAAGACAAAAAGAGCCCAAACAAAGAAAAATACGAAAGAAAAGAAGTTTACAAAAATACCATTGATTTTGTTTTTTGTTGGTCAACTATTCCTGAGAATGGGGCCTGCCCTGGAGAGTGTCAGTACATCTACCCAGTGCTACTCCATTGAAGAAAAATGTCTTTTTTCCTTTGCCAGCAGGTATCAATTATAGATAGTTTCCTCGTTGGGGTTGGGGTCTGTGTCCACCTCTGCTTCTCAGTGCCGGGCCCCATCTTGCTTGAGCCTGAGTAGGCTTTGTGCATAAAATCACAGTTTCTGTAAGTCTGTATGTGCTTAGCAAATCCCGTTCAGGACTAAATGCTCCAAGATCTCTCATTCTCCATATATTGTCCAGTTGTGAGTCTCTAAGTCCGTTCCCATCTGCCGCAGGAAGAAGCATCTCTGATGAGGTCCAAGCAACGCACTGATCTATGGGTCATTATCCATATGTCATTAGGCGTCCATTATATCACTGTTTTTCATATTGTGAAGGTTTTAAGTGAATATGCTACTAGAAAGGACCATCATGTTATCTATCCATCATGGAAACAGACTTGTGTGTGGAGCAGAAGCAGATGTACCAGTTTGAGGTTTTAAATACACAGTGATCTCTTTTATACTGATAAAAAATAGCCCACCCTCAAGCCTTACACTACACATTTGTCCCTTGTGGTTTAGTTCAGGGATTCTGTTAACAGTCGTCCAAGTGCCAGATGCTTCCAGATCAGAAAGTTCTGAGGAGCTGCTTGCTTCCTCGGATTTCTGTCTACTTCTGCTTCACTCCCAAGATCTACCCAATGCTCCAAATTTCAACAGTCAGATTGCCATTGAACCATTGAGGACATCAGGCCCATAAGAAGTGGTTTGCAGAAAGTGACCTTTCTAAACTGCGAATAAAAATTCCACTAAAACTGAAGGCTGTCACTGAGAGTCAACTCTGATAAGGTGGATTTTCAACGCTTTAACCTTGGAAACAGTATTTATGTTTGTTCCAATAAATCTCATTCTTCTTAGAGTTTGGTGTCCCCTTTTTAGGCCTTTTATTTATTTATTTGTTTGGTTGTTTTGTTGGTTGGTTTTGTTGAGACAGGGTTTCTTTGTAGCTTTGGATCCCATCCTGAAACTAGCTCTTGTAGACCAGGCTGGCCTCAAACTCACAGAGATCCGCTTGCCTCTGCCTCCCGAGTGCTGGGATTAAAGTTATGTGCCACCCCCACCCGGCGTTATATTTAGTTTTTAAATCTTTCTTATATACTTTTCTTTTGTTATTGTTTCATTTTTCTTTTCTTCTTTTCCTTATAATCTACTCCTGTTCAATTGTGTTCTAATAAAATTCCTAAGGTTCATTAAATAAACTTGAACATCTGTCAGAAAAATAATGGTGGACTACAAAGGAGTTAGACCTTGGAAAAAAGCCAGGGGTTGTCAGGATTGTCAGATTAGTGCATGGAAGTTCAGCCTCAGATCCCTCTAGATAACTGTTTCCTGTAGTCTTAAGCATGAACAAACTACTTCCCTGGAAAGTCTTTGACACATCTTCCTTAATCCTCTTAGAGAGGATTAGGGAGGCTATTTAGAACAGCATCCTAGTGTAATCAGAGTTTAGCCTATTCTCACAGCTTCACTGCAGCCCCAGGTGACCTGGGTTAGAAAAACAGAGATGGCTGAGAAGGAAGGAGCTCTTATGACAAGTAAGAGGGAGGGCACACTTCCCAGAAGGAAATCACTTGTGTGGGTAGATAAAGGATGCCTTGTTAAGGATGACTGGTACAAAGTCCCTGTGCACTTCTTTTGAATATGTGGACCATGCATGGTAGCTAGTTATTATTATTACTATTATTATTACTATTATTTTATTTCAAGATAGGTCAAGACATCAAAATCAGAACCAGGGCCATAATCTTGACTTTATACTCCCCTTTTATAAAGATGTAAATATTTACATGTAAATAAATTTATATATACAAGATGCATTTTACTGGGGTACTTTTTTTTAACCATACAAAGCCCCAAATTAAGCTCATTCAGCTTTTGTTACATATAAAGTTCAGGACTAAACAGAGTTACCTGAGTATTCTTCCCATGCCTGTAACAAAAGAGGAACATAGGATACCTTCCGTTCTCCCTCAGTCCATCTCACCTCATCAAGACCTAACTCATCAGCCATTTGGAAAACCATGTTTCTCTTAGAACTGCATAGCACTTTAAGTGTGAAGCAGATTCAATTGTTTCTACAGTTTGATTTGAAATTCAACTTTTTTCAGCTGACCTTTTGTAACCAGATACCATTGACTTTCAGGGGGCAAGGCTTTCTTTCCCCAATTTTTCAAATCCTAAGTTATGATAATGCCTTTATAAAAGTTTTAAAGTGTACAAGTAGGAAATATTTTGTAATGGGGATCAAACTGAAGCATTTTCAAATTTGCCCCCATTGAAGCCACAATCCATTTTCTACGATCACTCCTACGATTTACTCCTACTAGGCTGGACACTGTGTCTCCTCTGTGTCCCCTCTGTTAATGAACCTGAAGCTCACTGTGGTGATGCAAAGCCTGACCTCTGCAGGATGCCCTGGAATGAGCTCCTTTGAGGAAAATAGCAACCTGCCTTTTATGTCCTTTCCCATAAATCATGTTAAGGAGTGGGAAGACTGGAGTTAGAAGGGGTAGCCTGAATAAATATTAGCTTATTCATTTATGAAATATATTGAGTATAGACCCTATAAGAGGTACCACAGCCATGTACAATTTTTGAATGAACTAGTCTCATAGTGATGATGCTGTCCTCTTTGCTCTGTCCTTCCATAGAGGTGTCAACGTCTAGTGCGTTGGGGTCCCTGGGTAAGGGTCTCACGCAAATCAGGACACAGGGGATGCAGAGTATGACAACTGCATAATAAGCTTTATTTTATATGGCTTTTTATACAGACAAAAAGCATTACCTCAGCTCTGAACCCCCCCCCTTACTCACATGTATGATCATGAGAAACTCTTGCCTCACCTTGTAAGAAACAATACCTCAATTAATAACAATAATAAAATGGAAAGAAGTGCATAGAAACAAGGCAAAAAGTATACAGAAGCAAAGCACTTCTTTGTAACTGGTAGAGCATGAAGCACTGAGCTCAAGGACCACTTCCTTATCCAGAGTACAAATTCTGACAGAACGTTTGAGAAATGGGCAGAGAAAGTTTGCTTTCATTTATGCTTGGTTTGCCAAGCCGTCATTTCCCACCTTCGTCTCATCTGTCCCAAGAGGAGCCTGCACTCTAAGTCAGTTCTGTGTCTCCACAAGAGGAAGCATGATCTATCTCTCTATATCTATCTATCTATCTATCTATCTATCTATCTATCTATCTATCTATCTATCTATCTATCTATCTACCTACCTATCTGTCTAAATACTATAGCAGCTCTAGTAAAATATAGTAATATGAACTCAAATTTTTGGCAAATGATAGATGAGACTGTAGAATTCAAAGTATTTTATAAATCATAAAGAAATTTTATAAATTATGTTGTTTGTGGTAATAAGAGCAAACATTTAACTTTTAACATTTAACATTTAACATCAAGGGCTAAGCTCTATAAGAGGAAGGGTACTTTATTTTTGGGGAGCTTAGGGGACTTCACCTTCAGTGTAATGGTAACATTTAGAAAGTACAAAACATGAATGCTGAACTGAAATAGAGTCCCTGAGACTTAACTCAAATAATGTACCCATCATATGAGTGAATTACTGAAACAGAACCTCCAGGGATGAAGAATTATCTATAGGGGACTATCTATAGGGGACTATCTATAGGGAGCAGAATCCAGGAAAGATTGGAAAAGAGGGGTACACAGGTCTGCGAATTGACAGATGTAAAAACTCAATGGACAGAGGTGAAGCAAAGTCAAGAATAAACACAGCAGGAACACAGCAGGAGTGTGGCCCGATTAATAAAAACCCAGAGACAGATATTTGGTTTCAACCTGAAGGTCGGAAAATCAAATCAACCAGCCACTGGCTCTTACCTCTAACTCAGTCTGAAATGGCGATCCTGCCTTTAGGAATCTCTGAATGAGACTGTGTCTGAGTCTGAGAGTTGTCTCCTCCGGTTTTATATTCCACTCTAGGGCTGGGATTGAAGGCATGCACCACTACCAACCAGTTTCTGTGATTACTGGAATTAAAGGTGTGTGTCACCACTACCCGGTCTGTAAGGCTGACCAGTGGGGCTGTTTTATTCTCTGATCTCCAGGCAAGCTTTATTTATTAAAATACAGGTTTATTAACAAACAGGAGTATGGTTAGAAGATGGATCTTGAGAGTAAGAAAGGAAGGCTAACCCCTGAGACAAAGAATGTTTTGAGGAAGTAGAAAAGAGCAGGGCAGTTCCTATTTAAGAGTTTGATATTGGGCTGAGATATATGGCTCAGCCAGGAAAGGCTCTTGGAGCTGAGCCTGCCAATCTGAGTCAGACGTGGTGGGAGAAGAGAACTGATTCCTGCATCATGTTCCCTGACCGCCACATAGGTCCCTATGGCAATGTATACACTATACATTCTAACCCCACCTACCTACACACATTTGCACAATGCTAATAAACATAAAAACAATTTAAACCATCAAAGAGTTGATGCCCCTTAGAGATGACTAACTTAAGAGTCTTGATTTATACATTATTCTTATCTGATATCAGTTAAAGCTTTTAAGGTCTAGCTCCCCGATTTGTGAGCTCTCTCTTATGACTGCTGTGAAGGCCAAATGAAATCAACATATGCCCAGAATGTATTAGTCCCTTAACGAGCATTGCCCATTCTCCTACTTTATCTGTGTTCTCAGATTTGCAGTCAGCTTCCAGCACATCACATAGATGTACTGTACATTTGTCTCTAGCCCATACAAGAACATGCATGTTATTTATGCCTACATTATCTGCTTCCAGCATCATTTAAGCCCTGGAACCACTGTCCTCAGAGCTTGTCTAGCAAAGCACACAGCGAATAAGTTCATGTTTACTTTAAGTGCAGCCATGAGTTCTTTTCTCAATTGAAATGATTTCTTCCTTTATATCGATGTTCTTTAAACTACCTGGATTACATCAGTAGCATCCAAGATAAAAGACCTGTCATTTTTCAAGTCTCCCAATCATCTACTTGCTGCTGTGTACTCATTGTAAGAAATAAGTTATTTTTGATTAGTGACTGTTCCAGACCTGAGCTCATTTTGTTAAGGAGTTCAGAGCAACAACGATCTGCATACATTTTCTTCTGCTAAATCAAAGGTGACCTTTCTTTTAATATTTTCTGTAGTTTCTCATTAGAGAAGAGCTAGGCTTATGAGATAAGGGCAGTCTGCTCTTGTTGCTCTTGAGCTTGGTGTTGTTGTTTCGTTCCAGTCCTCTGCAGCTACAAGATCAAAAAAAAAATTTTTTCAATGTATGTTAAAAAGGAAGAGCTGTGAAATTAGAAAGAATTTCCAAAGACTGTAGCACTGAAAAAAAGTTCAAATTCTACTTTCCTGCTTCAGAGCAAAATATTTACTGTTCCTTTTTCTAAGCCATCCCATGACCTCTGTTTCCTTCAAGCACTATCACAATCGGATGAGTTAAGGGGGCCGAGGAATGGATGAAAATACACGTCATCTTTATGTCCTCCCTTATTCTTCTTGAGCTCTACAGAGCCATGTCCTTTTTTCGTGTAGCGTATGGATATTCTCTCTTAATGGCAGGCAGTAGTACCTTTAGAAGGCTTTTGTCTATGTTGTTAATTTTTATTTTAACTTAAATTCTTCTCCTTCAGTCTTCCAGCATCCTTCTATCTCTGCTCTCAAAATATAGAACTCATGTGAAGTTTAGGACGAGGGCGTGTCTGCAAGACAAAAGGTGGCAGCATGGTATGGTGGAATGGAGCACCACCTATATTCACTTGAAAAATAAAAAGTAGAAGTTCCCTCGCCTGTCCACAAGACGTGCTGAGTTATCTTTTGAAGAAGCTGGGGAATCTAAAACCTTAGTATGAATAATAGGCTATGATTCTTAGTAAAGCTGTTTAAACAGTTTGCCCCACTGTAAGAGTTATAAGAATTGTTATTAAGACATGTAATGTTGATTCTAGTATGTGCAAAGAGCTGGGCATGTGGTTTAGCTTCCCTGGTTTTATTTTTTTCAGTCAGAAATGTGAACATCTTACAGCCACCATTGCTTGAGGAGAAGATGTGACAGAATGCATGCAAAAACTGACACTAAACAGATAGTTGTCCCCTCTGCTTTCCTGGCTGACATAAGTAATTGCTGTTCCGAAGGTTTTTAAACATTCTAAAAACAACCTTGATCCCCATGCCCACATAGCTTTACAAAATGGAGCTCTGAATTCCAATTTGTTCCTTGGTTTCCATGAATGCATAGGACTTAATTGGAGACCCGGAAGATGAGAAAATAGGAAATTTCTGCTTTCATAAAATCAGTGGTAGTGGTTTATACAGACAAGTGTGGCTTTCAATGTTAATTCACTGGGATATGCCAGAAAGCAGGTGCAATATGAATACCTATTCTAGCAGTAATGACCCAAGAGGGATCTCATATGTAACTTCAACACTACTGTTCACAGTTCTGAATCCAATCAAACCCTGTCCTTGGAGCTGGGAAGAGTGGGTATACAGCACTTTTGATGTGATGGTTTCTTACCTGAGGAACTTAGAACACTTGCACTAACAGCTGATCAAATTATCCTTTGTTCTCATCAACATTCTGAACTGTTTCACTGGGCTAGAGGCAAGGACCAGTGAGTCTCCATATGGGAACCAGAAGTGTAGTCAACCTCCATGATACTTTGGACTCATCAGAGGATGCAAGGGATCAGAACCTGCCAGTCCAACATAACTAATTTGTAGGATGGTTATAGATGAGATTTCTAGATGAGGTGTCTGTAGCACAATGAGGTATACTCTTGACTATTAGGCCTAGAAATGATAGGCCCATTCGGATTATCCTCAGTATGATGTGAATTGTACAATGCTGCATGGTAGATAGGTAAGCCTTCTGAGGATATGTCTTCCAGGCCTAGTGAAGATTCATACAGGTTATTTCCAATCATCCTTTTGTAACCGCTGTGGCAAGAGAGGAGATAGTCTAAAGAGAAACACTTGGTCATCAGATTATGGAAACAATGAATCTCTAGGGATTAGAATTTTACCAGAAATCTCATGTTGGGGGAAGGGAAAGGCTGAAAACCTAGTGCCAGGCAAAGGAGAAACTTGCCTCCTCTCAGGAAGAAACATAAGGAAGTCCCAACAACTGCGATGAACATGCTCATGATAGCTGGCTTGTGTTTTATCTGTTCTGTATCACAGCTACAGAAAAGGCAAGAGAAGAAACAGAAATCGTTCTTATCCGGTTAGAGACAAACTATTAATAAATCTGTTTTCCTTTCATATTTTGCTTCCTAATTTCTGTAAGAAGTGGTAGGTTTATTAATTTTGGTTCCCTATGGTTTATCTAACCTGGAGTCTGGATGACCAGTATAAGGCTCTGGTAACAAAACCCCTATAAAATGGAGACTTAGTCAAAGTCTTTTCTGGAAGTGTGTTTTACTCTAGCCTTGGTGACACCAAAGTCTCTCCCTTAAAGTCCCTGTGCTTAATAACAGTGATGTGAGACCTAATACACCTTTTAGTCCCTTCAGCTTTAAAATGTGTTTACCAGGTAGGATGGACGGCACTAATGCCTTCCTACCTGATGTCCATGCCAGCTTGATTACGGTTTCTTCTTATTCTTCTTCTGCTACAGAGAAACTCTGAGTATCTCTTTGATTTTTTTCACTCTTCTCAAACATATATTTACATAAGCAACTGCCAATCAGCTATATTTTTCTCTTCTGAGAGCCAAGACTGGCTCTCATCCCAGCTCTAGACAGATGTTGCTTCTCCAGTTGCCAAAGACATGCAAGTATGGGAATGTAGAATCCCTGAAATAAAAAGAAAGTAAGCCTCCTAAGACTTGGTATATTTAAAACAAGGTAGAGCCTCTTGGGTTTCATAAACTCAGATCAAAGTCAGGGAAGTTCACGGTATGGGATTGTGAGACATCAAAAACCAAATAAGCATCAAGCATTCTTGAAACACTTTTGTCCAGAGACTGAGCATTGGCCTGAAAGTGTCAGAAAGGGTTCTTGGGCTTACAGATCTGAGACAGTATGGAGGGAAACACATGATACATCTTGCATGCATGTGTCCTTCCTTCAATCCTTCTCCTTGATGTTAGGACTAAAGTGCATATACTCCAACATCTGCCGATGACTAACTATGGGCCGCTGAGACTTCACAGTGAAATCCTTCTCCCAGGATCTGCATGGTTGAGAAGAGGTAACAAATGGGTCAGCCAGAATTCTAAGAGTCCAGATGCAGAGTGACAGCCCTTCCTACCTTAGAATGTTACTGTCCCCAGTGTAGCCTCAGAGCTGGCTTGAGGTCTCCACTTAAAGTGTATCATAAAATAATCCCAGTTCTTTCCCATTTGTTGTCATTTTATTTTCTTCTTTTTGTCCCCTCTTGCTACCCTTTCCTTCCCACCGCCTTTTTGTATTTATCAGTTTTTTTTTCACTTTGTAATAAGCCCCTGGGATTTTCATAGTAAGTTTGTTCATCTGTGTAGAATAAAGCATGGTTGTCATTTATATACACGGATGTTGCCTGCACACGTACACGGATGTCTAACTCACACACCAAAAAAATGTATCCCTAAGTGCAAGTGTAAGCTTTAATGACTTCTTAGTATAAACAGAAAACTGAACAACTATCTCTACTCTCTAATTATAGAACATTTTCATCACCCCACATGGAGGCGGGTTAAAAATTGTGAAATTGCTCTTCAGTATAGCTGCACATTGAATTTCTGAGTTTTCTGATTTATATATAGCTTTGCCAATGCATATTATTACCCGTTAGAGTCTAGTTCACCTGGTGGGCACAAAGTGCTAACTTATTCTGTCCTTTTTGTCATTTTCCTAAAGACAGTGATTATGTCAGGACAGCTGAGGCTGTAGTTGAAGGCTTTGTTTGTAGAACAAGAAAAAAATACTCTTGCTTTATCTTCAGATTTTATAAACATCTTCTACATTTTGCCAGTGCCTTTTGTATTTCCTCACCAGCAGTACACCACTATATCTATGGAGAAATGTCTTGTTAGCATTTTAATTGGATTCATTTTACTATTGCATTATATGATTTTTTTTGCAACGCATAGACAAATTCTTTATCAGAAACACAATGTAAAATTCATCCCCTCACATGGTAGTTTTCTCTGTATACTTGAAGCATGATGATACTGTATATATCTATTTTTCAGTTAACTTATATATTTTTTGAATTGTCAAGGATTTATTGTTCAAGCATAAAAGTTGAGCTGCTTAACTTATATTTTTCAGGATACTTGGGATGATAGAAGCCAGGGCCTCCCACATGCCAAGCAAGCATCCCTTACAGACCTATATTTCAGCCAGGCCATTTTGTTTGGTAATTCGTTTGTCTGTTGGAGACAGAATTGCACTATGTAGCCATTGTTAGCCTGAAAACTTGTCAAGTTGACTAGGATAACCTTGAACTCAAAGAGCCGTGCCTACCTGCCTTATGAATGCTAGCATTGAAAGCTTATGCTACCACATTCAATACCATTCTCATCTTTTAAACACAATATCTTCAATTATATTTATCTAAAATGTTTTCATTGTTTGTAAATATAATGTCTACTTTGCAAAAGTGATGCATTACCCAAGGCCATGAATATTTACTCCCTTTTATTCCTACAAATTTTTATGGTTTCATCTCATGCATAAATATCTATAATCTATTTTGAAATAATTACCTCTGCTCAGTACTATAGGTGATCTCTATCCCAAGTGTACACATTAATATATTTTTTAGATGGAAACTCTTCCATGCAGTAACCAGACAGATGTAGACAGCTCATAGAATGCCACAAGAACTGCACGGAATCTAGGGGCATGTTTGAACCTGTGTGACCACTGCTGTTCTAGTAAGGTTATACAGGCTGCATCTCTTCCAAAATAGAAGCTGCCACGTAGAAGCTTCTTGCTGGTTTGAAAAACCTGGAATATACTTTGCTGGCCTTTGCTTTTTCTCTAAGAATGTTATTATTTTATAGAAGAAAATGTTCAGGCAGAGAAATACAGTATAGACAATAGTAAAAATGTGTCTAGATCAAATTACATATTTAGCTGTTTCAATATGATTATGATAAAGTCTTTTGGGTAGAGATTTGTGCCCTTAAGTATTATGAGAATGAGATCATTCCACAAGAAATAAATACAGTGATGTCTGGTCAAGACTTTGAAATCTGAGTGCCTGCATATAGTATGCTAATGTGCTTGGTGGAGTAGATTTCTGCTTATTTATTTAAAGTGAAATTCAGTTAGTACACTTAGCATACAATATGTATTCCTGATGTTTACTGCTTGGCTGTCACTTTGGAGCCATTTTAGCTCATTGTGTTGAATCACAAATTAAGCCATGTGCTGAGGACTTTTGAAGGAAGAGGACAAGGCAGAGTTTGTTCAATGGTTTGCTGGAATGGAGTGGTTTTGCATTTATATATTTAAATTAAAATTCAATTATCTATTTGAAGCTTGTTCAAGTATTAGGAACTCACAATCACAGACAGTTTGAGGTAAGGGATGCTGTCATCAGGGAACCTGTGTCCTCATTTTATGGGAAAGGAGAAACGATAGGGAGTTACTGTCTCAAATTAGGAGTGAATTTAGCAACATGACTGCATCTGGGCTCTGTCCTTGGCCATTTCCAGTACCAGAACTTCGTCCTTGGTGTAGTTTGTGCTGTTAAGTTAGTATATATGTGAGTTTTGTTACAATATTAGTGAGTGGAGACAGGAGAAATGGGGTTTACCTCTTTCCATCAAATATGACAATATCTAGGAGGGAAGAAATGAAACAAAGAGATGAATGTGTCTCAGACATTTTTTTTTATATACTCAGAGAATAACAACCAAGAGCAAATCCTGGGAGAAGAAACATCAATCAGAGGATGCTACCTAGGACAGCCGAGGTCCTTTTGTACTTTGAGTACTTTTTGTAGACAAAAGTAATTCTATTAAAATCATAGATGAGTCCAGTGGGTTCTAGAGAGACTACAGAAATGAAAGGGAAACCTTGTTGCAAAGCAGGAAGTGGAGTTTCAATTTTAGTAATAACTAATTACTCACACTGGTGATAATTCTGCTATAGTATTTCTGATGTTTTGAAAGATTTAAACAAAAAGTCTCAAGATAGCTTTCATAAATCAGTTTGACCTTGCCTCCAAAGCAAAGCAACATTAATTCATTTGAAGCAAATAGAATAGGTTTAGATAGCAAATGTATTCCAGAGTTGATGTAAACATGATAAATCAAAAACTAAAGTGGCTCGTATTTTTATACTAAAATATTTTAGGGCAGCTCTTTGTTTCATTGAATTTAAGTAAGTCATTATGAACCCAAATAATGTCTACTATCATGTCACTGCAGTGACAACCACTGTAAATGGTGTGGTGATTTTCTGTAATCTTTAGTTCATTCTTTGATGAGGTAATTTTTAAACAAAAATTTTACATTCTATTACACTCGATGGAGGATACCACTAGCTCTATATTGTTTCCAAATGATATGATTTACAGATTGCATTCATTGATATTGGAAGACACATCTTAACTGTGGGCAGGACTATTTCCTGGGGAAGGGACCCAGACTGTACAAAAAGGAGAAAGCGAGTCAAGCATGATGCAAGCTTTCATTGTTGTCTTCTAACTGAACACATGTGACCATCTGCTTCAAGCCCCTTGACTTTCCCCACCCCGGGGGCCATGCCTTAGATACCAAATGATATGATTTGGGAATCACTTACCCTTGAAAATGAAAATAATGAAGACCCACTGTCTTCTGCATATACCACTCCTAGAAAACCATAGCTGGCCAAGGAGGCTGGTACAATCAAGAAATTCATCACAACATTAGCCAGAGAAATTATTGACTAGAAAGAGGCTTTTATGAAACGAGCTTATTTATAAAAAGAAAGAAAACAACTAAAGTCAAATCAACAACAACAAAATGCCTTGAGGAAAACACTGACTTAGTTGTTAATCCAGAAATTCAGAAACAAGTGAGAGAGGGTTTCTTGATGGTATATTCTGACATTGATCGCTATCTACTAATGGTGCCTGATGAAAAGATGGAGAAAGTTTGTGGTGGATGCATATTCTCATCACTGCAAAGATGTGGAAACAGGCTGATATAATGGCTGTGCCCTGCCCAGCTTCCCTGCTTGCTCCTTTTTCTTGTTTTTAGAGGAAACAGAAAACTTTGTCTCGCTTTGATTCCGGGACCTAAAAAAAAAAAAAAATTCATGACAGTAGTGCAAGTGTCTACAGCTACAAGAAAGGGGAAATTCTGAGTTACAGACATTTGTTTGAATTTTCCTAATTACAATATCTAAAGTCATTGGGTTTTTCACCTGGTAGAGATGTGCATCTTAGGAACCACAAAGGCTCTCTAAAGTTACAACATAAGACAGTGAGCAGCTACCTATGAGGAAAATTTACAGGAAATCTAACCGGCAAAGGAATGATACTAAATAGGACAGCAACATCCTTCAGGATCCTCCCTGTCTGTTCGGATGACAGACCTACAGCAGCTATGCTGATCATTTGATGGGAAGTGAAAAGGCTTTATCACTGGGGGGGGGGGGAGATGACAAAAGTACATTCAATAAACAGTTTTTCCTGCACATGAAAATCCACCCTGAGGTATAGTTAGTTCTTCGGAGAAAATGAGGTAGGTTTTTGTAAAGTAAATTTTTTAAAGTTTCTTTCGTTGTTGTTTTTTTTTTTTTTTCTCCCCAGCTTGAGAATTTGTGCTGCAGCAGCTCTAGGTTTTATGTGTGTGCTCATTATATCCCTGCTAATGGGATTTCAGAATCAATTTTTTCCCTGCCTTTTATATGCAATTCTTCAATGGCATGTATTGGATTGAAAGTCGTATGTGTCTTTTCCTGACTACAACTCTGCTGACATCTAAAAAGACAGGCCTAATTGAATCCCTGGCATAGGCAAGGAGAGGGATTTGGGGTGTCTGCACTCCTGGAATCCCTCCTTGCTGCTGCTGTTTGTCAGATGTGTGAACTTAAAAAGGATATTGAATCCTGGTAAGTCATCATTTGCTTTTCTATAGCAGGGCAGTTAAATTTGAGATTTGTGCAATCAAAGAGAAGGCAGCGAATACCAGATTGTATAACGCATATAGTCAAAGCCCTAAAGATGCTTAGCAATGAGACTAGGTATTCTGAGACACAGTGGGGTACAATGCTTGTCAGATAAAAAGGACTTGAGTAAAATGAGTCTGAAGCTAGTTGGCAGTGTCCAGATTTGATGCAACAAGTATGTAAGGGCTACTCATGGAATTTGACCCTAGGCTTGAGAAGATGAGCTATAGCTGCTGAGTGACAGCTCCAGCAGAGGGAAAAAAGCGCCAGGATGGCTTGAGTTATATTTTGCAGTCTGTGGAGGAAGCTGGAGATTGGTACATCAAGTTGTGCCTTGGGATTTTGTTTGTGATTACAGCTAACACTGACTGTAGTTAATAAATGTTGACAAGATAGACTCCTTCGAAATTAATTATCGTAATCTTAAAGTCAATCAAAGCTCTATGCTGGTTTGAGCTCAAGGTTGTACAAAGGTTGCTGGTAATAAGTGTTGACCATGCTCTGAGCAATAAGAGATTTTTCTCTATGTGTAGAAGGGAGGCAGTTTGCATACTTCATAAATGGCTTACAGTTTGTTCCAGAGATTGAGTTTTACCTCTTCTCATGACGCCCTATAGGGTTGGTGTTAATGTTAAAATCATGTTTTCCATGTTGTGTCCGATGCTATTTTTGAGATTTTAATGATGCACAAATGAGACACACTTTTCTTTGGAAAGCCACAGATTATGTTAAGGTATAAGGAATTGAAAAGACATGGACATACATAGGAAGGAGAAAAAGAAAAGATCTTCTGAGTAAATTGGGATAATGGGGGTCACAAGAGAGAAGATAGAGGGGGAGAGGGAAGAAAGGGAAGGGAACAGAGAAAAATGTACAGAGCAATAAAAAGAATAAAAAGAAAGTTGGCCTTTAAAATAAATAAAAATAAAATATAAACATAATTTTAAAAATACTTCTGGCCATTTTAATTTTGGTTCTACCTCAAGAATTTTAAACTATGTTTCCTACTAATTCTTTTCTACTAAACATCACACTGAAGGGAATCTGTTCAAAGTAGTGTAGAAAAAGTTAATTATTTACCTCAACAGTGTGAATTTTTCCCTTTCTATTACTGAATCTCAATATAACTTCAGTAAAGATCACAGAATAAATCTGAGCCTATTTTGGAGCGACATTTTTGAAAACAGCTCATCCCATTAGGTCTGATTAGAAGAAACAGAGACTCAGAATTAGAAGTTCTAGCGATCACCTTCACTTTTTGTGTTCTATTGTGTTATGATGGTAAATGTTCAGGTAACTATGTTGTGCTCAGAATAGGGAACCCCAAAGACTACTAGGAGACCAGGTCTGATGCAAAAGCAAAGAGTCACAGTGGGGAGCATGACAGCAAGTAGACAGGCACGGCAATGGAGAAGGAACGTTCATATACACGAGCCTACAGGAGCCATTTTCGTTCAAACCAATGCACAAGCCATAGTTTCTCATATTTGCCTCAAAGGAGACTATTTTTTGTTTCCTTTAGGGTAAAAGACATGTTATATATTAATACTACATTTGTGAACAGATTGGAAGGTACCTACTTATGCAAAAATGTTATATGAAGATTGGATTGCTGAAGCTGTGAGTTGTTTTAGAGTAGGGGATTGGAAGAAGGGGCAAAAGACTGCCATGTCCACATTTAGTTGTGATAAGATCTCTGGCAACAGCTATGGGTGATATGTTCGGTTTGACTGGAAGTGGGCTGGCAAACCAAAATTGAATCTAAATGCCTTTGTCAATCATGGTACTGACCGCCAGTTCTTTACCTATATCCATTTATGTGAGTTACCATTCTGCTCTTGTGATAGATAAAGTATCGTGACTGAAAGAACAGAAGAATGAATTGGCTTTGGCGAAAATTTTATGTGGGGAGACACAGCAACAGGCAAGCATGGAAACAAGTCTGGGAAACTGAGAGTTCACATCTCAATCATACACAGGAAGCAGGACAAACTAGCTGGAAGTGGAGCAAGGCTATTAACTCTCAATGCCACCTCAAATGACTTCTAATGACTTAGATCCTCTAGCCAGTATCCAGCTTTTAAAAGTGCTGAAACTTTGCTAAGCCATACCACTAACAGGGGATCAAGTATTCAAATGCATGAGCCTATATGGGGCATTTCTCATTCAAACCACAGCCTTATCCACTTCTATCACTGCTAAATGTTTTGCCTTCCATCTTGCTCAGAACTCACATGTATGTTATTGACTGATAATGGGAGCCTTGGAAGATTTCTAACTTTTCTCTGCTGGGTTTGTCCAATTTTTTGACATTTTGACATGATATTGTCACCTGATGTCAGGTTACACAATCTCATGTTTTAAGTAAAGTTACATTTTGTGTCGGGCTGCATTTAAGGCTATTCTTGGCTCCGTACAAATGTTAGTCTATAAATTAGGCAAGCTTTGAAGTATTATACCTAATTAAGTTGGCCAGTAAGATGATGTGGTGCTTATCATGGTCAATGGAGCATTGAAGAGACTAGGCATGTACAATATGTGCCTTTATTTACATTTCCCTAAGGGTCCTTGATTCTAGGGCATTCAACATATGAAGGAAGATATCTGCTTACCCGGCAAGTGAGAGATCTGCTTATCCACAAACTACAGGGAAACACAGAAAAAAAAAGAAAGAAGAAAAGAAAAGGTTTCTTCCTAAAATGAGCACATTATCCACATATCCACATAATTATTTACTTAAAAATAATATTGGACTGCATCAGCTTTATGTAGCATCCCTTACATAAAAAATTTTAAAAGTATTGTTATAATGAGGAAAGTCTGTATTTAATAGAAAAGCAGTTTTTTCTAGGTCATAAATAGGGAATAAGCAGGGACTACAGTCGGTCAGCAGTTTTGAAAGTCGTGTATGTCTTTTGAACGGCTGGCCTGGGATGACATCACCAATGACACAGCTTTCTTCAGAAGGTCCTCATGGGTTCACAAAGAGTTTTTTGTAGTATTCAGACTGGCTGCTAGTTATTTTACACAGCCATTCATCTGTATTTGTTACTTTCTTTGTGATAAAATACCATAACCAAAAGCAACTCTAATAAGAAAGTATTCTTCTGGCAAAGAGGAAGACCTGTCTTGTTTGTGTGGCCTGGAGACTTCTCTCAATGACGCTGCTGCAAGGTTGTTTCATGAGGAATGTTCTGTTAGAGGTGTGTCAGTCCAGAGTAATACTGACATTATAAAAAAGTTAAATTCTGCAAAAATATTTGTCTTTCTAAAATACACACGTCCTTCACCTTTTAAAACTCATGCTCCAGCTACGAGTGTAAAGAGTAAGTGGTACAAACACACTTTGTTTATTTATGTATTTATTTTTACAAATCCTTAGTGGTATGTTGGGCCTATGCATCAAACTCAAAACTGAAATCATTTCATCCTAAATGTCCGTGCATCTCATTGCTGAACAGCGTAAGCCCCCTGCTGTGCGTGGCATTTTCTAGTGGTGGATATACATATTGGCCCAACTTCTTGGAAACTAAATAGGCAAAATAAAATAATATTAATATATTGCATTATTAAAAGAACCCATCTTCATTATTCAGTAACCTCAATGTGGAGATATGGAAATCTGGTCAAAGATTTATACCCAGGATATAATAATACTTCAGGAGTATTTATTAAAGTAGGCCTTGAAAAATGCACAATAAGAGGGGCCTGTTTATATAAATAACCTTGCTGCTGCTCAGTAAAGAGTTATTCTGTCTTAATAAAATAATTCATTTGAAAAATATATTTTAGGATGGAAGAAAGTACTTAATTATATATAATATTAAGGTACGATAGGAGCATTCATAGGAGGACTGGAAATTTGACCTGGTTCTAGAATGCTTGTATAGCACTTATAAAGCTCTGGGTCCTGTTCCTCTTGTTGGGATACACGAAAATGTATGCATATACTTATCTATGTATGTTCTCAATGTCAGAGGGCTTTATGAGTCTGCAGGTGTGAAGAGTTCGTATATGTCATAGTTCATAGTATGTCTACAGTGCAACAGTGTTAGGACTGTATACTGTTCTTATAGACTTGTACCTACCATCAGGTCCAAAGGTCACCCTGGGGAACCAATATATTTATTAGGATTACCTTCAGAGCATGGGTGAGGAGCTACAGCCAAAAGTACGCGATGACCTAAAAGCAACCCCATTTCAAAGTCTGTGTCCAGCACGAATGGTAGCTTCCCAGAGGCCATGTTGGGGGATTCCCCTCCCTCTACTTCTTCCCACTGTACATATTCAGTTCCCTCCCCAAGACTCAGAATCAAATGCAATTAAGGGGAAAATGTGTATAATGCCTAGGAAGTGGGGGTCAGAATATCAGGACAGAGTCCAGTGATGCCCTCCCACCCCAATTTCTTCTCTTAAGAGTGAATACCAGCAGACAACACACCCAGGTGTGATGATCTTCTGCAAGCAGGCACAGTGGGTCTTATGAGACAGTGGTAGTTCTTCTGCCAAGAAGATGGTGCTGTACAATCATTCCTTTTATTGGAATTCTGAATCCTGGAGTCTTAGACCTTATGGATAGCATTGAAAAAGGGAGGAAGCATCTTTTCTTCTGAAATGCTTGAATTCTAATCTTGTACAGATATAAAAGAACCAGGAAGAAAATAAAACTATCTTGCTGACCCTTCTCTGATACAACAGAGTGACTATGGTTTATAATTTATCATGTATTTTATGAAGAAAAAGAGGAGCTTAGACACTCCCAAAAAAAACCCAAATGGTAGCTATTTAAAAAGAGTTTAATGCTCATGACAAAGATTTAACAATAATATGATAATTCTATGCTTTCAATTCCCACATTATACTCTGTAAGTATGTTTGTTTACTATTTGTTCATAATACCTTTTTAAATCTGTGATTGCTTGCTTAATATTCTGTCATATTAGCTCCTTATAGCTTTCAACCATTTCTACTAATTCTTTTTTATTTTTGTTTATTTTCTTACTTAATGTTTCTAGGCTTAACACACAAAGCTATAAGTTTTGTGTTATTGATATTCAGGTATGCCACCACTCTGTTATTAATACAGAATGGCACAGGTATCCTTAGGATTCTGCTTGCCAGATGAGACATGAGGTGCTGTTTTGTGTTGATCATGCTAACAAATACATGGAGAATTTTGATCTTGACCCATGCTTACCCAAATGAAGTCATGTTGTTCACTGACTCATGTCACTAACACTGCTTGTTCTTGGAGCATCCATATTGCTTCTTCCAACCATATCCCACCTGCGTGTACCCCTCTGCAGCCTCATGCTTTCCTGGCCTCCCATCAGCTGCCCACTAACACCCAGTTTACAATAACTCATGATCCCCCTGCCCTCCTAGTGACCTTTCTATTACATCAGCTACAGCCAACTTCCCACCACCAATCCCACTATCACAGCCCACATTGGTTCTAGTTCAAAGGTCTCCTGACCCATTATAGTTAATGATGCATTACCCAGGCATAGCATCTTGGCCCTTCCTAGAATAGATGTATCACATCCCAGACATTTAGGCATATTATTTTGGTGAAAAGTGTATTTTTGATATGTGATCTTTTTCAGTTTTTGCAATTTAAATTATATGTAAAGTGGGAACAGTTGCAATTTAAGACTAGATTTGTTTCTAATTTTTAAATTATATTATTATTGTGTATGTATCTATATGGGCATTGTATGTGGGGGAGCGAATATGTATAAGTGGAGGTAGGAGGATAATTTTGGATTGTCAGTTATATCTTTTCACAATTACATGGGTTCTGGGTTCCAGGGATCAAATTCAGGTCTCCAGGCTTGTGTGGCCAACACCTTTATCTGCTGGATGATTTTTGCATCCCTTGAGGGTTGATTTTGAAGATTAAGAACTGATAAGTGAAAAAACAATAGCTGATTTCAGATTTCAGTTCTTTAGTCTATTTTACATTGGCAAAATAGGTGAAACTGGGTTTGGAACAGAATGAGACCAATTATTCTGTTTGCTCTGTGTGATATAATGAGTTAAAAAAAATATAGGGACCTCTAAGTGCAACTGGTATTTCTGATGTGCTGGTATACCCTACTCAGATCACCAATGTTATAGTATTGGGTGTCTGCGCTCACAGAATAAGTAATATTTTACATGAAGAGGAGTCCTTGACTTAACTGTGCCTTTTTAGGGCCTCTTGGCTCTCAGGCTATTCCTATAAACTACCCACAAAAATCTGCATCTGCCCTTAGCCTTCCTTGCAACTAGCAGGAAGAACTCAAACCACTAAGGTCTTCACTTCTAAGATTAATATTGAGTTCTCTGTACTCATGGTTGGCCTTTTAATTCTCTGACTGCAGTCTCCTGGGTGCTCCCATGGAGACAATTGCTGCTCTCGAAGTCACCGCTCTCAGCAAATGTCAGGGATAGAGTCACAGCGAATTGCAAATAAAGACAGCTAGGAATCATTTGGCATTTGAGAGAAGCATAGCATAAAACAGGGTCACTGAACTTAATAAACGAGAAAAGGTAAGAGTGCAAAAGAGATGTGGCAGAAAGCAAAGTCTTCTGCGTGAGGATGGTCTTCATTCCTTAATATTACTAGCTCCTAGGATTCATCCTTCCTCCTTGAGAGGCCCTGCTTTCTCCTCCAATGGGAAGGTAGTATATCTGTTGTGCTGTAGCAATCAAAGAATTCTTTAGGAGGCACTGATCATGCCATACAGTTGCTCCTAGTTGACCTTCCCTCCGTATTCCTATGACTGGCTGGAATATTTCCTTTTTTTTTCTTTCTTCTTGTTTTGTTTCTCTTTAGTCTCAGGATTTATAGATTAAAAATCTACCAGGGCCTAGTATAACCTTTCCTGATTTCCAGAGACATTTATGAAGTTAAGGGGTTGTGTGTGTGTGTGTGTGTGTGAGAGAGAGAGAGACAGAGACAGAGAGACAGAGAGACAGAGAGACAGAGAGACAGAGAGACAGAGAGAATTGTGTTTGTACCCTAAGAAAAATTTGCAGTAGTCAAATGAGACTACCCTCTTTTAGGGCAGCCATTTTTATCAGTAACTTACATTTGTTTCATCTTAGTTTAGTGTTTGCAGGCTGTCTTTGGAAGTCACTGAGCATTGGCATTTTCCACATTTGCTTATATATAGCATGTACAATCTTGATAACCCTCTATTTCTCAATTCTGAGCTAGTGTGGGATTTCTTTTAAGCGTCCATTCCATAGTGTTTTATCAAGATTGTACCTAATATAAATAAGCAAGGAACCGCCGGGGACTGCAGCGGTAGTATGTGCACCTGGAAATTTCCAAATTGCCACACACAGTATAGTCCGTTGTGGCAGGGATTCTA
>NC_022013.1:54765201-54768808 GCF_000317375.1 Microtus ochrogaster
CTTCCATTCAATCAGATAGTGGTTGATAAATCCCACAACTCTTGTCCTACTATTCCAACAGCATAACTTGCAGGCAAGACACCATTGTAGATATAAGAGTTTGTATTCAGGTCAGTGTTTACAATTCTCCATTGAAATCATGCAGGTTACCTTCCTGTACCAAATGTATAGCATTGAAGGTTTAATGTGGATACAGCTCAATTCTTCCATGTTCGAAGAGTTGTGTAGGTATTGTCTTCAGTATTGGGCCTTGATGTCAGTTTACAGAGCGCAACCTATAGCCACAACAAAAACTGTTTCTGTTTTTAAGACTCCTGTAGGGTCCCATTGTCCAACAACTCAATTAGATACATCCTATTCCCAGCAAGGGAGTTACGTTTGGTAGCAAGAGATGTCCATTTGGGGCTTTGTATTCTCTGTTATTCTGAGATTTCACTTACGTTGCTTTCACATATGTATACATTTTAGGAAGCTTCTGGTGCATTAGATTTTCATATTACCATTCAAATGGCAGTTAATTTTAGATGTCTCCTTCCTTCATACTGATATTCCTGTTCTAGTCCTCCAGCTTCCATCCATAAATAGCCATCTATTCTATTTCCCTTTCCTAAGTAGATCTATCCATCTTCCTTAGTCCCCAACTCTATACCTAACCTCTGTAGTTCCACAGATTATACCTTGCCTATCATTGACTTAAAAGCAATATTCACAGAAATGACTACAGAACAAAATTTCTGGGTTTGGGTTACCATAATCAGGATTATTTTATTCTGCTTCAATCCATTTGCATGCTAATTTAATAGTTTCATTTTTTAAACGACTAGGTAGTATTACATTGTATAAATTTACTGCATTCCTTTATCCATTCATCTTTTGACAGGCACATGAGCCATTTCTAAATTCCTGATATTATGAGTAGAGCTGCAACTGAAAAATGTTGAACAAGTGTTTCTATGGTAGGATAGAGGTTCCTTTGAGTATATATAGAGCAGCCTTCATATGCTACTTGGCCTTTTTCACTTGCAGCTTTGAATATTCTTCCTTTGTTCTGTACTTTTGTTGTTTTGATTATTATATGCTAAGAACATTCTTTTCTGGTCTAGTCTATTTTGTGTTCTACATGCATCTTGTACTTTGATAGGATTTCCCCTTCTTCTTTAGGTTAGGGAAATTTTCTTCTATGATTTTGTTGAAATCATTCTCTGTGCCTTTTACATTTACTTTTTCTCATTTCTCTATTCTCATTATTGTTACCTGTAGTATTTTAATAATATCCCAGTTTCCTGGACATTTTGTGCCAGGATATTTTGTTTGTTTGTTTAGATTTAACATATCTTTGACCAAGATATCCATTTCTTTTTTTTTCTTTTTCTTTTTTTATTACTTTATAAAAAATGCCAACCAAAATTTCCACTTCCTCCCTTCCTCCCAATTCCCTCTTGCTCCCTCACTCACTCTCTCCCATCCCCTTCCAGTCCTGAGAGAGGGCAAAGCTGTCCACTCTCTCCATATCTCTTCGACATAGTGCTTGAAGTTCTAGCAATAGCAATAAGAAAACATAAGGAGATCAAAGGGATTCAAATTGGAAAGGAAGAAGTCAAACTTTCGTTATTTGCAGATAATGTGATAGTGTACATAAGTGACCCCAAAAACTCTACCAGAGAACTTCTATTGCTGATAAATACCTTCAGTGATGTGTCAGGATTCAAGATCAACTTAAAAAAAAAATTAGTAGCCCTCCTATACACAAAGGATAAAAAAGCTGAGAGAAAAATCAGAGAAACATCACCTTTCATGATAGCCACAAATAGCATAAAGTATCTGGGGGTGACACTAACCAAGGAGGTGAAAGATCTATTTGACAAAAACTTTAAGTCTTTGAAGAAAGAAATTGAAGAGGACACCAGAAAATGGAATAATCTCCCATGATCTTTGATTGGTAGGATCAACATAGTAAGAATAGCAATTCTACAAAAGGCAATCTATAGATTAAATGCAATCCTCATCAAAATCCCAACAAAATTTTTCACAGAACTTGAGAGAACAATAATCAACTTTATATGGAAAAACAAAAAAACCCAGGATAGCCAAAACAATCCTATACAATAAAGGAACTTCTGGAGGCATTACCATCCCTGACATCAAACTCTATTAAAGAGCTCCATTTAATTTGATGTTAGCTGTTGGCTTGCTGTGTATTGCTTTTATTATATTTAGATATGATCCTTGTATCCCTAATCTCTCCAAGACCTTTATCATAAAGGGATGTTGTATTTTGTCAAATGATTTTTTGGCATCTAATGAAATGATCACATGTTTTTTTTTCAGTTTATTTATATGATGGATTACATTGATAGATTTTTGTATGTTGAACGAGCCCTGCATCTCTGGGATAAAACCTACTTGATTATAATGGATGTGTTCTTAGATTCGGTTTGCCAGTTTTTTATTGAGATTTTTTACATCGATGTTCATTAATGGAGGAAGGTCATTGGCTAATAAAGAAAACTGCCTTGGCCCATTTGATAGGACAACCTTTAGGTGGGTGGAGTAAACAGAACAGAATGCTGGGAGGAAGAGGAAATGAGCTCAGACTCGATAGCTCTCCTCTCCCCTGCGATGAAGCTCCGACCCAGGATGGACGTAGGCTAGAATCTTCCCGGTAAGCATACCTTGGGGTGCTACACACATTATTAGAATTGGGCTAGTCCAGGTGTGAGAGTTAGACAAGAAGAGGCCAAGCAGTGTTTAAAAGAATACAATTTGTGTGTTGTTATTTTGGGGCATAAGCCAGCAGGCGGCCAGGAGCCAGGCTGTGGGAGGACCCGAAGCTCTTACTACAGTTCTTGACTGAGACTGGACTGTAATTTTCTTTCTTGGTTGAGCCTTTGTGTGGTTTTGGTATCTGGGTAACTATAGCTTCATACAAAGAGTTTGGTAATGACTCTTCTGTTTCTATTATGTGGAACACATTAAGGAGTAAAGGTATTTGCTCTTCTTGGAAGTTCTGGTAGATTCTGCACTAAAACCATCTGGCCCTGGGCTTTTTTTTAGTTGGGAGGTTTTTGATGACAGCTTTTATTTCCTCATGACTTATGGGTCTATTTTAATTGTTCACTTGGTCTTGATTTAATTTTGATATATGGTATTTATGTAAAAGAATATCCATTTCTTTTACATTTTCCAATTTTGTGGCATACAGGCTTTTGTAGTAAGACCTAATGAGTCTCTGAATGTCCGTTATTATGTTCCCTTTTTCATTTCTGATCTTGTTAATTTGAATGTTCTCTTTCCACCTTTTGATTAGTTTGGATAGGGGTTTGTCAATCTTGTTGACTTTCTCAAAGAACCAGCTCTTTGTCTTATTGATTCTTTGTATGGTTTTCTGTTTCTATTTTGTTGATTTTAGCTCTCAGTTTGATTATTTCCAGTCTTCTACTCCTTCTGAGTGAGTCTGCTTCTTTTTTTTTTCAAGTGCTTTCAGGTGTACTGTTAAGTCTCTAATGTGAGCTTTCTCCATTTTCTCTATGTGGGCACTTAGTGCTATGAACTTTCCTCTTAGCACTGTTTTCATAGTGTCCCATAGGTTTGGGTATGTTGTGTCTTC
>NC_022013.1:54769175-54779697 GCF_000317375.1 Microtus ochrogaster
GCTTCTTATTAACCCTTGTAACTTATATTAACTGATTATTCTTTTCTATGTTAGCCACATGGCTCAGTACCTTTTCCAGTGGGGCAGGTCACATCCTGCTTCTTTGGTGTCTGGACAGGACTGGGGAGAGAGCTTCCTTCTTCCCACAATACTCCTGTTCTCACTGCCCTGCCTCTAATTCTTGTCTGGTTTTCTGGCCTATACTTCCTACCTGATTACTGGCCAATCAGTGTTTATTTAAAGGATAATTGACAGAACATAGAACTGTCCCACACCCCATGGGGGTAGGCTCGAAGGTTAGGAGCTGAAAGAGTCCACAGGAGGCAGGAAAGCAGTGTTTTTCACCAGGATCTCCTTAGTCTCCTGTGAATTAAGACAGAGCATGAGAAGAGGCCAAAGAAGGAATCTTGCTGCAAAGGTGGGCATAATAGTGAGGTTTGGCTCTGGTAGATAGGCTGGGGAGTGAAGATCTGAAGCTAGCCTACCTGCTTCAATGTCCTGCTTGCTTCTCTGGCTATCTTGACTGCTGGGGTTCTGGAAATGACCTAAAGGACTGGTCTTAGGTGATGAGATGAGTGGTGAGAAAGACTGGGAGAGAATACCTAAGATATCCACTGGAAATGGGAGCAAAGAAGGGTAGGAGGCCACAGCAGGTATTCTGCTTCAGAATGGAGCAAGGGATCCTGGGGTATTGGTTTTGGAGGAGAGGAGGAAGAGATGAAAAATCTACAGTTTTGTTTTTTTTTCTCATCTTTTTAAATCTCCCTTGCTCTCATTGATGTGAGGTGCAGTACGTTTTATATGTGAATTGTCAGGATTGATTTAGTAACATCATGAATCTTAGGAAGCTGTGGAACATAGCTCAGATGTCATTAGCAAACATGTTAATCTCCGTCCACAGAGTTCTAGGATATAGGCACATTTGCTTATTTTCAAATTCTTAACGTGCACAATAGCATCATGACATATTTATTTATCAGGACCTGCGCTACAGCTGCAAGATTGGGAACATTTACTCATGCTATTGCTTGGTGCTAATTTGCTTAACACTAAGCTTAAAATCCTCTTTGTAACTATGGTCTTTCAACAAACAAACTGAAAACAGGATTTTAGAAATGAATGCATTTTTAATTGAATGTGATTTTGCTTGTCTATATAGTTCACAGAGAAATGAGTGAGAGAGACTGATGTACTGATTATAAATGCATTCAGAAGCCATTCGGGCAGCATACTAAGAAGCAGACTGTAGAAAATGTTATTAACGTATGCAGACTGATCATACATAGCGACATACCTTCTATTGCTGAGGGGAGAACTACAGAGACAGAGGGAAGGAATGAGGTTTAATGATAGCAATTTAATCACCTTCCAGGATGGCAATGCTAGAAACCCATCTATCTCATCTCTTCCATGCAGAAAAGCTGTCTTTAAGTGACTGTGGGGAAGTGATCATTTATTTCATGATCACTGATTCATACTCAAAAAGTTTTAAAGTTGCTGGAAAGTAGACATGAGAAATATCAAAATGAATCATCTTTCTATGTGTTTGTCATTATGATTTATGCATATTTAAAGAGTGAAAAGTAAAGTCTGTAAATAAATATTCATAGATATTTGCTTCATTAAGATCAAGTCTAGGACTAGAGAGATGGCTCAGTGGTTGAATGCTCTTGAAGAACATTTGAGTTTAGTTCTCAACACGCAAATTGAAAAGCTGACAGTTGTCTGTAACAACAATGCTGAGAGATCTGGTATCTTCCTGTGGATTCTGGGGGCACCTGAACTTACATGTGCACACACATACACACAGGCACATACACACACAAAATAAATCATACATTGAAAAAAGACTAAGTGCATTGTTCTTTTTAACTGTATGTATGTGTATATTTCCCTTTTAGTATCTTAGAACTTATGTCATTCAAAGTGAAAAATGTATTAGGATTTGACTAACAAATAGCTAAAATCTCTGTTTTCATTAGTCTGGTCTATATTGCAATCTCTAAGAAAATTACCTTTTTATAAGACCAGGAAAAGCAAGAACTTTTATATTCAGCTAGCAACAAAAGCTTATTGCATCAGGAAAATTGAGTAAACTGACATTGCATCAAAAGTTTAGAAGCTTGGCAAAATATGTTAAAATTTCTACCAAAATTATACTATACTGTAAATGCAGATTGAAGTCTTTTTGCAATCGTTTCTGCTTTAAAACCCATCCCAATATGTATTCATTATATTAAATTTAATAAAGAGAAGTATCAACAATTGTCCGCAATCCTTTCACAGAGATAAATAACAAGTCAATATTTCCCTTCAGACTTTTCTGATGTGTGTGTATGAAAGTATAGAGTCATGATCATTTTCTTTGCCATGAACCTTTATAATGAATTTACTACATCTATCCATAATTATGTGCCTTAGTCTTTTTTTCTGTTCCTGTGGCAAAAATCATGACCAAGGTAACTTACAAAAGAAAGCATTTAATTTGGGGCTATTAGCATCTGAGTGTTAGAGTCCATGACTTATAATGACAGGGAGCATGGTACTGGAGCATTAGCTAAGAGCTTATATCTTATCATCGTATAGGAGTGTGTGTATATATATATATATGAAAGAAAGAACCACAAGCTAACCGGGAATGGATGGCATGGGCTTTTAAAACTCAAAGTCCATGCCTATTGACACACCTCCAACAAAGCCACACATCCTCCAACATTTTCCAAACTGTCCTACCAACTGCTGACAAAGCACTCAAATATATGAGCCTATGGAGGTTACTCTTATTCAAACCAGCACATTTAAAAAGTGTCTTTATTATTTTTATAATAAGCCATTATATTGTTAAAAAATCTAATAATATGTACAGAAGTGTAAAGATATATAAATGTATATAGGCATTTGTGTCTACCTTTTTAAAAACTTTTTTTACTGATCTTTTCGAGGATTTTACGTTACGTATCCTGAACCCACTCATTCTGCCCTTTGTCCCTGCACCTCTCTCCTAAAACAAAATTTAAAAGTAAATTGAAAAAAACAAAACAAAACAAAAATAAAACAAAGCAAAAAAAATCTCAGCAAAGAAGATGTAATGTAACACAGTGAGTTACACAGTATATCTTTTAATGCATAGATCTTTATTTGTAAGTGTTTATTGCAATAAGTCCTTGATCATGTTCAAGGTCTCTGGCTTCTGCTACACTATTGATATTGGGTCCATTTGCTGTTGCCTGCAAGATGTATAGGAATCTCAGCTACTTCGCTCGCACCACCTCTGCCCTCATGCCTCCATGTTCCCTGCCATGATAATGGACTGAACCTCTGAACTATAAGGGAGCCACCCCAATAAAATATTTTCCTTCATAAACATTGCTGTGGTCATAATGTCTCTTTACAGCAATAGAAACCTTAAGACAGTGTCGAAGGGTTGTGTCTCTTTTGGGGCCATGCAGGTCTGAGTTACTGTGCAGCCACCTGGGGTCATGGTGCCATTCTGGCCTGGGCTGGGTCAGAGACCCTGCTGCAGCCAAGGTCTACATTAATGTCCGTGGTTCCTGTTACTACTGAAAGCAGTGAGAATAGGGGTGCATTTAGTTGGCCCTGCTCCTCACTGGCATCGTTTATGTGTGTGTGTATATATATACACACACACATAAACGATACATAGATATATATCTATATCTATAGATAGATATAGATAAAATATCACTCCATATCTTGCAAATAAATACTTTTTTAAAAAATCATGAATATCCATCAAATACAACTCTGCTTACTTACAGCTATCTTTCTACATACAATATAAGGTGCTATTTATTCAAATATCTTCAGATCCAATTCAAAATGCTGGGACTGAATCAAATCCTCTCTGTTTTTCTCAATCATAAATTCTTTCTTTCCCTGTCAGAGCTATGGATTTTATTTTCTATAAAATATTTATTTGTTGAAACTTCATATTCACATAAAAATTCAGCAAATTTTAATCCACTTATAAGGCATGACCTTATGGACTGAAACTATAATGAAGTATTTTTTGCAGAACATGATTTTCTGGGCTGGAAAATAAGTGTGAGAAATTGGCACCATGGGACACAGAAAGGTCTATTTCCCTGAGATATCCATAGACCTGAGTTTTTCTCTTTTAAAAGTCTACCTTTTTGCTGCCTTTTCACTGCATCTTCTTCAGTAGACTTACGATAATACCTTAAATTCCACTTTAGATGGACCACCCTGGAGCCCCTTCTCCCTCTTTATTTGAAAAAGAAATCTTCACCTTACAATATACATGTTTACATGCACATTCTTAAATATGTGATTTAACATGTCTGGAATCTCACATTCTACAACATACTACTAAACCAGAAAATAATATTATATCAGTACTTGAGGTCAGCAGTATTTTAGATTTAATTAAATACTGAACTTATTTTGCTTTCTATGTTGCCTGATTAGGATGTAAAAGTCACAAAGTAAAAGTTATTAAAGAGGCTATATCAATTTGATATAAGAAAGTTCTGCAGACTGGAAAAGTGTCTCAGTAGTAAATTTTGATCTTTCGGAGAACTCAGGTTTTGTTTTAACCACCCATGCCAAGGTTCACAGTTGCCACTAACCCCGGATCCAGTGGATCTGATGCCCTCTTCTGCTCTCTGGATACCAGATATGCATTCACATAGACACATACACATAAATAAAAACAAATACAAATCTTAAAACAAAACAGAACAAAAGCAAGCAAACAGAAATGGAAGCAAATAAGCAAATGTCTCATTTAATACAACGGCTCTTTTTCTTCTTGTGTGATCCTGATCACTTTAGTCTCAGAAGGATTTAGCATCCGTTGTTGCATCTTTTGCATCCAGCTAACATGTACTCATGAGCGCTGCCCTATGTGGTGGCATAGCCTGCAGTCCCAGCTTGCAGGAGGTAATGGAAGGGGCAGCACACCTTTGAAGCCAATCTGGGCTTCATTATATGGCTCTGTTCCAAAACGGAGGAGAAGGAAGAAGAGAAAAAGGCGGCCATAGCAGTGGTGAAGCTTTCAACCACTTCTTCTTTTAGAAGAAAGCCTGGTATTAGTGTTTATCATTTGTTTCTTGTGTCATTCCCTAGGTTAATCAGAGCATGCTTCCTGCTGTTATTTTGTGAGCTGACTCATGCCTCTTCCGAAGACACACTGAAATTCTAGGTTCTAGCACCTGAATACAATGGCTTCTGAAAACCATCATATTTGAAAGTAGAATTTGCATGTCATCATGTTTATTGGAGTCATGCATACCTAGGGTGGGAGCTAAGCCTAGGGATGAGCATGGTCTGTAAGGGAAGGTCTGAAGGCACAAAGCATTTCACTGTGACAAGATTTGCTGTGACAAGACTAGAGTTGAATGGCCATGAGCCAAGAATACATGGATTAATAGCAACAACCAGACATTATGACATACCAGAGGAGATATGTTGCTTGATGCCGGGGGTGGGGCATGGCCAAGCTTTTACCATGACTTGGGACTTTTTTTCAACTACATACAGGAAATTATATATTTTTATTGTTTTAAACTTCTTAGTTAATGGCACACCAAATTAATACCATACTCCTGATATGAAAACCAAAACAAGTGTTAATTTACAAAAGGTATTCCCAGATGCTTGGCATTTTAGATTTTCCTGTCTTTAGAACTTTGGTTGATTGACTAGTCTGTGGTATTCTACTATACCATTATCGAACAGACTGAGATATTTATTTGAAAAAAATAGGATAATAGAAGCATAAAGTAAATTAAAAAAAACACTAAAATTTCTGAGTGATTAAGTGTGAGCAAAGCAATTACTGAAACACATACAAAGAATTGGGCTTTCATATGTATACAGGTGAGAGTGAGGAGGAGAGGAGGGTAAAGCCAAGCTCATCCCTGTGCTATTGACAAAAGTTCAATGATGACAGAAAGGGAATAAATGAAGGGAGGATGAAGAGAAATTCAAGTGCGGTGTTTGAACTAGAAAAACACCAAGTTAAAAAGTGGCATTCCTTAAAGGAAGAATGCAAGGTAAGGTTAATGGGGTGTGATAGGCTATAAAGGGACATTAAGTAACAATAAAAGTAAGATTTAGCAAGGTGATAAACATCCATTAACCAATATAAACCAATCTCCATAGTAACTAAACACATCAGGCAAAATGTGATAAATACAATGAACTGGAGGCAAATATAATCATCATAAAACTTCTGGCATATGTGTGAACACATATATATGACATAGGTATTATCTATGACTATTTATGTTATAAAAAACAAAGAGTTTAGGTAAAAGTTCTACATATTAATGGGGAAAAATTAACTATGAGTGGTGGCAGAGACTGCAAACATTGGCTAGCTGATATGTTCTAATGAATGATTCTTTTTTTGTATGTCTCATTTATTTATTGAAAACACATTTCCTTAAGTGTCTGTTTTTAATTACATTGCCTTACACATTGTGATGGACACTTCACTTAAGCTGCCAATGATGCAGGACTTCCGTATTCAGCATGCTTCTAGATTCAACCATATGTATTACATGGATGTGTTTTACTTGATGAGAGAGCACAGATATAACTCAGGAGTGGAGGGTAAGAGTGGAGCGTAATGGAAAAAAAAATCCCCATCACAAAGTGATGTCCTAGCCATAACAATGTCATAACACAATTCTCAAAGGTAGCCGATGAAGATGGCATAAAAAATAGTGCATAGTTATATGAAGACATCATACTTGATAGTGGATGATTATGTTCCTCTATATATATTAGCATCACGATTCTTATTATTGTTGTTTAGGGATAGATTCCTATTTTTTTAAAAAAATTATCTGCAAATTAGCCTGAGGCAGGTTCTTTGGAGATGGTCAGAAGACACTGGTATCATAGGAGGGAGCACGTAGAGATCTCAAGAAGTATCATCCAGTAGGCTATGTGTGGAGACAGAAGACTAATATTGAAGATCTTGACCCTGTGTAGGCTTAGACTAGTGATGTCATGGTCTTTAATGGAAGCAAATTACAATAATTTAGGCAGGTAAGAATTTTTATTGAGAGAATATTTGTACATCGCTATGGGTTGCGATTTAAACAGAACCAAAGAAAACACAGCAAATGTCTGTGCTCAAGACGCCAGGCTAATGCTTTCATCACTTTAGATCATATTCATCTACAAGAATGAGAAAAGCTAATTAATCAAATTTAGGATTTTGTTTTTCTGGAGAGACTAGAAGTTCAGAGGTTTAAGGAATCCAGTGATGTTACATCATCACTACAAGCCCTCATTTCAGACTCGGTTCCTGGAGATTCTCAACAGCCATTGTAATTGTGGTGTCCCATCCTCTCAAGATTTGTTTTGCATGGTGGGTAATTTCTCCTGAGCTTTGTGACTGAGAGGAGGAAGAAGACCCCTTGTGTGTGGCAGTAGCATGGTCAGTTTATTCCTCCCTATGATGAGCAGCTTTGCTCGAAGAGAGTCTGGAAAATGATCATTTCCAATCTCAGAAACATCTTTGCCCTGTGACAAAGCTAACCAGGACACAGCAGGCTACAAATGTGGAGTTCTCATCCATCACACTGACACTTTGATACAGTATGTTAGAGAAGAGAAGAGATACCAAGTAAATAAACAGCGATGAATCCAACATGATATTTGCATCATTTAAGCCTTTAATCATATGCATCTTATTTCCTAAACAGAGAAGGAAATTGAGACACAGGAAGATTAAACACCTTCCCTACAGTCTCACATGGTAACTGAAAGATAATTCCTGACTAGAAATTAAAGCTCATAGAATTAAATGCTAATATGTTTCCATGTCATTTGAGATTATTTACAGGTAACACCAAGCTAAATGTTCCTTAGATGGGCAATTTTTCAAAATGTATAACCTGGGTGTTAAGCAGTCATTAACTTTTAATAATGACAATTTCATTTCCCCATTTAAAACTAAAATCTCTCTTAGGGCATAGACCACATCTTCAATACTCTTCAGTTCCCAATGGTCAATCCAGGACTTCATTGATGAAAATTTTGAGAAGCAAGGTTTGGTTTGCATGAGAATGGTTCCCATAGACTCAAATATTTGAATGCTTAGTTAGGTGAACTCTTTGGGAAGGATTAAGAGTGTGGTCACTGGGGATAGGCTTTGAGATTTTTAAAACCATTTGTCAGGCACAGTCTCTCACTCTCTTCCTGGTACAATTGAATGAAGATGTAACTCTCAGCTACTTTCCATCACCTTGCTTCTCACCATGTTCCCAGGAATGATAAAAAGGACTTACATTCTTAATCTGTAAACAAATGCCAATTGCTTTTTTAAATTTAAAATCAAATGTCAATCAAATGTCCTTTAGGAGATGGTGCTCCTTCCTCAGTCATCAAACAATTCAATGACAATATAATAACATACAGTATCCAGACCCTTTGTGTATTTTCCCTCTTTATGTGGCTTTATTTTAAATTCTATGGTTTCTTTTTCTTTTTGATTTTTTGAGACAGGGTTTCTCTGCATGTCTTTGGCTGTCCTGGAACTCATTCTGTAGACTAGGCTACCCTTGTACTCACAGAAATCTGCCTGCCTCTGCCTCCCAAGTACTGTGATTAAAAGTGTGTGCCACAACACCTAGCTATCTTCTCTTTTCTTAAAGGACTTTATCCTTTTTCTTTTCTCTCCCAAGCCTACATATATGTTTATATATATATATATATATGTGTGTGTGTGTGTGTGTGTGTGTGTGTACATATACATATGTATGTTTATATATATGTACACTATAAGCTGTTTAGAGGTTTACTTTTCTTCATCTGAATCTATTTTTACTGTATATCTCTCTTTTCTGACCACATGAGCCTTGAATTAGCTAAGTGATATGGCTAGAATTAAAGCCATGGCTTTGAGGGTTGGATCCACCCCACTCCTTAGCTTTCTGAGAGTCTAGCTTCATACCAGAGGTATTGGCAGAAACTATGTTTATTGCCAGAACTCTATGGAGTTTCAAGGTCTCTGCCTCTACCAAGAAGCATGCTGTCGGCTATTCATAAATACCGCTTAAAAGTTTTGTGGTGGGGTTTCTTAAGAGAGCTGCAAAGTTTTTGCAGCTAAAGCTGAGTCATTAAGCCTTTCTTAAATGAGACTCACTTGCTTCTAGCAAACAGAGCCCACCTGACAAAATGCTGCTACCAAGAAGTCATTCTTAACTCTGTTCTTTTTGTCTAGAATTACTTCCTAAGCTCTGTCAGGTTTTGTGTGGATGCACTTGTCCAAGTTGGCTTCATTTGTTGTAAGAAGTTTCTGTCATGCCCAGTTCCACAACCATTCAATCCCAAAGAAATACACAGAGGTCTACATTAACTAGAAACTGCCTGGCCTATTAGCTCAGGCTTCTTATTAACTCTTACATCCTTCATTAACCCATAATTTTTGTCTGTGTTAGGGACTGCATATTGAGCCTTTCCTTTTCCCAGAATTCTTCTGTTCTTGTCACCCCACCTATACTTTCTGCCTGGTTGCCCTGCCTAGACTTCCTGTCTGGGTACTGGCCAATCAGCATTTTATTAAAGTGATACAACTGACAAATCTTTACATTGTACCACAGCAGCTTATTTCATTTCATACATTTTCTTACCTGTCATAGACAAAGCAAAAGTATGACTAAACATTATTATACCCCATTAATTGTGTTTCCTCACATACTGAAGTTCTAACAAAAAGTATCTGTGAATATGACCTCACTTTGAGATAGTCTTCAATGAGAGATGTCAAATTGAGAATAAAGGTGATCTCTGATCCAAAGTAACAGATACTAGATACCCTTATCAAAACAAGAAATCACACACAGAGAGAATATTGTTTCAATTGAGCAATAGAAATCTAGTTAATATTTTCACTGGGCAAGGAATACCATAGATTTCCAGTCAATGTCTGGTAGGAGAGACACAAGCAATCAGCAGTCAATTCCTCTTTGCAACCATCAGATATAACCAGTGGTACTGATACCTCACTTTCCAACTTCTGCTCTAAGAATTGTGAAACAATGGATTTTTACTATTTTAATCAACTCTTTTCTGGTACTTTTAAATAGAGGCATTAGAAGACTAAAGAGAGATGTGAAATGCCTTCATAGAGCTTTATATTCTAGGGAAAGAAATAGAGAAACTCTAAGAGCCCATGTGGTACTTTGTACAGCACGTTCTGAGATAAAGAAAAATTGGGGTGTGGAGATAGAAAATGCTGTTTTGTTTGGGGATCTGTGAGGATATGACCTTTCAAGTGAACAAGGCAAAGGACTGAGCCCTATTATTTCTGTAGAAAGAGATCTTAGGGAGGGAAAACACCAACCCCAGGCTCTAAGAAAATAATTCCCTTTTGTAAGTAGGTGCAAATGCACTGGAATTGGGGGAGGGAGAATGGTAGAGTGTCAGGGAACCACATTGGTTTGCTTTGAAATTTGATGCTGTCTTTGGCCTCTATTGTTTTTGTATCACTATTTATCTGTCTGACTGTCTATCCATCTAT
>NC_022013.1:54779797-54790735 GCF_000317375.1 Microtus ochrogaster
TATCTATCTATCTATCTATCTATCTATCTATCTATCTATCTATCTATCATCTGTATCTATCTATCTATCTATCTATCTATCTATCTATCTATCTATCTATCTATCTATCTATCTATCATCTGTATCTATCTATCTATCTATCTACTTTATTATCTATCTATCTGTATCTATCTATCTATCTATCTATCATCTATCTATCTACTCTATTATCTATCTATCTATCTATCTATCTATCTATCTATCTATCTATCTATCATCTATCTATCATCAGGGTGTGTGTATGTAACCCAGGCTTGTCTCAGACTTGTGATCCTCCTGACTCATCTTCCTGAGTGCTGGGATCACTACTGTGGTCCACTATACTTAGCAACCACTTTACATTGAAAATTTCTGAATTTGGGGCTGGAGAGATGGCTCAGTGGGTGAAGGTCTTGCTGGCAAGCCTGGCAACCTGAGTTAAATCCATGGAATCCACATGGGAGGGAGAGAACAAACAATTCCATAGTGGGTGGAGAGAACTGATTGCTTGGTCTCTCTTTTGAATGAAATGGGAAGCTATGTGATTGAGTTTTGAGGAAAAGGGCATGCTACAATTGTGATTTGATTTAAGGACTTTTCTTTTCTTTCTTTCTTTCTTTCTTTCTTTCTTTCTTTTTTTCTTTCTTTTTCTTTTTTTTTTTTGAGATAAGATGTCTCAATGTTGCCATGGCTGGCCTTAATCTCACTGTGTAGCTCAGGATTGATTTGAGCTGAGAATCAGCCTGCCGTAGACTTCTGAGTGACAGGATTAGAAGTATTTTGTGCTACTCTGGGACTTATTGAGTTTTAAAGGAACATTTGTGACTTCTGTGTAGAGAAAAATCCAAGGAAGCAGAGGTAGAACCTGAGAAATGAGGGCAGAAGCTTATCTTGTAAACACATGGGAATGAGTGACATTTGGAGGCCAGTCAGACAGACAGGATGGAAAAGGGAAGAGAAGGACTAGGTAGAACTTTGAAGTTACAGAAGAAAAGCCTGAAAGCAGAAATGGAAACCAGCTGTGTGGAGGATGCTACAGGAGGTTTCCAGTTAGCAGGAGCAGCTAAGATGGAGGCAGTGAATGCCCACGCTGCAGTGCATGAAGTCTGTGTGGAAAAGAATCTGGCTTGCCACCAGCTTACAACTCTTTCAAGCAATGACATCTGTTAGTCACCCCATAACTTACTTGCCCTGCTTGCAGTATTGATTGATATTTCCGGACCTGGTGAGCTGTTGTCACATTTCAGTCTCATTGATGAGCAAGTTTTATTTTTTTCTATTAAATCTCTATGAGTTATCTACTAACATGACAAGAAAAAAAAATAGGTTAATAGGAAAGTTCAAAGTAGCTTGACACTGACTAAGAAAATTGTTTGGTACAATTTTATCAAGAACTTACATAAGGATCCAGTAATAAGAGTCCAATAACAACTTAAAATTTTACAAAACTTGCTAAAGACTTCTTTGCTGTTTAAATAATTGTTTAGTTCCTGTACGTATTATCTTATTTAACATTTCAGTTTATCAAAAGTAAGATACATATTTTTAAAAGAAATGTTTGCACAACCAAGTAGTAAAAAATAGCATGATAGCATTGAGTTCAATAAAATTGTATCTTACTTTGAAACATGATAGGTTTCAGAATTATTTCCTTAGTTTTGTAGCACAAACAGACCTCAGTCTACAAAGTATGAGATGGCCATACATTTGTGAAATGGGCTCAAAGAGTAGATATTTGAAGGCTGTTACTAGAATTCAAATCTTGGCTCTATAAGGTACAGGTCAAAGAAAGTAGGTAATTTCTGTGGGCCTTATCAGGTTCAGCTCTGTGGGAATAAAAAATGGGAATAAAAAGAGTTCCTACTACATCATGTTTCTGTAGGTTTCAATTAAGATAAGATATGTCAGGAATGGATGGCCCAGAGATTTAGGATAGAACCAAATATGCAAAGTCAATCAATCAACCAAGCAATCAAAATGCCAATGTAATGATGCCTAACTCCATTCTGATATACTCACAGATTGATGCCTAGGCCAACAGCCATAAGAGAGGCTTCATCCAGAAACTTGTGGAAACAGGTGCAGAGACCCACAGCCAAACATTAGGCTGAACTCAGGGAATCCTGGTGAGGAGAGGGATAAAAAATTATAGGAGACAGAGGGGTTAAGGACATCACAAGAAAACCCATGAAACAACTAATCTGGCCTCATAGGAGTTCACAAAGACAGAAGTGACAACAAGGGAGCCTGCAAGGGACTTACCTCAGCTCTATGCATATATGTGATACCTGTGTATAGCTTGTTTTCTTGTGTGACTCCTGACTGTGGGACAGAGACTGTCTCTGACTCTTTGGCTGACCTTTGGGACCCTATTTCTCATGCTGGGTCACCTTGCCCAGCCTTAATAAAAGGGGAGGTGCTTAGTTTTATTACTACTTGCTATGCTATGTTTTTTTGATATCCATGGGAGGCCTGCCCCTTTATGAATAAAAAGGAGGAGGGGTGAATTGTTTGGGTGTGTGTGGGGGCGGGAAAGGAAGGTGGTGGAAAGGACTTGGAGGGCAGGAGAGAGTAGAAACTGCAGGTGAGATGTAAAATTGATTAATTTAAAAACAAAAACAAACCAAAGAATCAAAATCCCAAACCCAGCAAAGAAAGAGAAGGCATGTACAAAAAAATAGAGTAAAGGCATATCTCAGATATATTATTATTCCATACCAATGGATTTGAAGAAAATGATAATTCCAGTTACTTCAATGAACACTGGTCAACTGGAATTTGACTTAGTATTTCAAGAAGAGGCATAGTTTACCCAGAAACTAGGTATCGGGGGTAGATAGAGGAGGGCTGAGGATGGAGGTCTACAGCATAGAGTCTATGCCTTTGTCCTGATGACATCTCTCCAGATGTGCCAAACGCTTTGCCAGTTCACCAACTTTGTTGTCTTCTAAAGTCTTTATAGTCTCCTATACTGTCCTATTGATGTGGTGAGTGGAATAAGGTGGTTTTTATGTCTGCTTTCTATCTATAGCCCATTTCTCTGGTCATTTATGGGCAGTTTAAATTCTACTACAAATGGGTTCTAGAGAACAAAGGCCATAGAGTAGTTTGGGGTCTTCCATGCATCATAGACTGTAAACAGAAAACTTGAAGCAGCCCTGTCTGGCAACCCTGGTTGGTAACCCTGCTTTGCCTCCTCTGATTGTAGCTGAACATCAGAAAAGAAGCTCATGGCTTGGCCGCCTTAGGGGTTATTTCTAAAGTTTTCCCTTCAAATATTCTGGCATTCTTCCACTTCCTACCTCCATGTAGAAAAAAAAAATCAATATACTAAGCAGCATTCAGAGGTTGGTCCTTTGTAACAGATCTTTTACTCATAGATTTTGTCTTCTGAGCTAAGGATTTTGAAGCTCAGTGCCAATGAGATGGCTCAGCATGTTAACATCCTTGCCACATATTCATGAGGACCTACTTTTGACCCCAGGATCCATGTAACAGTGAGTATGGTAGTGTGAATCTGTAATTTTAGTGTTCTAATGGTGATATGGGAGTAAGGGAGAGACAGGGAATCCTCACAACCTTGCAGGCAATGTAGGCTGGTTTTCACAGCTGAAGATACAAAAGACCCTTGGAAAAGAAAATAATCACTCTTAAGTTACCCTCTGACCTCCATGAATGCAACATTGAATGCACATATCCTCACTGTCACTCAAATAGACACAACAACAAAAGAAGATTTTTATAACTTACCTCCCCTTTCTTTATAGACTACAAAAGAATGGATATAGCATAGAAGAAAGATCTCTAACAAAAATCACAATGAGCAAAAAATTTAGTCTGTGCAACTCTGTAGTTTTTTTATAAAAAAAAACTTTATTTATTTATTAAAGATTTCTGTCTCTTCCCCGCCACCCAATTCCCTCTCTCTCCCCCAATCAAGTCCCCCTCCCTCATCAGCCCAAAGAGCAATCAGGGTTCCCTGCCCTGTGGGAAGTCCAAGGAACCTCCATCTCCATCCAGGCAACTCTGTAGATTTTATTTATTAAGATGTTCTGTCTGTGCCAGGAACTATCATAGCATCTATGCTATGAATAGAAACCAAACATGGTTATTCATCCTTGCAGTCAAGAACAAAATGTGAGACACATAAACATAGAACAGTCCATAACATGTCCAGTTAAGACACAATGGAGAGGGGCATTGCTTTGGAGGTCTGGTGTCTTAAATGAAGCTTAAGAGTATGGTTAAGAAACAAAGAGAATGGTTCAACAAATTGTGATAGGCAAGGAGGGGGGGTTAAAATGATGAGGGAATGTGGAAGTCTTGCTAGATGAATCTCAATGGGCTGGAGCATTACTGCGTGATCTGTAGATGGAAGCAAGCAGAGTTTTCTGTAGACCACAGCAATATGACTTAACAAAAGTAGATACTTTAAATTTTTGGTCCAATTAGCTCATCTTTCTGAAGCTTAGACCCTATAAGAATATGGGCTTTAAGAAGGGTGCTGTAGTTGTTAACTTTCCTTGTAAACTTGACTATATTTGTATCACCCAAGAGATACTAACTCTTCTTTCTGAAAGAGTGTCTCAGAGAGGCTTGAGAGGAGAAGACCCATGGGGTCTTGGACTAAATGAAAGGGAAAACCAGTGACTCAGACCAGTGCCAGCATGATCTGCTTTTGCCCCTTGACTTCACATAGAATGTGACAAACCGCTACATATTGTCACTGCCATTCCTGACATGGTGTACTGTACACCTTCTTACACTGTGTGCCAGAATTAATTCTTCTTCCACTTAATGTTGCTTGTTAGTTTTTAGCTTTTTGAACCAGGAGTAGGAAATGCATACAGTTATTATGAGAACTTTCTGGAGGTCATTTGGAATCTCAATACCTTACATGTAGATGTCCGGTTCAAGGGAGAACATTATAGACTTTGTTTGCTTTGTTACCGTCTAAGTGTTGATATTCCATTAAAATGTTTGTAATATTATAAATAATTAACTTCTGACAACTGCAGATCATTATAAAAGGGTTATTGTGATTACAGGATGTCCAACAGAGTAACATTTCTTTTTTGTTTTTGTTTCTTTTCTTTTTTTTTTTTCTTTTTTTGAGACAGCTTTTCTCTGCATAGCTTTGGAGCCTGTTCTGTAACCAGAGATCACTTGCCTCTGCCTCCCAAGTGTTGGGAATTAAAGGCATGTGCAGGCACCACCCAGCACTAGACTGACCATTTCCTTTCCTTTCCTTTCCTTTCCTTTCCTTTCCTTTCCTTTCCTTTCCTTTCCTTTTCTTTTCTCTTCTCTGAAAACGTTTTTATTGAGACCACACCAGGCAAGAAAATTCTGGCATTAAGCACCTTCCTCCTTGGTGATGTGGTCTTTCTTGAATGGTCCCATGAAAGCTTTCTTCTCCTCCATGGTCTGGAAACGACCGTGGCTAAACTTGAAGGTAGTGTCAATGAATTTCATGTCAATCTTCTCCAGAGCCTGTCGTTTTGCTCTGCACCAGTAAGGACTTGCGAAAAGTGAGCACTCGTTTCTTGGTTCCCACCACACAGCCTTTAAGCATGGTGAAGTCATTGGTTACCTCATCATTATGGACAAAGCCACCCAGTGGGTTGATGCTCTTGTCAGAAAGGTCATAGTCTGTAGATGCATTGTTCTTGATCAGTTTGCCATCTTTGATAAGGTTGCTCTGACCAATCTTGTAAATCTTCTTGTTGATCTCTGTCCGACGATGGTAGCCTTTCTGCCCAGCATGGGCCACAGAGAAGGCCACTCGGGTAGGGTTTGCCAAGCACCAATATAGGCAACCTTGTGCAACCCTCTGTGGGTCTTGCGTGGCAGTTGCTTTATATGCCAACGACTGGTCACCCCTTTGTAGCCTTTGCCTTTATCACTCAGATGACATCAATCATCTCATCCTGCCCAAACACCTGGTTCACAGGAACCTGCTGCTCCACCTCTCCCGGGCCCAGTCCAGCTTTTCAGCCACAGTGCCCCATTCACCTGGATCATCAAGTGTGCCTTCTGGCCCAGAGGAAGCAGACGCATCTGAGTGTGGGCAATTATCCAGATGACTTGGCAGTACTTCTTCATGCTGTTGAAGTCTGTCTCCAGTTGTTTCTTTCCCATGTCATCCTGCCATTTCTTTTTTTTTTTTTTTTTTTTTGGTTTTTCGAGACAGGGTTTGGAGCCTGGAACTAGCTCTTGTAGACCGGGCTAGTCTCGAACTCCCAGAGATCCGCCTGCCTCTGCCTCCCGAGTGCTGGGATTAAAGGCGTGTGCCACCACCACCTGGCTTCATCCTGCCATTTCTTATAGTATTTGGTGAAGGCCTTGTTCTTAGATTTGTGCCAGTTCTTGTAGAAACACTTTTTACACTCGTCACTGATGTGCTCAGCAAATACTGTCTTGAAGGTGCGGAGACCTTGTGTGGGGGGGGGTTCGACGTATCCCACGATGCCCACAACGACCATAGGTGGTGTTTTCACAATGGTTACAGCCTCCACGACTTCTTTCTTGTTCACCTTGGATCCTGGTCTGTCCACCTCCTGGACAATGTGGGTCATGACAGCCTTGTAGCTTAGAAAGGCCGTGAGGTGAACAGGCTTGGAAGGGTCATCCTTGGGGAAGCTCTTCAGTTTCCCACGATGCCTGCTGCTGCGCTTCTGAGCTAAGAAGCCCAAGGACCCATGCCTGGGAGTAGAGAATTTTCTGTGAGACATCTCTCCGTCCCCCGCCGCCAGACTGACCATTTCTAGTCATGCCTGCAGAAAATGCATATTGACAGTTCAAGACTGTAAAGGAAGTCAATGAAAGGAAGAATGGAAGATATTCAGAATACCCTGATTCAACTGAGTTCCCAAATAATTTGTAAGTCATAGTTTCCTCTGTCATTTTAATAAAGTAGCTTCCCGTGATTTTTCCACACTACTAAGAATAATCCAGCTGCTTTGGGGAAACCATTATTGGGAGAAGACTCTTCTGGCTTAATTTACAATTTTTTTAAAAAAAATTTCTATTAAATAAAGGAGGCTTACATTAGTCCTTATGTTATTAACTGCTTAATGGATTTAGGAAGGAGGTAGCAAAAGACAGATTGTTCCTTGCATTTAAATGAGACAAATAGCATTCTCAACTGATTATATATTTAGGGAAAAAAGTTCCACCATATTGCTACATTTTAAGTCCACAGAAGTAATAAATTAATCCATTAGTGGCCAAGTGTGTCCTCTGTTGTGTTCATTATCACGTATTCCCAGGTGTTTGGGAGCTTATAAGTATAAATTAATGGGACTTTTCAACTTGGTAATAGAAATATGCAGCATAAGGCTCATAAAGTATGAAACGATTCCCACACCAGTGCTTTTTACAATAAAAGGTAGCATTAAATATTAAATTAGCATGTTTTTGTCAATGTTGGAATGAGTTATCTTGTCAGAACAAAGCAACAAAGCATAATCATCAATTAAAAAATAAACATGGTTACCATGGTTTCTTACTAGTTGCCTGGTTTTGTATATTTCTGTAAAGCCACATTGCCAAACAGTAGACAACCTGACTATATGAATATGTGCCTTTGAGGAGCTGATTGACTTAAGTACTTGTTCATCAACATGTGTCTAGAACACACATACACATGCATACACACAAAGCTACTGACTGCTAGAGAGGCTCAAACTTTAGAAGAGAGGCTTCCAACAGTGGTATGGGGTATGGACAGAATAACTCTTGGGATACTGTGTGTGTGTGTGTGTGTAAGAGAAAGAGAGGGTGGGAGGGAGGAAGAAGGTAGGGAGAGAGATCTAAATCTTGAAAGATAAGAATGGAAAGTGGCTGATTGAAAGATGGGTATCTCCTGAGAACTTATTGTATCCAGGCACTGTTATTGTTTTAATTGAAAATGTCCTTTATAGAAAGAACCATGTGATTGAACACTTGATTCCCTGGTGGTGGTACTGTGTGGGAAGATTGCAAAACTTGCAAGGTAGAGACTCACTGGAGGAAGAAGGTCACTATAGCTGGATTCATAGCCTAGCTCAATTCCAACATTCTCTGCATCTGAGTGTGGATACAAACTAAACAGCCAGCTCCCTGGTCCTGCAACTGTGCCATCCCTGACTGCTACTCTGCCTTCCCCTTCATGAAAGACTTTCTGCCTGAACCATGAGTCAGAATAAACCTTTTCCATTTTAAGTTCCTTTTGTCTGGGTTTTTGATCATAGCAAAAAGAAAGCAAATCAAGCCCTTTCACTCATTCCAGCGGTGCTGCTTTGTGTGTGTGTGGAGAGGAGACAATGATGACCTTGGAAGGTTGGGAATGAGAGGCTTGTGGACCGTTTTCTCTGTAATTCTGCTAACACTGCATTTAAATTTTTTTTCTTTACAAACAGTAAAATAAGAGAATTTTATATCAATAGATGTCTCTATGAAATTCTGGTTGACTGGTGTATTAGAATAGTACATAAAATAGAATTTTTTCCACACATGTCTGAGGTGATTCACAATTTAGTGAGAAACAAGTTATGTAACTCCAAACAGACAAACACATGTGTGCATGCACATGCACACACAGACGCACACCACACACACATACACTCACACGCAAAGGGAAGAGGAAAAATGAGGGAAGAAGTGGCTAAGAACCCACAGTAAGTGCTAAGGAAATCTGGAAATTTTTAGTTATTGTAGAAATAGGAGCAGCGGGGCTGCGTCCCCAGAACCCCACGCCCGCAATAATAGCTAGCTTTACCCGAAATAATTACACGGACACTGTATTCTTTTAAACACTGCTTGGCTCTTTAGCTTTAGTCCTTTTCTCGGCTAACTCTCGCTCCTGGACTAACCCATTTCCAATCATGTGTGTCGCACCCCAAGGTGCGCTTACCAGGAAGATTCTAGCCTACGTCCATCCTGGGTCAGAGCTTCATTGCGTGTGCCTCAGAGAGCAGAGCTCTCGCCTCTGCCCGCAAGAGTGGAGCATCGTGTCTCTCTGAGGCGTCTGCCCCCTCGAGGAGAGCTGTCGAGTCTGTGAGCTCACTTCCTCTTCCTCCCAGCGTTCTAACCTATCAGGGCAAGCAGCTTCTTTATTTAATCAACCAATGACCTTCCTCCATCAAGTTATGGCTTAAGTGAGGACATTAAGATAAACTTGACATAATTTTTAAATGAGTCACTTTAAGAAGATATCATCCCAGGGTATCTGCAATGAGAAAGAAATATGATTAAGAAAAATAATTCAACAATTATTTAGTCACCATCTAGTATTTGAGAGGCTTTGAGAAGCACTAGAGAAAATTGGGAGAACTTTGGAGATGATAGCAGTTCAATTAATTAGTCATGGTATAGAGATACACCCATGAGTTACAGTTCAACGTATAAAGTTTTGCTTGCTGGAAATTTCATCTTATTTCATAGAAATGTTAATAGAAAGCAATAGTTCAGAAAATTGGAATGATATAGGAGAAGTCTGGCCATGAAAGATGAGAGTAGTTTGTCACAGGGTGAGTTGGGATTGCATTAATAAGAAAATGGAAGTCAATAGAAGAGCCTACAGTGCAGATTACTTATAAAAAGAGCATGTTATTGAGGTTGTAAAAGGAGGTAATATTCTCTTTGTCCATCGTTTCCTATTGACAAAATTTACAATGCCAGATAGCTGCCTTCTGCATTGAAAGAACTATTTAAAATGGGAGGTTCCCAGTGTTCCCTCCCCCAATAAACTAATATTCTTAGAACAGAATAAAGTCAAAATGATATCAATAATGGAGAAGGCTGCTCTTCAGAAGCTGCAGTGGCTAGGACTTTCATCCCCCAGGAAGCTGTTGCAGGAGGTTCACCAAGAGCAGCCTAAGTATAGCGTGAGATTTCATCAAAGCAAAAATTCCATTTCTTTGCTACTACTTTTCTACATTGGTTACTTCTGTGGGCTTCATGACATCATAGTTCTAACACATTTTCTCTTACACCTCCTATCATGAACCAAAGACAAAACTTTTTGTTGTTTTTTTCAGGAATTTGCTCAATGATGACCAAATAATCCATATAAAAATATTTGCATCTATAAATATCTATAATATCTTCTAAATATCTCCAATGATATAAACAGATGGAATCTCAATATTCATAATAAAAAATAAGACATATTACAAAGCTTGCTTTAGTTTAAGTTATTTAATGATAAATTCTTAAAAACTGTATGCAAAAACATTGTAATTACCATTGTAACATTTAAAATTTTCTGAGGAAAAATGCCAATTCAATGATAGCCTGAAGTGATAAGCAGTATGCAAAAGACCTGAGACTCGGAGTATAAATCTAGTGGGCTTTCCTAAGGCTTCTTCAAACATCCTTAGATTCAGTTAAGCTATCCCTACCCTTCATTTTCCCAGTGACAAGCTTTGACAAGGATCCACACATAGCTGAAGACCTGTTGACAGTTGACTCTTCAGGAGCAAGAGTATCTCCTATTAGGAATACAGAGAATGGAAAGTTGTTTGTGTTCCAGTAGATAAATCCACACTTATGTGCATTTGGTTAACCCTAATTGAAATGGGTAGTTAAAATAAATACACAAATAAGCCAGTATAAAATGAAGACAAGAGGTCGGGAGAAAGTTTTGATGCGGTACTGGGAAGACATAAATGAGAGTAGTGAGGGTGAATATGATCTGGATACATTGTTTATATACATCAAATTTTCAAAGAAGAAAGGCAAAAAGATGAAAGAATCCTTCAGTCTTGAAATTTATGAGACTTTTCAATCCAGAGAACCCAAAAGTCTATGAATGTGACTTTTCGATTTTCATAAAAACTTAATCACCTCAGTTGTTATGTAGGCTTCATTGGCACAACTTTTTTTTTTTTATTCATTGGCACAACTTTTTTTTTTTTATTGAGAAAAGGAAAAAAAAAA
>NC_022013.1:54791178-54792111 GCF_000317375.1 Microtus ochrogaster
TCTCTATCTCCATCCATCACCAGATGAAGTTTCTATGGTGATACACAAGATATTCGTCAGTATTGCTATAGGATAGGGTCATTTCAGGTTCCCTATCCTCAACTGCCCAAGGAACTACCTGGGGACATGGCCTTGGGCTCCTGGGAGCCCCTCTAGGTTCAAGTCTCTTGCCAACCCTAAGGTGGCTCCCTTAACTAAGAATTGTGCTTCTGCATTGGCACAACTTTTAAAGCTAATATCTGACATCGAAGGTGATAATGTATGTAGAAGTTCCAAAAAAGGTGAGAAAGTTGACCAAACATGACGAGAAGCTAGCTGATGTGTGTTACGTGAACAAAATCCAAAAACCAAAAACCAACCAACCAACCAACCAACCAAACAACAACAAAAAAAACAACTCATGAATCACTCATACGGATTTACATTCACTGGTGACAGGCAAAAGAAAAGCAACAATACTTTTGGATGAAATCTTTTTATATACAGTGGAATTTCTTTCTAAAATTTTTAATTAGAGGGAAAACACACCTGGTTATGCCCAATGCTATACAATCCTGTCCCAGAAAAATTGTACAAGCAGTTTAGTGAAGGTTAAACTTTGAATCTTTCATTTAGGGTTTTGTTTTTTTTCTGGCAATACTGGGAACTGGAATGGAGAAGTATAAACCTCTGCCAGGCAAGCACTCTACCATTGCAGTACATCCTCTGCAAGATTTAAATATTTAAATCTAGAAAAGAGGTGGAGCAAATGATCATCATGAATCTCTATGGAAACTGTATTTTAGAATGTTTTAAACGATTTCTCTCTTCTCTCCTCTGTGTATATGTTTGTGAGTGTGGTGTGTGTGTGTGTGTTTGTGTGTGTGTGTGTGTGTGTGTGAGAGAGTGTGTGTGTGTGTGGGAACTGGAATGGAGAAGTATAAACCTCTGCCA
>NC_022013.1:54792211-54811407 GCF_000317375.1 Microtus ochrogaster
CTGCTCATGCACCTATAATCTATACTATATGGCAGTTTGTGCTGTTCTTTCTACCCGGAGATCAAATTCACTTTGTCAGGCCTGAGGGCAAGTGCCTTTACCCATTGAGCCATCTCAATAGTCCTTGAAGCCCTGTTTTGAAGCTGTGAAGCAGAATGCTCGCCTTGAGTGTGAACTGCTTGAATATGTGGCCCGGTCTCCATGGCAGCTGCTTCTTCCTTAGCACAAATGAGTCGAGTCGTCTTATTTTGATTGTAAGAAAGTGAAATGAAGGTGTCTGTGCCCAACAAGGATCAACAACAGAGTTTTTTAGAAAGGAAAATAAAGAGGTCACGCTCTGTGACAAGGGCCCAGAAAAGGAGAGCGGAGTCCTGTACTTTTCCAGAGAGTGGCTTTGCCTTTTCGGTGATTGATGACCTGTCTGTGGGGATGCTGGCTGCCATAATGGTGTCATGGCCTCTTCCCAACGGTGGAAAATGCTGTTAGTCCCAGTGTGGTGGAGGTGAGCAAGGTCTGTGCTTACTGAGCTGACACAACCAAAGCCAGTCCTCCAGCTCACACTCGTGATGCAGGGTGTGTGCAGTGATGCATTGCTTACTTTGCAATTATAAAAGTGGTCCTAGAAAAGACAGAAGAAAACTTACCAGTGGCTGCTTCTTAGAAGTAGGGATCAAAGTTTCCATTTTTAATATTAATTTTTGTACTTATTTAAGAATTTCATTCATAAGCAGGCATAAATTCTATGGTAAAATGTACAGGCACTGGTGAAAATTAAATCATATGCCTGCCGAGGTAGCAAAGGAAGCATTGAGATTGAAATATGACCTACATTCAAATCCTAATGCTTCCACTGATTAGCTCGAATGGTGATAACTTGCCTTTCCCTCTAATGCTGGGTGACAGGACTGAACTGAGCTCCTAGGCAAAAGACTTCCCCAGTTTCTCCTTGCAGGAGCATGCTTCTCCCTTTAAGAGATCCCTGTCTATCCATCTCCACTCTTGCTGTAGGACCTGACAGGTGGGATTCAGGTTTGCTTGTTACTCTGCCTCCTGCCACTGCCTTTTCTCTGTGACATCTTAGAGTCTCTTTCCCATAATGACACAGCTGTATGCCCTGGCAGCATTGGCAAACACAGTTTGCCTGTGTATTAACCCCTTGGCTTTATTAAAGATATGTAATTAGAAGTCCCACATATTACTTTCTAGACTGAAGAAGTTATAGCTGGGGTGCCTCTACTTGCTGCTACTGCTTTCTTCCTTAATCAGAAATGTCTGATTCCATCTCCTCCTTCCCTAGTTTGCCTGTTTTGTTGTATTAAATGTGGACATGCTTGACACTGTTTCAATAAATGATCTTGTCACTTGGTCTATAATCTCAGTTTGGGGCTAGGAGCATGTGTGAGCAAACTAATATATCACGAGGCACCCAAATATCCTATAAAAGAGATTCTAGAAATTTCCAGAGACATGAACTGCTCTCAAATGTTCAGGATCGCAAATCCTATTTCATCTTCTCTGTCCCAATGGACTATTTGTTCCTGGAGTGTCACAAGAGAAAAGTCATGTGACACAGATCTGGGAGGGAACCTACAGAGTGACAGACTACAGTAGCATTATGAAGAGAAGCACTGTGCAACAGGCATGTTTTGTAATTGAGTGGGTGGTTTGCTCACACTGCCATGACGAGTTTTTCCTACAGCAGCTGGCAGAGATCATTAGAACCATGGGCACTCCCAGACAACACTACCCTTCTGCCAAGTGGGAAAGCTACTGAACAATCACAGGGACTATGTATCACACACATCAAAAAGTGCTTTGAGGGCTCCTGCCATGGAGAAGCCACTGAACCTTAAACCAAATGTTGTAATTTTTTAAACTTGTTTTTTACATTTATTAGTGTGTGTGCATGTGTATGTGTATGTGTGTGTATGGGCGGGGGCAAGCCCTGTCCAAAACAGTGTGCATGGGGAAAAGGGAAGGAAGGGGGAGAGGAGTTTGGGGGAGAGGGAGAAGGGTGGGAGGAGGGGGAGGGAAATGGGAGGCTGGGAGGAGGCGGATACTTTTTTTCCTTTTCTCAATAAAAAAAAAAAAAAGAACCACTTAAGCAGCGAGTTCTTTCCTTCCTTCCACCGTGTGTGTTCTGAGAGTCAAACTAAGGCTGTCAGACTTGCTAAGAAGAGCCTTTACCAGTTGAGCCTTCTCATTAGCCCCAATATTTTAACTTTATAAACCAGAGATCACTATTTTTATGTAAATTTCTTTTCTACTTTCCATGGAACGAAGATTTAAACAAACACCGGAAGGAAAATTCTGTGACAATGGCACATAGTTTCATTGCTTCTGATTCTGTGCTAAGACTGAAGCCTGAGTCAGTGTGACATTGTCTCGGTACTGCACCACAGGGCCTTACTCACCCTAGTTTAGCTAACAACATGTTCCATTGCATCTGGAGGCTGGAATTAAGTCAAATACTGTTGTTGCTTTTCTTCAGCCTGTCTACTTTGGAAGGTTGGGCAGCTGTGCTTAACATATCAGTATATAAAATTCTGAGTTACTCCAGAGGCTTTTGTGGTTTTTTTTATACTTATATATTTGTGTATGCATGTATGTGTACTTGTGTGTGTATGTGTGGGTATATGTTGAGGTCAGAGAACAATTTACAGGAGTAGGTTCTTTTTTTCTGTTGTTTCGGAGGATCAAAGGCAAGTCTTTAGGAGGGACAGTAAGTGTCTCTACTCACTTTGATGGTTAGCTTTTTTTCAACATGATACAATCTAGAATTACCATGGAAAGGATTGCTAAGAGAGATTGTTTAGATTGAGTTGGCCTGTTGGCATGTCAGTGAGGGATTATGTGTTAATTGAGGGTGGTTCAGAATGGTTGGCATCACTCTCTGGGAAGGCCATTCTGAGTTATATGTAGGGAGAAATGGAGCTGCTCATCCACTTTCTTTGTTCTTCACTGTGGATAAATGTGATGAGTTCTCTCAAGTTCCCGCCTCTGTAACTTCCCTATCATGATGGATTGCAGCAGGGAAGTTTGAGCTGAACAAACCCTTTTTTCCCTTCAGTTGTGTTGCTAGGGTTCTTTATCCCCGCAGTTGGAAAAAAAGCTAAAACACCCGCTGAGGAATCCTGCTGTCCCTGCTCAAAAGGATTCGAGGTAGTTTCAGACATGCGCACCTTAAATTTCAGTTAGTGGGAAAAAATTTCTCGTATCTGTGCCATACGATGACAGTTATTAATAGCAGTGCCTGATACCTGATGATTCCGATCAGCTACATTTTCAGCATTCTATCTAGATAAAAAATAAAAGGTAATATATAAAGAAAGGAAAATATGTGGATCGCAATTCATTGAAGTTTCTTTTTCTGAATCATGGGTGTCTTTTAACACATCACATTACAAACTAAGAATAAATAATTTTGGTCAAAGGTAGATGTATACGGGCAAGAATTTTACAAATTTCTCAATGCATTTGCCCTGAGGGACTGTGTTTCCATCACTTGTTTATGACCTAAGTCATTGAAATCATTGAGTTCTATAGAAGATTTGTTGGTATCTGTTAAATATTACTCTACATTTAAGATTATTTGGCTTAATTTTGACAGATTTTTCTAACAAAATTCTTTAGCACCTGCAGTATATAAAAATAACCAAATTAGCCTCATCTTACAGGAATTTCCTTGGTAACTAATGAGGAAATATTAATAGTATGCTCGTTTTGCTCCTCGGTGTCAGGAAACAGTTGTCTTCCTTTCTACCCCCCTCAACCAGTTCATCTTTGGCCTCCCATCAATAAACAGGTAAGTAAGTGGTACTTCAGTGGTGCCTGAGGACGCTTGAAAACAATTTACTCTTTTAAGTGGATTAAATAATTCATCCCAGAATGTCTCATTCCTTAATGACATTGCAAAAATTAGCTATTTCTTCAGAGGGAGGTCATTTAAAACCTGGATAATGAAGGCTGAGAGTCAGGCTACCTGGGCTCAATGGCAGTCCCTCTCATTTATAGGCGTTATGACTGGGGAATGATATTTCCGCCCTCTGTGTGGCTGTATGCCCTTTTACTGTGGGCAAGGTTGGCAGTTTAGGAGTTGCTGTCAGAGTATCTCATCCTTACATTATTTCCTAGAGCAGTTAGTTTAGGGTAAAAGTCAGCCACTCTGGAACAATGCTAAGGGTATGAATATTCTAAAGAAAAGTTAAGGGGAGGGGGAGGGAAATGGAAGGAGGGGAGGAGGTGGAAATTTTTAATTAAAAATAAATAAATAAGCCGGGCGATGGTGGTGCACGCCTTTAATCCCAGCACTCGGGAGGCAGAGGCAGGTGGATCTCTGTGAGTTCGAGACCAGCCTGGTCTACAGAGCGAGTTCCAGGACAGGCTCCAAAGCCACAGAGAAACCCTGTCTCGAAAAAATAAATAAATAAATAAATAAATAAATAAATAAATAAATAAATAAACAAATAAATAAAAAGAAAAAAGTTAATGGAGGAGCTAAAAAGCTTAAATTGTAGACTTGCATACATTCTTCAGGGGAAAGCAGATGGCTTTCGCTTGAGCCATGTGCCAATTGCTTCACCCTAAGGTCTGAGGAGTTCTTGGTACTCAGTGGTTTGAGTGAATGAAGAAATGAACTATGAATTGATTTCTTCTCACTCACATCCTCTTGATGTTTTCCTTCAGGCCGGAACATTTTCAGGCAAGCTGTTTGCCTTGAGAAACAATCAGCATAGGCTTCTGAGAAACGCTGTGGTTTATGTTCTGCATGTGACTGAAATAACACAATTAATTGCTTTTCTGTCATCTGTTTTCCATTCATCTTTAACTGTAGAGAAATGCCCAGCAGTGTCTTCAAACTGATAGTGATCACAGGGTTTGGCATCTTTAATACAGTAGTGTGTGGTGAAAGAGCAGGGGGTAGAGAATTTTAAATAAAAAATAATTTTTATTTGTATATTCAGGCTTGTCAGTTTCCATTAAAAAAGGGCATCATAAAAATTAGTAAGCAATTTCCTTTCAATATCCAAGACCATAGATAGCACTTTGCTGGAAAATCTGCAAATTACAACCCTAGCAACTTTTATATTAAGAGAGATTTACTTCATCAAGACTCCTATTTATCTTTTTCAGTGTTTGAATAATTTTTAGTTGTGATGTTTGTCCGTGCTGCTGGTCAGGAGTTTGTTATGCTTGTAAAGTACGTAAATTGACTTCCAATGCATCAACAAGGCTCACTTCTTAGCTCGGTCTACAACGTCAAGAAGACTGGTCACCTAGATTCCTAGTCACAAACATAGGTAGAACAGAGCGTCGTGGAAGAATGGAGACTGGCTCTCTGTTATGTTCTAGCCAGCAGGATAGACTCAGGGTCAGTGTTCATTCATGGAAGCTTTACCAGGAAGATCTTTTTAAATGAAATTGAGGCTAGAGTACTCCCAACTTGAGGTTTATGCTTGTGAATATCTGTAGCCCATTCCTGGAGAGTCTATGCCTCTGGATATCTCTGGTTTACTCCTTGAGGGCCTCTCTGCCTGTCAGCTATGGTCCACTATTTGAGGACATTGTCTCTGAAGACCTGTGGTCCACATGAGAGCCTCTGCTTGCTGATTTCCAAATATTCCTGGCTTTTGTTTCTTTTTGTTTGTGTGCAAATGACAAATTGTATCATTTGCTGTCTTTTGAATTACCTTACCATAATTTCATGAGAGCTAATCTCAGTTGAACCTCATTTTAAAATTCTATATATCCAGTATCTCTTCCATGTTTCTGGAGCACACAGTTGGGGGCTCCTTGTCTGCAAAAGAACATAACCTTGCACTTGTCACTTTTCCTCCTAAATTGCGTTCTTTGCATAGCAACTTCTGTCCCTCCAAGAAACAGATTCTCCGCTTCTGAATTCTCCCATTATTGCAGATTTTCAGTATGGCACTTACTAAGAGAGGGATGGCCAGAATTTTACTCTGTGGTCTCCTGCTGATGATGCTAGAATTCACTCAGAAAAAAATGCTGTCTTTTCACAAAAATGAACAGATAATTAGGAAAGTACATATCAATGCAGCCCAAGCAGTGAAACACTTGCCAATAGGAGAGAGGGAGAAACCCACACTTTAGAAATACCATTGCTATCTTTCTTCATCAAAGTAGACATTTTGTAATTCACATGAATTTTAATCACTTCAACTGAACCGCCGGCAAATTGAACTGATGCGGAATGTAGAGGTTGCTTGTAGTTGATGGGAGGGGACCTGGGACATGAGAAGACATAGTCTCTGACTGGTGGGATGGAAGAGCCAAAAAAAAAAAACAGTGATGGCACAACCTCATGAACTTAATTTGTACCAAATTAAGTAACTAAAATGAATTAAGTACTTGAAATTACCGAAATGTCAAAAGTGTGTTTTATATGTGTGTATCCATACTTGTACTAATATTAATGAGCAACTATCATATGTTTTCTGAAAAGAAATGCTTATTTACTAAATCCCTAAAATGAGATCAGCAATTGGATTTGGAAATAAATATAGTTTCAGCAATAGTTTTTTCCCCTTATCCTCATTCCAGACAAATAGTTGTGTAATGAATGAAACCATCATTTAGTCATCTGTTGAATTTACAGAGTGAATGAGTACATAACTGTACAATTAAAAGAAAGAAGGCGCTATTTAAGTAAATAGGCCTGGATGAGTTGATTAGTCTTCTGCATACAGGCAGTCTAGCTTTTCAAGACTGTCTGTGTCTGTGGGCACACAAGACAGAGGATGATGCTTCTGCCATTTGTTTTTGATCTGACGACAGGTCAAGTCAAGGAGTCATGTGGCTTGTGTTTCAGGTACATGCATTTATGCATTCAATCTACCCAGGACTTTGTGACCATTGTAAGATCTTTAGTTTTGCCACTGCACAGTGGTCCCATATAACATGTCCAAGAAAGAAGTCTACTGTCATCAATTCGTGTGTATGAATGTGAAGAACATGCACTATAGCCTTTGATAGCCTGGTTAGGGCTTTGCCTTTTTTGTTAATGTGGAGGTCCAAATAAATTTATGTTGAACAAAGATGTAATCTACAAAAAAATATGGTGGATTTTGAAAATATTTTTACAAGGAATTCTTTGATCCCCTTCTCCCATTTGGTATATTTTATTATTTATGCATTGTATTTCCACTAAAATGCCTAGTAACAATTTATAAACTTTGTGGAAATAAATATTAAAGACAATACCAAGAACTGATACTGTTGACTGTCTAAAAGTTACATCTCAAAGCTAACATAGTTAAAGTAGAGACATATCCTGTGTCTTGGAATGATGTTCTAACAAGCATTGATATCCTTGTTTGGATTTTTCTAACCCATTTCTCTTTCTGTTTCCCTTCTTTCCATGCTGACTTTGATGTAGCAGACCACTTGGGGATTGAATTTATGGGTAAGACAAAACAATTTGTTCCTTAAGTATTCTGAGATCACTCTGATACTCTACACATTGTTCTCTTTCTCTATTTGATTGTAATCAAAATTATTCATTATCATTCACTATTTGTATTAAAAAAAAAAACCTTTAGTTCACTTCACATTTGGGAAAGGCTCATTATAGAAGTCTTAGCTACATATCCAGAAGATGATGTGATGCTCAGCATTTCTAAAATTCCACAGAAATAGGATTTGCCTGTAGGCTTTGATAGTTTCTTCTCATTCTTCCATTTACTTATCTGTCAAATAAGGGTGCTAACAGTTCCTACTTTATATATATAAAAACTGCTTAGCACAGTATTTCAACATGGAAAACATGCATGATAATGATAGATAACAACATTTTAAAAAGCTATATATATCATTGTTTTCTGCTCAAATCCTTTTCTTCTTACAAGCTGGCTTTGTTGGTACATTTTAGCATCAATAATAATTTGTATTGTAGACATATATACATTTACATTAACAAGATTGAAATAATTCTTGTAATATTGCTAATTAATGACAATTTTTTTAAAAAAAAATATTAGCTGTCTTCAAGGGACTTTACTTTCTATAGTCATAGAATATTTCTTTAAAAATTGAAGTACTTCTGAGTCTATTACAAGTTAAATAAGATATATGCTATGAAACTCAATATGAAAAGATAATTAGTAGCTAAGAGTTAGCTAAATTGAAAAACTTATAATTGAGCCGGAGTTCTTCGAGTTCTGCCTGTTTGGATTGTAACCTCCAGATTTTTTCCTCCTTTGTAATGTAGACAAGAATACTAGTTTCACATGTGTATGTGGATTGTGAAATTTCAGACGAATTCACTTATACTCCTGCATCCCCTCTCCCACTCATTCTGATGATCCTCAACCAGTCTCAGTCAGCAGAAAAGAAGGCAATTACTAGGCTGGACAGAGTTTAGAGTTTAGTAACTTATGATAAAAATTGCACATAACTTAATTCTACTTAGGCAAAATTATATTAGCCTGGAGTCATGGGATGCAAGAACTATAGGGAAAGCTGTTATGTATTTAGAATGTGATACCAACAAACATTTGAAGTGAGATAATGATGAAGGATAGATACACTGGAAGCTCTTCAAAGATGAGAGTAAATGTCACTGTTTGTGTTCTTAGTTATGAGATATAATGATACTGAGAAAATGATGACAGTGGAGGACATTTATAGAATATGCTTGCGAGATTAGAACCAGAAATGTGAGTTTGGAGTACATTATTTGAGAAAAGATGCCAAGTCAGTTGTTGTGTTTCTGTAAGTTGGAGGGTTATAGATTCGTGGCCTCATTTTTATATCAGAGTTTCTCTTCCTTGTTTCATGACCTGACTCATTAGAACTCTATTACTTGGTTATTTCATCATTGAGACAACAGACACCTCAGTTGCTGCATGTTTAAGCCATTGGTAGATAAACTGGATTCAAACACATGAAGGGCAATGACACTCAGATAATTATTCAATTGAAGTTTGACTTCAACCATGAACTGTGTGGTTAGTATGGAAATATGTTAAGAAAAACTGAAATCAAATAAAGTGCTTGAACAAATTTGTGCCATGAAAAGAGTCAGCTTTCATATTGTTGGATAATGAGTGATTTGAAGAAGGAGTTATGAGACAGGAAAAGTTTCAAATCATGCTTATGAGTGAGGTAACCCAGACCCAAAAAGATGAACATGGGATGTACTCACTCATAATTGGTTTTTAGCCATAAATAAAGGACATTGAGCCTATAATTCATGATCCTAGAGAAGCTAAATAAGAAGGTGAACCTAAACAAAAACATATAGTTATCCTGCTGGATATCAGAAGTAGACAAGATTGCTGGGCAAAAATTGGGAACTGGGGGTGGGGTGGGATGGGGGAAAGGGGAGATGGGGAGAGAAAAGTGAGAAAGGGAGGATGGGGAGAGCTTGGGGGAATGGGATGGTTGGGATAAAGGAAGGATGGATATGGGAGCAGGGAAGTATATATCTTAATTATGGGAGCCATTTTAGGGTTGGCAAGAGCCTTGACTCTAGAGGGGTTCCCAGGGGTCCAGAGAGAAAGTAGCCAAATTGAGCAAAATAAGTAAGCAAACCCAACTGGAGGTCATGGTTTAAGGAGGTATGCTTTATTTCATGTATAAGCAGATATTATTATTGCTCTAGATGAAACAAGGGCTTCAGAATTGAAATAGATAATGTTTATTATATGTAAAATTCTCCAAGACCATAGTTCAATAGACAATAGTGGGATTATTAGCAACTGAATAAAAAAATATTTCCTTGGTGCCTCAGAAAAAGAACACTTTATTGCCAGGGAGTATTCTCTCTTGACCAGGGCATGTGGTTCTGGTCAACATATGAGTATTTTTTCATCTAAGTGATGATTTGGTGGCCTAAGCTGATCTTTCTGGTGGCTTCAATATCTCCCAGGTTACCTCCTCAACTGCTTCTAGCTGTCAACATTGGGACAGAGAACACAGGCTTCCTTAAAACACTTGGTCTGAAATAACTCACATCACTTTTTCTTAATAGTTTGTTCCCTAGAACTTATCAAATAACACCATTATTTCACAAATATTACCGGTAAATGCAACATTAGACTCATTAAAAATTAATAGTCATAGTAATTTCTATCATAATATGAATTGTAGAAATGTGAAAACACTCAGAAGTTTTGGAAGACACAAGGAAAAGTTCCCCAGGAGCCAAGGGTACAGATCCATAACTTTGTAGGTATAAACAATGTTAAAACAGCTTTTAAAAATGCTAAAGGAGAATGGGACTATTCACATAAGATTTGGGTTTTAGTTACAGTAGGAAAAAATAAAGTCAAAAAGAGATTATGATGCTGAGGAATGTTGAAAGATACAGCTGAGAAATTTCCGAGGAGGAAGAGGCTAGAGCTAAGCCATGGGCCAGGAAACAGTAAGCATGGATTGTGTGATAGAGGGTAAGCCATTGAAAGGGGTAAGCAGTCAGCACTCCTCATTCACTAATGATAGCAGGGAATAGGAATCAATGACATGGGTTTATGGCCCTCAACATCATTTGAGAAAAGTGAGCACTAGGCCTCATGGATAAAGAAATTTGTTCCACTGGGCTGTGGGGATTTCAGGGTCTAAGAATGGCTGTTTCAAGGCTGTTGAGCAGAACACCTGTACCCCTAGGAATCACCACACAACTGCTGGTAAGGCTGGAGATTTTTAGATCCCAGAAGCAAAGTGACGAGACAGCAAATGAAATTGCTACACAAGATGTTAATTATCTCTGTTGAAAGAAATAGACCAGTTTCCATCTTATCAGGACACTTCTAGCATTCCTGATATGTATAGCACAGTGGAACTAAGAGGTGTGCTGAAAAGTCTAAGTGAGAACTCATTTATAGAGTGCAATTCTTAGTCCAGGTAAAATTGTACTTTACTGTGTAGTTCATCTGTATGTCACTCGAGCGTAAGGTTATAGCAAGTCTTGCAAAAATTAGAGTCAAATCATAGGTCTAAAGTCTTATAGGGACTGAGTTCGCAGTGTGTGACTATTTGTCTCCTGAAATGATACCACCTTGGAGAGAAGGGTTTGACTAGTAAAATGGAGCTGGGGCAATACCTGGTACGTAGGTATACATTGCCAACTGTCAAGGGATAGTTCAGAGCAGTGCGTGGGGTTTACACAATTAGGGATATACTGTTTCAATTACCTTCCTTGCCCACTTATACCCTTTGCTGAATCAAAATATGTAAAGTGTTGTTTGTGACTTTGCAAGCAAACATTTTGAATTTAATCTGTGATTACAGAATTGATGTGGGTAAAATGTCTTGAAGATGGTTATTGAATTATTACATTATTAAATCATCTATAGATGAGAATTTCATACGAAAATGGTAGAGTACAGAAAATTTTTATGAATTTTATCAGGTCAGTTTGATGGGCGGATAATTTATACCAATTTTGTTCACATGTGTGTATAAGAGGGTGGATGAACTATTTAAATGGAGCTTACTTTTACATTAAAGTTCAAGCAAAATGTAGTAGAAAATTCCAAGCTTTCCTGTCTATCTCTCACATGTGCAAAGCCTCCCAGTTTTTTCAGTTTCCCACCAAAGAAGCTTATGTTACCCCTAAATCACCCACATATGCCTTTACTTTTCCCAACCCTTGACAGTCACCAACCTTTTTATCATTATTATAGTTTTGCCTTTTTCAAAGTGTCAAGATGTTGGAATGTAACCACCCTCTATACTGAGAGTAAGCTTCACTGCCTTTTTACTGTCATAATAGTTCAGCAAAATTACTAGTGTGTGATGTGAATATTTGTCAAGAGACATCAACACCTCCATGTCTTTTCATGATTTTACAGAAAATCTCTTTTTTATTGCTGAACAGTCTTTCAGTGTTCAAATGTTTCAGTTTGCATATCTCTTTGACTTCACAAGACTCATCTGGTTGTTTTCCAGATTTAAGAATTCTCGATATAATTTTATGATAAGCAGCCACATGTATCGATATAAACTTTCATTCTTGGTGGATCATATGGTAAGGATACATTGTTCTATAAGAAATTGTTTCACTCTCTTGTATAGTGTCTATACCACAGTGCATTTCCATCAGTAATATAGGAGCGGAATTGTTGGTCCACATCCTCGCCAGGACTTAACCCTGAGAGCATTCTGGATTCCAACATTTCTAGGAGGTATGCAGTGCCCCCACAATCTTGCCATTTGCCTTTTGCTGACATTTAATGAGGAGCATTTTTTACTATGTTAATTTGGCATCTATGAATCCTCTTTGGTAAGGTATGTCACGATCTTTGGTGCAGTTTTGACTGTTTTAGTAAACAAATTTTTAGAGTTCTTTCTATATCTTAGCTAGTAGTGTTTCATCAACTACATCTTTCTTTGGCAATTACTTTCTGTCAAGTAATGGCTCCTCTTACTATTGTCTTGACAGTACACTTCACAGTTAAAAATTAATTTTACTGAACTGTGATGGTTATATAACTTTTTCTTCTGTATAAATAGTGTTCTGTCTAAAGTGTCTTTGACACCTGGTGTTATTCCAGGTTTTTTTTTCCAGTAATGTTACAGCTTTGCATTTTGTATTAAAGAATATGATTCATTTTGAATTAGTTTTTCTGAAGACTAAAGCAAACCTGTCCTGGTGGTTTCATTTGTACGAGACAGCCAGCTGTTTGGACATGACTTGTTGAATATGATATCTTCTCTTCAGTTGACAATATCTCTGTGTGACTGTGTCTGGGCAATCTGTCTTGAAGTCAGGTAGTATCAGCCTTCCAGTTATTATTCTTATTATTTCTGTTGTTGATGCTATAAGATTACTCTACATTTATGATATCATTAGCAAATAAAAAGACATTTTTCTTCCTTTCTAATTTACATGCTTTTATCTCCTTGTCTCACTTGACTGGTCATGAATGGCAGTATCAAACTGAAAAGTCTGTAAGAAGAGCTATGTCTACTTTGTTACTGGACTCAAGTGAAAAGCTTAAATTTCTCGTCAATAAGCATAGCATTAAATGTGAGGTATTTATAAATATTCTTTCTCAAGTTGATGGTGTCATCTCAATTCTTAGTTTTTTAGAGTTTCTAATCATAAATGATCTTTCAAGTATTATCTATCCATGTATAGCTATGATCATGCAATTATTTTCAGTTTATTGAAATGATGATTACATTAATCACTTTTCAATTGTTGAAACAGCCTTGGATACCTAGAGTAATTTCACATGATAATGTTGTCCAATTTTATTTTAATTGATCCTGAGATTTCTGCTTTCTAAAATCTCCAATTTTACTTTGAGTAACATTAATTTACTTTTTAGTTGAGGTACATTGTATTTCACAAAATAATGCAAGCACATGTTTTCACCAATACTCCCAAAGAGTAGGAATATCTGTGTGCCTGTTGATCAGCTTCAAAACCTAAAATCTTCAAAGAGTTAACAAATTCCCATTTTACACCCAGGAACTCCAAACCATATGCTTTAAGATTCTTAACACTATTTAATCACCACATATTTATTTGAGTTACTGTATGTTGGATGTATTGAAGTACCCCAAGATTAAAAAAAAACAAAGCTAAAGCTAAACACAGTAAAGTGATATAATCAGGGCTATAAAATGTTACAAGCAAATTCCAATAAGAGAAAGAAAAGAGGAAGTGATTAAATGCATTTGGAGAGCACTGGGACAGGATCCCAGAACAGAAGGCACTTGAGCAGTAGCCAAATGGGTAAGCTGCATTAATGGAGTCATAGTACAAATTTATACTACTTCTTATTGCTTCCTCATTACTCAGTGCTTGCTATTTCAGGTTCACTCTCGGGGACTAAGGACTGTCTATCGTTAGAGCTGGGGAGAGAAGACCAACTTTACTGAATGTAATTAACCAAAAATCCTTTCTAATTAATTTATTAACTTAAAGGGATACTAATACTATGCAATAATCCATGTCAAATTCAGCGTTTGTGAAGCTGTCAACATTCAGAAAGATTTTTAAATTATATTTATAAATTTTTCTTAATGACACTTGTGGGATTTGTGCCATGAAAAATTAAAAAACAAATACTGATGTGGAAGGCACTGTCATTTACAGCATAATGCCAACTGGAACAACTAGAGCAATAATTTAGACACACATATACAGAATTATGTTTCAAAAATAAAATCATAGAATTGACAAATTATAGAATTAAACAATTAGCTAATTGTTTCTTTAGTTTGATTTAAACCTTGACTATTAATATATTGCTTATTCAAACATTATTAAACATTGTTAATTTTTAAATTTTTTCCTTTTTTCTTTTTTTATGTTATTGATTTTTTTGATCTATACATTTTTTTCTGCTTCTTTCCCTTCCTCTCCCCTCCCCTCTAGCCCTCTCCCATGATCACCAGGCTCCCAATTTACTCAGGAGATCTTGTCCTTTTCTGCTTTCCATGTAGATTAGATTCATAAACATTGTTTATTAATACATTACTAAAATAGAAAAATTTTTAGGATACTATTTCATAAGTGTTTCTCACAATGTGACTACATCAATCTATGGAATTATAGAACTTCTTTGTAAGCCCAAGTCATCATTGGCTTCTATAAAGTCCAGATATTCCTCCATATGTGGTATTTGGCCAATGAACGTATCAAACTGCACACTCTTAGAAGGTTCAATGATGAAAGCACAAGGAAGATTTCTACGTAACAAATACCAAGCTATTTTACTGAGTGCTCAGGTGCAAAACATTTCTCCTGTGTCTACTGGAATTATTTGTTACTCACAAACTTTCTGTCCATGCACTGATGTACTTCGTGTTCTAGGCATCAACAGTGATTGTAGAATAGCAAGTGTAATGCTCTTTGAAAACTTTATCAAAACACAGGGAAAGCTGATTATGTGAAAGGATTTTTATGCAAATCTCTGTTGTGGGAGCTTCGGGCCTGATTTTCGTCACACCCGGCTCCCGCACGGCTAGCTTTACAACAGAAATAACAACACACAAAGTGTATTCTTTTAAACACTGCTTGGTCCATTATATCTAGCCTGTTCTTGGCTAACTCTTGCACCTGGACTAGCCCATTTCTAATAATGTGTGTAGCACCCCAAGGTGCACTTACCGGGAAGATTCTAGCCTATGTCCATCCTGGGTCGGAACGTAATGGAGTCTGCTCCAGAGAGCAGAGCTATTGAGTCTTCTGAGCTCACTTCCTCTTCCTCCCAGCATTCTGTTCTGCCTACTCCACCCACCTAAGGGATGGCCTATCAAAATGGGCCAAGGCAGTTTGTTTATTACCAATGACCTTCCTCCATCAAATCTCTTTCATTCTCATTTAAAAAAATAAAATGAACACTGCTTATTGGTGTTGTTTTGCCTTATTTCAAGTATACCATATTATATTTTATATGGTTTGATTGAGGAAAGCCTGGAGTGATTCTCAGTTTCAAGTTACAGAATTTTAGAAATTCATATTTTAATTAAAGTATTAAATTATAGCAAGTTAATTGATGCATTTTAATCTTAAAATAGAGCATTGAATTTCTGCCAGGAGATAGATGCATAGAATTATGCTACATTTTAATTATTAGTGTTATTTATTTTCATAATTTTAAAATAAACAGATTTGTGACATCAAGTTGACCATATGTTAAGTAGCCTTCTATATCTTTTTTAAAGCACATTTAATGTATTTAGTGGCCACTAAATAAAGCCTCATGAGAATAGGCAGTTTCTAAATCTGCTCAGATGTTATTTAGAACGGTTATAATCTATAGCTACTCTGCATGTTGTAAATGAATCTATATGGTTTTCTTTAGTATATCAGTTTTACAGGGGACTCAAGTGAATTAATTTTTTGTTCTAATTTTGAACTATCATTACAAATTTGAAAGTAAGAGTCTTTCTTTCCCTAAATAATACCTGTGAATTAGAATTATTTGGAAACAAAAGGGTCTCCATTAAAAAAATAAAATTGTTAATTATGGACAAACATAATAGGGTGTTTGTAGAAGGGGTATAGACAAAGAGTACAGTTCTACACTTTCCTAGGACCTACGGCAGGTAGATTCAAGAAATCCATATCCTATAAAAGCCTATCTCACAAACCATTATATGTCTACTTCTTGATACTGTCCATCTGTGGAGGATAAGGCTTTCTACTGACAAACAGACTTCTAAGCACACTTCATGTTTGAATACTTGATAAGCTAGCTGTCATTAGTTATTAGCTAATATAAAATATTAACTCCAAATGGCAATCCCTGGGTGGGTGAACACCCGAGAGTAAACAATTGTAGATGAGTGTGGCTAAGCCATTCACCTATAAAATTGATGTATATTTCACAGCAATGTTATTGAAATGAAGCAAAATCATTTATCTAGAAAATAGCATTCCCATTCATCCTGACATACATAGTTTTTCTGTACTCTAGATGACATTATGTAAAATGTACTTGTAGGGTAAGTTGATTTATCCAGAACATGTTATACAAGAAGTTATGAATTTCTTTCCTATTTAGAAAACAAAGTCATTGGAAAGAATGTGGCGATTAAAATGCATGATTTTATTTTGGTTAAAATTCAATATGAACTTATATGTCTACTTTAGCTTGAAACAATTCCTTCCTTGGCTTCAATTTTCTTATCTGAAAAAAGAAAATGAGCAACGGTTATTCCAGTGTTTCTTGAAATTGTTGAAAACACAAAACTATCTTCTAACCTACTTCATTCTGTTCTTTAACTTTCCTTCCCCTAGTTGTCTGTCTGGTTCTTGAGGCGATTCCTCCTCCTGATCTCCTCCATCCCCTCATTATCCTTCTGCCTCACCTCCTCCATCTCTTCATCTGTCTAAAACTCCAACTGATTTTTCCTGCCTCACCATCTCTGCCCCACATACTACATTAAATTTCAACTTCCCCCTTAGCTTTATCTTTTCTTGAGCCCAAGAAAATTTGTCTTGATGGTATTTCTACATGTTCTAAGGTGGTTTTAAATTTTAAAGTATATAATGATCATCATATTCTTAGGGTAGCTCATGTACAGCATTGGCTTGAAAATATTTCAATTTAAAATTCTTTATTGCTCCTCCCACCTTTAATTTTATCTCTACATTTGTAACAATTTTATTACAACACTCAACATGCCCTCTGTCACTTTTTACAACTTGGATTCTAGTGGGAAATTCTATGGTTTTTAAAATATATATTTGAATTGAATTTTTTGGTATTAAATTTTCTTGGGATTTAAATTTTATTTTCCTTTTTTATGCTACTTGTCTATATTGTAAAAATGCATAATAATATTTTACATATGAACCTTTTAAATACTCTTGAAATATATTATAGAGTGTTTGCCTCACATATACTTATATTTTTTCGGATGTACTCTTTAGCCAAAAAAGAAATATCCCTGACTCACAATTAGAAACTGGATTGCAGGTGGACCAGATTAAGAACTGGGATTGGTCTGCACTCCCACAGGAGACCATGCTGAGGGATGAGGTATATGCTGATACTGGAGACCATGTGGATATCTGTGGCTCAAAATGTCACCAGAAACCATTGGTAGTCCATGGTCTGCTCTTGCTGGGTATGAAGGGCAAGAAAGCTACTTTTGTGGGTATTGATGACTGCATATGTACAGTTGAGAAGGAGGGATGTGGTGATATAGGCCTTACCCCAACCTTACTCCCCACAAAAGATGTAACAACCTAGAAAGAAAGCCATTGAAAATAACTCTTAAAAATTGTGATAAGGATTCTGAGGTGTGGGTCTCCATGGTGGATAGCTTCTGGCAGGGGTATGGATGGGGAAAGACTCAGTTTTTTTTTTTTTTGTTTTTGAGGATTGACCACTGGGAGTTTGAGCATGCTCTGGTATGTGTGGGTATCCTAACTTGGACTTATTTGCTTCTTTGTTTTCTTCTTCTTGAGGGGGATTATGAGGGGCAGAACTGGGAGTACTGGGCGGTGAGTGTGATTGGAGATCATGGCATGGAGTCCCAGAAAATCAATACAAATATTGTATAAAAAGGAAAAGAAGAAGTAAAATAAATAATGGACTGTTTTTGGCCATTATATCCCTAATAATATATTTACCATGATTACTCAAGTAAAATAGAGTACTCTGTACATATTTCTAGCCCTTGCCATTTTAATTTTAGACATTTTTTCTCTCTCATCAGTAGAAAACACTAGTATTGTATGTATTGATTTTAAAAGTAACAGATTTGTTCAGATATTCTGCCCTTCAGAGTTAACATTGATAACTTAGGTTATAGTGAGTGTAGATACTCTTTGGAAATTTTATTTGTTTATAGGATGGGATCACAAATTCACAATGACAGTTGAAAGTTTTAATGCCTTCTATTGATTTGGCATTGTAATAGGAAAATAAAATAGATTCAATAAAATCAGCCCCCACACATGTACCCATGTATAGACACATGCATGTACACATCATTAAAAATAAAATAAACCTTTTAAATATAGATATATAAGTAAATCATGATTTACCATGCATCTTTTGGAGAAATTTTACTGTGTCACTAGATAATGAGTCCCCTAATTAATTTCTGGAAGTGGTTAATATATGGTTTGGTTTAATAATCTTCCATTCAGATGCTAATTCAAGTGTGTGTGTATCTATTGTTTAAAATCACTATACAAACCTTGCTAGGTTGAACTTTCTAGCATGCTCATATATCATGAAGTAAATTTGACATAATCCCTCAATTTCAACATTGTTTCATAGATACATGATTATTTCTCCTATTCCCTATTTTTGTCTTTTTATATATGCTCCAAATTTTCTTTATTCATTTGTGTTTGTTTCCTTTTAATTCTCCTTTGTCTTAGAACTCAAGTCTCATTAGCAACACCTTTCAAACACATGTGCATCAAATCCCTTTGGAGGAAGAGGACTATATTATTGACAAGTGGAAAGCTTTTTTTGTAAAATTCAGATGGGGACATTATGTTTTGAAGCCCTTTCCACCAAATGCACACTACTTCAACTCTATCATTTTAACTTTTCAATTATTCAACTGATGTAGTATGGGACCCACCCAATCAGGAATGGTGGGGTTTAGTTTTGGCATTGACAACAATTCATTAAGAATATTTCTATAGTTATAAGATCATAGCAAATCATTGGTAAGAGGCAACGTGGAGGCCTGCAAGTCTGAAATTTATTCTGAAATTCATCCTCTCCTTCTTTTTTTTTTTTTTT
>NC_022013.1:54811507-54823741 GCF_000317375.1 Microtus ochrogaster
CTGTGGCTTTGGAGCCTGTCCTGGAACTAGCTCTGTAGACCAGGCTGGTCTCGAACTCACAGGCATCTGCCTGCCTCTGCCTCCCGAGTGCTGGGATTAAAGGCATGTGCCACCATCGCCCGGAATCTCTCCTTCTTTTGAACATAATTAAAAGATGCTGAAGGTCTTCCCTGCATTTAATCAAGTGCAGATACAGGCTAGAATTGAACAGCCAGACTTTGTTGCTATTTCATTTGTTTTTCTTGATAATGTTTTGGCTATGTTACTTGTCAGTTATTAAGAAGTTTTAAGATGTCATAGTGCCATGATGTGGGTGTTTTATGTGTGTGCATGTTCACATACATTAATATTAGTCAGACATTAGATCACTTCCTCTCTTGTTTTCTTCCTAAATTTAATATTTGTTTGTTATTGTTATTATTGTTACTGAAGCTGGAGCTCACTGATTTGGCTTGGCTGCCTAGCCAGAAAGTCCCATCTATCCACCCATCTGTGGCTCTCTACGGATGGGATTAGGTACATGTCCTCATGACAAGCTTTGTACATAGGTGATGGGGAGCCCAACTTTGGCCCTCATGTTCTTATGTCCCAGTGAGTTTTGTTTTTAAATGGCAGTTGACTCCCATCCTATACTCTTTAAAGACAGTGCTATTTACACTTAGACACAAGGAAAGATGTGTTATATTTCCATTGCTACATCATGTAACTGTGAGAATAAACTTGTAAAGAGCAAAGATTGATTCTGCCTCACTATTTTGAAGGTTTCAGTCTATGAACAGTTGGACCCATTTCCATGTGTTTGTGAGAAGTTAAAGTTTCATGGCAGGAGGAAATAAGTAAAAAAATTCTACCCATGGCCAGTCAGTGAAAGAAGGAACTATTAATCTTCAACGGCAACATCCTAAATGACCTAAAGGCCTCCCACTAAACCAGTCCTAAATGCGGAACTACCTCCCAACAGTGTTATTTGGGAACCAAGTCTTTACTACGAAGATGGTGAAGAGCAGTGGTGAGATGCAAACTATAACTGTAGGTGTATTGCTTGTATGGCATCCTGTTCAATTGGCTTTTACGCTTGATGATATCTTTGTAAGAAAATTCTAATGAACAAAGATACTTTGATATAGAAGCAAGTTTTAGCTTCCAGAAATGTCACAGAGGCTCCATTAGCCATCCATATTTCTGACCTGGCTGAAATGTGATATAGCAAGAGAGATTAGGTACCATGCCTAGATGCTATTAATGAGTTGCCATTTTCATGAATTTATGATCATTCCATCTGTGCTGATTCCATCAGTGTCCCTCAAGCACACCTCAGACAGAAGTAAATAATAGGTTGTTGTTAAATGTTTCTGGGTGAATAAACTTGCATAAGGAAGTCCAAATGCCTTAGCATATCCTGGCTTTTAGTACTTTGAAAGTGTTTTCTACTTTTACCTAGGTGACATTTAAATTTTCTTCTATATTGAAAAATAAAGAAAAGTACAAATATGGTTCAAAGAGTTTATGACAAATTAGGACTTAGCTCAGAATTAAGCTTTCTGATCCCTACTGTATAGCGAAAATTGCTAGAATCAGCCGGTCATAATTGAGCTTCAAGCAAAGAATTTGTTTTTCAATTTGCTTTCAGGTAATGGGGAAAATGAGAATGAAAGCTTGGCATGTATAAATCACAGGTGTGTTTATGCTAGGTGACTTCGAATCATTATATTTACAGCTTGCTTTGCAATGCCAAATGCACTGTACTGAAACACACACTTAAAGGTGAAGGGACCAATATTTCCCTAGCAACAGCAGTGTGGTAGTCATGGTGCAAGAAATAACTAGGATTCTCTCAAATATTGTCACCTTTACACAGAAAAGGAAACTGAACCATGTATAAAACATGTGGGATTAACAGGCATATTCTTGTGTGTGGAACATATGTAGGTTCAATCAAAATTATTGTAACTTATGTCCTAGTAATTTGTAGTACAGACAGAAGTTGAACTTAGTTTTACTTCTTAGTGCTCCGGTGGAATTCGTAAAGTCAGTTAATATTGTTATTAGATTTTGAATATGGCATATGTTACATACATTTAAATTATAATTTAATCGCAAATATGAATCTACAAATTTGGAAAAATCTGTACATAGCATGTCATCATAGTGTACACTAAATCTATTTGTCACACCTGCTTTTTTTCTTTTTCTCTTTTTAGTAAATTGAGCCAGTCATTTGGATAAGTCTAAAAAACAGAGTCTGGTTCAATAAGATTGAACATGATGATAAGTCCAGCCCATAGTAACAAGTTGTATTTTCCCAAGTTTGTTTCTTATTGATATGATTGTTTGAAATATGTGCACATATAATATAAAATTATAACAAATAAATGGTTATATATTCATACAGCAGAATTCCATGACAAAATATATTGAGTGAATCCAAGGGATGTAAAATTAAATATTTCTTTTTAAATTATACTCCTTACCTCTGTTATAGTGAAAATGTATTTTCTGACATTCTGAGTAGAAAAAGTTGTTTGCAAATTTCTCAAACCTTATTCCAAAATTCCCATTATATGAAAAAATTAACCCTTGAGTTATTTTGGTATGGCACATTTTGATAAATGGTTATTAATTTATTTATTTAACAAGATAGTATCATTATGTACTAATCATTGTATTGTTAAGGGTGTTGAATAATTAAAACAGGAAGATCCCTGCATAGGTAGAGAGAAAGAATACAAACAAGACAAATTTTTAAAATGTGGCTTCTCCTCTATGAATCCTAAGATGAAAACCAAAAAGGGAGTAGAATAGAAATAGAAGGAGAAACAGTTGATTATTGCACAAAGGGGGCCTAAAAAGGTGCTTTCTTAAGTCCTCATGGGAAGATGTGAGTAAATGTGTTCTCACCTTAGGTACTGTACGAATGACAGCTGAACAGAACAGTTCTACTGGAGTAAAGCTTAGTGAAGCAATGAGTTTCTCAGGTTTATGTTCAAGAGTTCAAGAGAGGGGGGAGTTGTCAAAGCATGGCTGACTTAAAGAATGCCATCCCATGGGTGAAAACTTACAAAAGTTGCCCTTTGGAACTCCCTGTGGCCATAGCAGAAAGGAAGGGAACAGTTCGATGCCAGGAAAGCACAGAAGTTATAGGAGCCAGACCAGGTAGTCCTTGAGAGGAGCTGTTGAAGAATTGGCTTACAGGTGAATGAGGGATCCTTTGGATGGTTTGGAAGCAGTAAAACACAAGTATCCTAAAGATGATGCTCTTTTCATGATAATCAAGAGTGGTTGAAAGGGAGAGAAAAAAGTGTGTGGTGGTGGAGGGGAACTCTGTTGCAAAAATCTAAAGGCTTAAGGTAGGTGAGTTACAGTCAGAATCTGTATCTATTTTTAAGGAAGAGTTTACTGGATTTGCTGAAAGCTCCATGTTGAGTGTCAGATAAAGAGTTGCCCAGGATGACTCCGGGATCTGGAATTCAGTAGCAAGATCCTAGAAAGGAGGCTTCAGGGTTGATGTTAATCATTTTGGTAGGTTCTACAAGAAGCTGGGGGTCAAATCTTTGAGTATGACTGTGAGGGTGGTTCTAGTTTGGGTTAAATGAGGAAAGAATATCTTCCCTGAATGAGAACAATGCCAGAGGCCCCTGGCTGAATAAAGAAAAGAAAACTACTAAGGACCTGTACTCACTGCTCTCAGCTTTCTGACTATGAATGAATTGTGGCCAGTTGCCTGCAGGTGCAGTCACACATCTCCCTCTCCTGTAAGAACCATGCGTTCAATGTCTAAACCAGGAAGGAAATAAACTCTTCTTCATTACTTTGTTTCTGTCAATTATTTATCAACAAATAGAATGATTCAGCCAGATATTTAGTTTGGGGCAATTTTGAGATGTTTTCTGGGCTCTAAGATACAGCATTTATTTTGAAAAATTAAATACTGACATATTATGTGTTATTTGCATAGAGCTCATGGAAATTACATGGTCAAAATGGTCTATACTTAAGGACTTCACAGAGCCTCATACTGAATTAAATTCTGTCGGCTAACTGTGCTGGTTTGAGTGAAAATGACACCCATAGGCTCATCAGGAGCTGTGGCACTCTTGGGAGGTGTGGCTTTCCTGGAGTTGAAGAGGTCTTGTTGGAGGAAGTGAGACATTGTGGGTTGACTTTGGGGTTTCAGATACTCAAGCCAGGCCCAGTATTTCTCTCTTCCTGCTGCCTGATGATACAGATATAGACTCTCTGATCTTTCTCTAGCACCTTATCTGCCTGTGTTCCTCCATGTTTCCCACCAAGATGATAATGGAGTAAGCCTCTGAACTTGTAAGCCAGGTCCAATTAAATGTTGTCATTTATAACTGTTTCTGTGATCACAGTGTCTCTTCACAGCAATAGAAACCTTTTGTAAGACACTAATCTAATACTTCCACCAAACATCAAAAGAAAAAGATAGTCAAGAAAAAGAGGTGGCAGTAGAGAAAGCAAAAATACCTGCCCTTGCCATTATCGATTTCTTAAATCCTTGCCTTGTGTAAGTTGGAGAATAGAGTTAGCAATGGAACAGTAGAAGTAGTCACTGGGTGATGCTACATCATTACCTCTGAAGGAATCTCTTAGGCATCCTGCTTATGAAATTTGCTCTGCCTGCAAAAACTGATTCTGCCCTCCAGGAATTGTTGCTGATATGCAGAGATAGCTAGTAGCTTCAGCCTGCCACCTGACTTACTTCGGTGACAGCTAGCCAAGAAAGCCAATATTCTTAAATTAATTTAATGGACTCTGTTCTCATATCCTTGGGTTGCTCCGGAACTTTTATTAGAAAATATAGGGAACGTACGTTATCTCACTTCCAGGCAGTGTTTCTTTATTCTTTTATTTAAAAGAAATTCAGTGTAGGAGAATTTTAAATTATGGGCATATGAAACACATTTATTAAAATAGAAAAACATAAATGTTCCACTTAATTTCTTTTATAAAGTTCAAACTCAGGTAATGAGCCATGTGAAGAAACAGAACAGGTATAGCAAGCTAGAAGCCAATTTTCACTCCATGAATCTATATTAAGGGAGAATTTACCAGATTTGTTGAGAGATCTATAGTGATGTAGTTACTTTCCAACTTAAAAACAATAAAACAATTGTAAAACTCCTGCTATGAAACTCTGTTTATTTTATTCAACATTTTATCCCTGAATACTATAGCTTTAATGTCTTATTTATTATATACCATATATACATATATAAACATAGATAGACTATGAAAACATATTCAAAATATGAATATATTAATTATAGGAATGTAGTTTTCCCTTTCAGCTGTTAATACATATCTGGTTTGATTATAGTTTTAGGGTATTAGAAATAATCCTTTCTTGAGCACTATAGCCATAATGTGTAAGTATGTGATCATTTCTATGGAGTATTTTGGGACCATTAGATCAGCTTATACTGCAATTTCATAAGTGATACAAGTCTTCTAATGGTGCTTATTTATTGTTTTATCATTTTTTCTCTATAGGGCCTAATTAATTATTTTTCTCCCCCCCCCGAACTGTTGAATCTCTGTTGTTCTGTAAGCATCTATGGCTGACATGACCTCTACTTACTACCTAGCCATTCTACTTTGCATGTAATGGTAATTTATCTTTCCCCAATGAGAAATTATGCACATTTTCATGACTATTTGATATTCTGGCAACCTGTTCTTTAATAATTTATTAGAATTCATACCCACTTTCTAATGGATTTTCTCATTTTGTTACTGATTTTAAAAGAGGCTAGTTCTTTGGCTTGTTTGTTTGTTTGTTTCTCTGCCTTTGTTGTTTACTTTTTTGAGATAAGAGCTCCCTATGTCACTTAGATTGGTCTAAACCTTGCTGCGAAGACCAAGCTGACATTGGGTCATGATCCTCACACCTCAGCATCCTAGGAGGTTGATTTTTACAATTCTTTTTATAACTTAGTTCTATAAATCTGGCATGGTAGGTAAACCAGCTTCCTACATCTATGCATATCTTATCCTGGTTATTCCTGGGATCTGTGTTCCCAAATGAATTTTACAACCATCTAGTTATTTCTGAAGAGAAAAAAATAGAGCTCATTTGAATTTTCATTGAAATTAGATGAAAACTACAAATGAGTCTGGAAAATATTGACAAATGTTTAAATGCTATATTATCTAATATATGGTGATGCTGGGTCCTTTCTATTTCTGTAGATCTTTAATTTATCTCAGTGATATTTTATAGATTTCTGCCTAGAGGTCTCACACCTCCTTGTTAGATTTATCCTTGACATTTAGTTCTCTGATGCTGCTATAAATGATATTGATTTTTCAATTTCATTTGCTGCTTAGTGGTTCTACAGAGAAATCCAATTGATTTTTATGTATTGAGTTTTTATCTAGCAACTTTCCATACTTATAACTTTCCTATAGATACTTTGGAATGTCTACAAAATTATATCATTTGAATATTTAAGTAATTTTATTAATTTTTTCTGTAATGGCTATAGAATCTTATATATAATTCTAATCCAAAGTCATGATACATTTCATTGTTTTAAGATTAATCTAAGAAATTTTAACAGTTTTTTTACTTATGTATAAGGTTATGTAGATACTTACAATTAGGAGAAGAAAATTTCTTCACTTGGTATTTTGCAAAAATGTTTTGAAAAATAAACCCCCATTGAAAGAGCTTCTGGAATCTATTGACATCAGCCTTGAATCTATTAATGTAATGAATTAAACGGGCTGATTTTCAAGTGTTAAAACAATTTCCCATTCCTGAAACAAGCTCAAATTGTTTGTCACATATTCCTACTTTAAATAGTGATAGAATTAGGTTTTGAATTTTTTAAGGTGTTTTTCCATACATATACAAATTTGGAATTTGGGCCTTGTTTTACTCCAAAGATATCAAGAGGTATTGATTTAAATTTAGATCTAAAATAAAAAATATTCTCAGTCTACACAAAAATCAAGCTGGTAAAAAAAAGCAAGCTGGTAAGACACAGAAAAGCAAAGATAAATCAATAGAAAAGGCAAAAGATATTAACAAAATGAATAAGAATAACTTTAAAATATAATTATCATATGTGCAAACACGCACATACATAGTCAGTAACCACCAGAATAGTGCAAATGCAATATTTACTAAATAGCAAAGATTCCCTGGAGATAAAATTCACAGTATTTAATAAAATTTTTGTCTCATAGCATAGCCTCAGAAACTAGAAAGATTCAAATGCATTGAAATATGCATTTCATAGTATCAATGAAATCAACAGAAAAATACTCATGTAGTAATGCAGGGTTATTACTCACTACTCAAGGTTTGGAAGACATGAAAGAAAGAAGTAAACCATTTCTAATTTTCTAAATCATAAAAAAGCATAATTAATACTTAAGGATGTAATCAAATTATTCTCAACATTTCAGAAACATTTCTACACCTATTAAAGTCATCTCATTTTAAACCATAAATATGGTATCAACAAATTTAAAAGTTTTAAGACAGGTACAAATTGTTTTGCAACTATAGTGCCTTAAAATTACAAATTCTTAGTTAATTGGATGGGTGTAGCATTTATAATTAGTGATTACTACTTTTATAATTTTAGATTAAAACTGACAATACAGTTTGCAATAGGTAATAGTAAAAAGAAAAAGGACTCTACATAAAATTCCATAGGAGGAAGAGAGGTGGCTCAGTTCTTAAGGGTACTAATTACTTTTCCAGAGGACCTGAGTTTGAGTCCAAGCAGCCATATAAGGGGACTCATAAGTGCCTGTAACTCTAAGAGGACCCAATGTCTCCATTTCTATTTCTGTCTTCTGTGGCATTTTATGCCATGACATATATGCACATAGAGAAAAAAACACAAAAATAAAATTTTGCTTTAAAATAAATTCTTTATAAATGTTTAGGGTGACACTAAAGGCATGTTTGCAAGAAAGCTTATTATTTATCTTATATATTGGAAGATGATGTAACCAATGTGAAAAGAACCTCACAGGGGGAAAGAATGCTAAAAACCGAATGTTGGTTATTATTAGTTTGTCTTTAAAAATCAATCTGGTTCAATTGACTCTAGAATTAATTTCTCTGAACTATAAAAGCGATGCATAATTTTAATTAATATTGTCTGTTATAAAACTGAAAAGAGAAAAGATTCAGAATTTAACTTTGAGTCTATTCTAATTTTAAAGCCAAAAATCTGAAAGAAAAAAAAACAAATCTGCTGTTCATGTAAATAAAGAGCAAGCTAAACTAGTAAAATAACCTTTAAATATTATAGATAATAGAGATAATATCCTTTAACTAATAGATAATATCCTTTAACCAATAGATAACATCCTTTAACCAATTTTGATTATTGCTGGAATGGAAGATTTTTTTAATATTAGAAAGTATGCTATCATAGCTCACCATTTAAAAGGATGAGTGATGGAAAAATTACCATTTTGATGGCAGCAAAAATGTCTGGTAAGCCTAGTTGATTTTTAAGAATAAGAAATTTTACAATAAATGCAAAGGAAATTTTTGTTATAGTAAACATTTTAAAATCCTGCAATATGTATTAAATTTGATGATGGATCTTGGAAGGTGTCTTTTCAGCCTGAGTAACAGGACTTGGTACACATGCATTGGAACTAAACATCAGTGCAGTGAGACAATAAGAGCATTAGGAAATAACTTGTCATTGCTTGTGGACAAGCAAGCTATAGATATTATTACAAAATCTGAAAACTTGTATGAAGTAGTTGCATAAGAGGAATGATTTAAATAGCAGTTGCTTTTTGAGATAACTTTAGTAAAAGATACTTTCCCTGCAGCTGATGATATAAATCCTTCAAAACATAATCAAGACTCAACAACGAAAAGTGTGATTTTTTTTCTGTTTAAATATAGGAGAAATACATACACAGTTCTGTGCTCTCAAGGAACATGATCTGATAGCTTGCAAATTCCTCAAGTTGATTTACCAATTAAAACAACTTCAGGATCTTTGGTTTTGTGTTTAGAGGTTAAATGAAAGGAGAATCAAAAATCACTGTGGCACATCTAAAGAGGTACATATCGGCCGGGCGGTGGTGGCGTACGCCTTTAATCCCAGCACTTGGGAGGCAGAGGCAGGCGGATCTCTGTGAGTTCGAGACCAGCCTGGTCTACAAGAGCTAGTTCCAGGACAGGCTCCAAAACCACAGAGAAACCCTGTCTCGAAAAAAGCAAAAATAAATAAATAAACAAATAAATAAATAAAATAAAGAGGTACATATTATCATAAATCAGCTCTCTCATCCTATGTCAATATGTGCAAGAAAAACAATTTGCAGAGGAAAGACTACTTTTGTCTTGTAACTTTGGGGGTGTTGGTGTCTAGCTACACGATTCTGTTGTTTCTGGGCTTATAGAGAGCACTGAATCACTGCAGACGGAATGTGGTTGGTCAAAGCGCCTCAGCTGATTCAGTCAGGAAACGAAAAGAAAAAAGACTCAAAGAGCCAGGACAATGCTATGTTCAATGCCATGGGAAGCCTTCCCCTTTCTGAACGGAGACGGGGGAGAGAGGATGGAGACCGGGGTAGATGGGAAAGACGAGGGGACTGAAGGAAAGGAAGAAGGGGGAAATGGTTGGTATGTAAAATAAATGAAAAAACTTTATTAATTAAACATATAATCTCAAAAGTAAAAAAAAAAAAAGCCTTAGCAAATGGGAAAAAGGAATAAACTCCAAGTTTCCTCATGTGCTGTGAACCCCATTTGTGAAAACATCTGTAGTTTTACTCCAGCTCAGTGGCATGTTGATTTTGACTTTTCCTACTTTGAGACATTTTCATTTGGTATCAGCGAGAACCTTAACTCCTCCACTGCCTTCTAGGGTTCTATCAATTAGAACTGGCAATGGAACTCCTACAGTTACTTGTCTGGGGGGTTGATTCCTGGACTGGTCGGGCTCCATTGGTGCAGCCTGGTGGATTGCTTCTCTCTTCCTTTTGGGGAGGACCAACATATTCTTTATTTTCTTCCAATTATATCAAGATAGAGAAAAACATAAAATAGGTTCGAAATTGTTTGAGAAAATGCTCATAAAACAATCCTCACCAAGAAACAAGACACATTTGACATTTTTACTTATACAAAAACATTTGTGAATTATTTGTCTGGTTAATGGATAGTATTGCCAAATTATAAAGGTTCATATGCCCTACTTTTCAAAACCAATGTTTATCATCCTTTTCAAGTGGCATAAATTGATATGTATGGACTTTTTAACCTAAAAGTCAGAGTATTTTTTGTTTGTCATTTTGTCAGTGCATTTATATGAAAGAATAAATTTACCTTAATTTCATTTAATTCATTTCATTAATTAATTTCAAATAAGGAATTTACATTTTATTTAAATATATTTATTTATACATTGAAATACTGTTCTTTGATAAAACTAATTACCTATCCTACCTCTAGTCTCTTTGGACCTCTTCTACTGGATCTTTTGTTCTTTCCAAAAAGAACAAATATTCTCCCCTTCATGATTTTTAAAATCTAGATTTCTGATGTGAGAAAAAAAATCACTATGCTGTCCTTCTGAGAGTCTGGCTTACTATTTCTGTCATCTTGATTCATGCATAGGTATTGTTACCAACATGCTCCTTTGGTCCCACTTAATTGTGGACAGCTTGAAGGCAGGAAGCTATGTCATTTATTTCTGGATCCCAACCCCAACACTGGTCCTCCATTCCCGTGGACATCTAACACACTTTATCCACGAGTTCAGAGTGCCAGGGAGGATGCTGAGATCATCTTTGTTCCTGAGGATGTTAATGGGGGGGGGTGGCATAAGTATGAAAAGTTAAATAAACTTCACACAATCTGAGAAAAAAATATGAAAGACAATTTAGCGTTTGAACTCTTATTATACAAGTGATTTCTAAAATTAAAACTGCAGTATTTTTTAGAGAAGGTAAGCTAATATCAAAGCTTAAATTTCAACTTTTTAAGTTACTGGCTGTGCAAACTTAGTTTGTTGCTTATCAAACAAGATCATGAGAGGATCAGATGAAATGCAGTGTGTTGAGACCTCAGTACCGAAATAAGAAATGTAACTTAGTGGATCAGAGCATGTGCAATTTTTGCAGTGATCTTGAGTTTGGTTCTCCACACCCACATCGAGTATGTCAGCTCCAAGAACATCTCACATGTCTGGCTTCCCCTCAGGCACCCAGACCTATGTGGATATACCCATGTAAGTATACATAGAAAAACATAGATACATCTTACAAAACACATCACTGTCCCGTGCTTAGGCATCTCTCTCTCTCTCTCTCTCTCTCTTTCTGGCTCTGTCTTTCTCTCCCACTCCCACACTTTCTCTCACTCTTTGGAAGCATGACAGTTAATAAACAGCTGCAGAGCCGAACCTGATGCTGTGATGGATAGCCTGCCTAGGATGTGGTCTAGGGGGTTGCACAAGGCAAGGAAAAAACAAGGTGGCATTCATTCAAGATCATTGAAATATCAGTCACTTGAGCAGATGGATGGTTGATGTCCTACTATGTGATGCTTGTAGTCAGCCCTCGGTGAAGTCCTATAACACTGACTTTTCAGAAAAGAGCCCTGAACCGGAGACAATACGAAGCGCATGTGTGAGATCAGGGAAATCTAAATGCTATATTTTCAGGACTTCAAAGGTACTGAGATTGTTCAGTACCTGTTAGAAAAAATGAGGATTGAGGATCTTCAGAAGGGCCTTTGTGTCTCACCCAGGAGGAACAAAGAGGGTGGGCTGTGAACTTGGAGACATGCAACTACATCCTATGAGACACATACTTTTAGTTTTAGAACATCCAAAAGTAAATGTTCATAGGAAGGATTTTATTTCTGTTTCCTCCATAGAAATCCATGCTAACACTGGTATATTTATGATGAGTAGTCAAAAACAACTACTTTGCAAAAATATTGAAGTTAGACTCTCTCAATGTGTCTTGTCAATCCACAAAACAGCCTTCCCCGTGCACATTTAATATTCCATTTCTTACACCATGTAGCTAGTGAGCAGGATGAATGATGATTTCTTCCATTGGATTTTAGCAGAAATTAAATTTGTTAAAGCTGAGTTACTGATTCTCCTGGGGGTGAAGGTAAAGGCTGCCAGAAAGGCAATGGATTGCCTGGTAAAGAAAGCTCAATTCTTCATTCATTTTGACTCCAAATGTCATCCCATGCATGAGTAGAAG
>NC_022013.1:54824455-54835522 GCF_000317375.1 Microtus ochrogaster
TCTATGCCAAGAAGCTTTTGAGAAACAAATAGATGTTCTTAGGCTGTGATAGAGTGATTTAGGATACAAGCAAGTCTAAATGTTATATTTTGTAATATGGACAAGCATCCAGATACAAATAAATACATATTGCTCATTACTGAATATACAGCTCTGGAATATAACATGAGAAATCCCACAAACAAACCTGATGTTTCTTTACTTTGGACCACTTTATTTATTAAGCTAGTGGTGCTTTCAGGTAATCCTGATTTCCTAATGTATGAGGTCATGGAATTCTATTCTTCCTGAGTGCTGTACTTAATATTTGCAACCTCAACACTAGGGAGGCTGAGGCAGGAGGTCACCACAACCTAGGCTGCACAGTGAGATCCAAGACAGCCTGTGCTATGCTGTGAGACCCTGTCTCAAAGCAGCAAAACTGAACAAGTCTTTCCTGTCACCTTTAACGATGTGTTAGACTAGAGCAGGTAAATGGTGGTGGTGTGGTGATACGATGAGAAGGACAGTACTACATGTGAGACAGAGGCCATGGGGCCTGCCTCTTCCCTCACTACTTCCCCTGTTAGCAGATGTGTTTATCTTTATGCATGAGCAGTCAGAAATGTGCAAAATTTAATGCCCCAGTAATGGCTAAACCATGCATCTTCATTCTAGTTGGCAGGATGAACCTGGGAGGACAGTGTCTACAAATGAGATAGAGTGGAGTGTCATTCAATCGCCAACTTTCTTTAGAGCATCAGACAATTTACACTCTAAAAGTTAATTAAACAAGGTCACATGAGCAAAATTTATGCTAGGTCAAATCATATATATATAGCAACTCAATACAGGGCATGCTTGGAAACATATTTTGCATAATAAACGTAAGATGAGTAATCTGAAGTAACTCCACTCCTGTTTACTACATCTGGGAGAGACACAAAAGCTGATATCAATAAAAACCCATGTTTGGAAGGAACAGAGGTCAGAAAACTTGTTTTCTTGAAGTTTTGTCACAGATTCTCCTAATTCCCCTCACATAGCTCCATTCATGGACCATGTTCTAACACCATGCTGAGATAGTTCATAGACAATACTTGGAGAATGGTCCTCACATGTCCACAGTGATGATCCCCATATTAGTCTGTTCTTCATCAGTCTCCCCCCATTCCCTCATCACTCATCTCATGCATGCTCTCATGGCATTTTCTGGGGAGTCCAACTAAAACATTGGTCCTACAGAAAATAGCAAATAAACCTTATCTTTTGCTTTCCTGGTTATGTGATGGATGCACAGCATCTTCAGGTCACTCTCTCCATAGTTCCCAGTTTCTCAGAATATGCTGTGCTATGTTCCACACTTGCATGCATGAAATGAGGAATACATATGGACATACAGATGAGCAGACCATGTTCCTGTCCATAATGCTCTGGCACAGAGGAAACCTGGGCAAGAAAAGGGCAATAGCTCTGGGTCTGGATCTCTACTTGTGCTCTTGCTGCAGAACGCAAAGGTTTGGGGATGGACTTGAGTAGGATGCCAGCTGGTAAAGCAGTGCATTATTTTGACAACGATCTAAGTGACCTTGTTTTTTCCTATCTCAAGCGCAAAGGAGGGGTGTATATACATTTTTGCAGGAGGGCTTTATGGAATATGTATGTTCTAATAGTAAAAGTCTTTAGGACAAGCAGAGTTTAGATGCCAGGAATTGTACCAAAATTCCCTTTTAAATTCTATCAAGGCACTCTGCGTTCTTGTCCTGAAGTTATTAGGTTTCCATGCCACTTGCTCTAAGTCTCTCCCAGCTTTTGGTTTAATAAACATCACACCAAACAATGAGGAATATTATCTGGCCTGCTCTAGGTAGACTCATGGATATAGCTACCATACTTGTAATATCAGCACTACCATGTGAAGCAACTCAAATTTTGCACCTAAACAAGGAGAGGGGCTTTTAAATAAAATATGCCAATATATAAACAGTGGGTTGACTTTGTCAGCTGCTCTGGAAATATGGATGGTATTCTTCTCTTTATTCCACACTTGCACTGGGTAATGTGTTTCTTAGAATCAGTAGCTCTGTCAATGTGTGCCAAGATCATAGAAGAAACAAGGCTACCACTCCCATCGCCATCTCAGAGTTTTGCAGGGCACATTTGTTCTCAACACACCTAAATTATTCACAACTACTACTACTGAAAGATATAAAGAAAATGCTTGAGGGATTAGTTTTCAATCAGAGAAAAATCTGTATATTTTAAAGTATCTTTAAATTTGTATTAGAGGAACTATTTAAATCAGTCATACCTTTGATTCCTAGCCTGCAGGTTACTACTCTAAGGAAAGCTAGTATAAAGTCGACTGCTGATGCCGTGGGAGGAATAAAGCAAATGAAGGTTTAGTTAGTTCTTCCATAGAGGTTTTGATCTCCAAAACAAGCAATATGCTTAGTAATGCTGTCAATAAATACAGACAGAACTATATAGTTGACACATATTTTTCTCTCAGGTGTAATCTCAGTTAGTATGACACTAGGGTGGGTCTTCAAGGACTTAGAGCACTGTTCATTTCACAATGTATGATGCAATCCCTTTGAAAGTCAATATGAATTCTATTCACTAACACTATATGTGTATGAGGAGGAGTGAACCTACCTGCAGCCAGGTAGCTATGATGAGGCAGGAACAAATGATACCTTCACCGTATTAGCAACTCCACTAAGTCTTTCACAGGAATTATCTAACTTTTATCACAATGGCCATTTATGGTGAATATAATTTTTTTTCTCACGTAACAAATGAAGAAAATGAGATCCATGACACTCTGAACCTTGCCCACGCTTGGTAGTATAAAAATGTGAAAAGCTAAAAATCTAGGTCCTGTCTTAAAGGATGAAAACTTTATTGTGATAAAGCATGAGGTTATGAACATTTTTGACACACAGTTGTCAGCAAAGGAAACACCCTTCTTGGTATTTGACTTTCTTTCGTTGTTGTTGCTAAGGACATGAAGAAGTCAGTACAAGGGTTAGAAAAAAATAAATACTTGGTAGGATGATGTGAGAACATGCATGGTCATATCCTCTTGAATTGATTTTAAAGGAATATAAGGTTTTTCAGTTCATATCTTCAGATGTTTGGATATGTCATAGTTATTCAGAATATATGTTATATTTATTTGGCTTTATTTTTTCAAACCATATTTAAACCTTTTTAACTAAATTTGAACACTTTTTTGGTTCAGAGAAATCACTCTAAATGTTTTGACTCAGCTCTACCATGAGTGTGTGTGAGAGAGGGTGTGTTTGTGTGTGTGTGTGTGTGTGTGTGTGCATGCATGTGTGTGTGTGTGTGTGTTACCAAGGTCGCCCATGTCCCTGTTGTGTGGTGAGATCATTACAACACCATCATTGTCAAACACTGAACCCCTGACGTTACTTTAGATTCTTAGCACTGGAAACCATTTCATGTTACTTTTTTGAGTGGATTAGAGCTAGAGATGGACAAACATTAGTAAATACTTTAAACTTGTTTCTATAGTGTCCTATATGTATATGCATGTCTGTGTGTTTAGGGAGTTATTTGGTCCCTGAACCAATCACTTCAGCTTCAGAAAAGTAGGAAATAAGGCTTGATGCTGGTCAATGAGAAGCCTGAAGGCCGGAAGTGAGAAATGAACAAGTCCTAATAGATCCTGGCGTCCTTCCTACACAAATACCCAGAAGCCTCTCATTCTCAGAATGTGGATATCTGTCTTGGCCTGAAGAGCTTTTTAGTTCCACTCCCCGCAAGTTTGGAGAGTTCTCCTGAAGAAGAATAATGGGTCCTTTAATCATTCTCTGGAGCGCAGAGCCGAGCAGCCGGTGAGCCCACAGAAGAGGTTAAGGTTTTTAAGTACCATCAGTGAACTAAACACAGATGCAGAAGGCCAAATAGAAGAGCAGATGGCTGAAAGTACAAGGGGAAGTCACTTAAAATTTTGAAGAGCTTGGCTATGATAAGCATTCATACTTAAGTGACTCACAGATCACTCATTGAGTCTCATATTTTACTAATTTGAATATTCTAAACATAGTACTTGTTTACAACAAATGTGCTATAATAAAGATGCATCTTATTTATCTTAAAGTAGACTCATTATACACTATTTTCACTGTCTTTTAGGATTTTATTATTTCTGTTAAGTAACTGAATGCACAGATGAATTGGCAACTATATAGATAACAAAACCCCAACAAAGGACACACATAAAGTTGTCTCTAGTTGTCTTACCTTCTTTTCCTGTCACTGTGATAAAATGCCACAGCAACAACTTAAGGGAGAAAGGTTTTGTTTTCTCTTAGAGTTCCAAATGAAATCCATCATGATGGGGAAGACATGGTAGCAGGCAAGGAAGGCTTAGTGGAAGTAACAAAAGCTCTCCAGTAATATGGTATCCACACACAGATAGCAAAGAACAAACAGGAATTGAGGCTATGCCGTAAAACATGAAAGGCCACCCCCCGTGATCTACTTTCTCCAGTTAGACTCCACCTTCTAAAGGTTCCACAACCATCCCAAACCATACCAACAGTTGAGTACCACATGTTCAAACTTATAAGACTTTGAAACATATTTCACATTCAAACCATAGCACCAGTAATTCCTATCAATATGTGTTTCATATCTGATGTATAGAGTTATGTATTAGTATATGTATTTTACATATAACATCCATATTTAAACATACATATATGTATTTAAAAATACAAATATGTTTGTATTTACTTATGATATAAAGACAAGATGTCAGAAAAGGCAGTGAAGTGGGCTATAGACTTTCTAGCTCCGACGTCACTACATGCGAAGCAGTCAATCAAAACTTTCACTTTAGATGGTCAGTTTGTGTCTTACCTGTTCTGTTATCCTTTATTCGATGCACAAAGTAGAATTTTTAAAATTCCAGATTAAGCCATGGTCCTGTGGTAGACAGTAGGGGTATCAATTAACCACTCGCGTTGAAGATGGCTATTCTGGTTTTTCTGGTGTGATGTGAAAACAGCATCAAATCAAGGAAAGAGAGAGGTAGGAAAGATAGCTCATGAAAAATATAGCATTGGTGCCCTGCAGATATAGGAAAGTAAGGTGTCTGTATGTGCATGTCTTTGTCAAAGGAGTATTTCCCTGATGGATTTCCCCATCTTTGAAAACAAGGGAAATTATATCCTAAAGTGTGGTTAGATACAATGCATGGTAATTCACATATACAAATGCAGTTTTATGAATACTCATGACTTTATTGTATGGTTAATACAAAAATAACATACAAATATACAAAGTTATTGCATCAACTACTTCACTTACTTAAAAATTCTAAATATTACTTTCAAATTTATAGTGAAGAACTGAGACATAAAATTTTTACCCCAGTTTTAATGTCTTCTATGATCGCATGCAATTCCTGACCAATACTCCTTAGTTGTTTTGATTTAAACCTTGTATTGTTTTTATAGCAAAGAAAGTAATACAATATTTAAAATACTTTTATTATCATTAACAATTGATATTTCTTGAAATTATCTGAGGGAACTCCAATCCTATAACTCGTTAGTCAATATAAAGTTGAAATTATCTTAATGAGAATAATATCAAATTTCGTTAAACTCTTGTAGATCAAGTTAAAAGAAAGAAGAAGCTGTGCTCTATACAACACCTGTGTCATTAGAACAATTGTACCATGAAAACTTGAATGGTGCCAACAATGAGTGTCTGTCACACAAAGGCATTTTTTTTTATGTATGAAGCCAGTGTAGCCTCAGAAGACCAAATTAAAAATAAAATATTTTACAGACTGTCATTGACTTTTTTTCACTTTGAAGTCACTTAGCAGCCCAGACCCCAAATAGCTTGAATGTTATATCCAACTCAGGTGTATTACAGAGAAAGAGAAAGGGCGGTGACACCTGGTGGGTGAAGATGCAACATCAAGACAGCCTAATTGGTACAGTGTAAATTTCTTTTATGAGAACCTAGCCAGAAAAAATATTGCTGGCTGGCTCTGCCTCTTGCTGCAGAGTTTGCAGTCTGTTTACACATCACGTTAGGCTACAGTTCACTTGCTACGGAGAAGCTTTGAGGCCAGGTGAAATATGGGTAGAGTCAGCTTTAGGTGAAAAGTAATTCTATTTAACAAGGCTGTCTTGTTTTGCTGCCTAGTCTTTCCCTGATCCGGCTCCATCTCCAAGCAGCCTCAGATGTAAAACTGCTTTCGCTGGCAAGAAGAGTTTTTAGTTATGCTGTTTTTATGAGCACACTGCACATGCTGGATAGTCACACTGCTTCATTGGCCGTCTGTGCTCAGAAGGCACATGTTGCTTGCCCGGCAGTATCTTATAGGAGCCCGAGGCAACATGCTATGTGATATTTTGATGAGGTATTTTTTTTTCCTAAGAATTCCCTGATAATTTTTCTCATCTCACAGATACAAGTGATAGATCTGGAGACTTTAGATAACCCTCAACCTTGCTCAGTGTCTCCTCCTTGACACTAACACTGAAGTTTTACTTGAGAGAATTATTTTATATTTTTAATTGTTTTAATGTGGATGTTTTTCCCTTAAATTAGTACTCCAGTTAGATTCTTCTGTCAAGCAGATAAAAGACTTTTTTTTTTACTTAAAATAATACCAATCCAAATTCTCACTCCCTCCTCTTCTTCCACCCCCCCCCACTCCCTCCATAGACTCTTTCACCCCATCCCTCTCCAATCCTAAGAGAGGGCAATGCACCCCGCCCTATGGAAAGCAAGGCCATCCCTACTACATCTAGGTTGAGCAAGGTATACATCCAAAGAGAGTAGGATCCCAAGAAGCCAGTACCTGCAGTAGAGACAAATCCCAGTGTCACTATCAGTGGCCCCTCAGTCTGCCCCAACTGTCAACCCCCTTCAGAGGGACTTGTTTGTTCCCATTCTTGCTCACTCCCAATCCAGTTGGTGTTGGTGAGCTCCCATTAGCTCAGGCAAACTGTCTCAGGGGATGAACCCCTCTTGGTCTTGACTTCCTTGTTCATACTCTCACTTCTTCTCACTCTTGGGAGCTCAGCCCAGTGCTCTGATGTGGATTATTGCCTCTGTTCCCATCTGTTGTTGGATGAAGGTTCTATGGTGATAATTAAGATAATCATCAATCTGACAAGAAAAACATACCTTGATTGAGGGTACCATTATGGGGTTAGCAATAAACCTGACTCTTGAAAAATGCCCAGCAATCCACAGAGATGACCCCAGCTAAGACCCTAAGCAATAGAGGAGAGGGTGTCAGAACTGGCCTTACCCTGTTGTCAGACTGATGATTATTTCTTTTCTTTTGATTAAATTTTCCCTCAGAATTTTCTCCCACTTTGGTTACATTTAATGTTTGTTTTCCTTAATTTCTTTTTCAATTCTGGATTGTATCACAGACATAAGGATTCTTTTGCTGGCATTATCATTGCTGAGATGTTATCCTGTGCCATTTGTTACCTCTTTCCTTCTGAGTGAATTGACAACTTACATGTTTTACTTTTACATAGCTTTTCTAATGGCAATGTATGCCTCTGGCCTTACTCCAGCATCTGTGTTTGTTTCCTGGTAATATAACCATGCATCGGAAGGAATCTTAATGACATGCTTTATCAGGGTTGTAAAAGGAATCTCTGCTCTTGAGAAGCCATACAGATGCCATGAATTCAAAATGTCTTCCTAAAGTAAGGTGTATATCTGAGCCTGCAAGTGATGAGAGATTAGGTTTCATGCTCATGGGAAGGAAATAGCACATCCTAGCTATCACATTTAATAAGTGTCACTGCCAGCTAAGGTTCATAACATTGCTTTCCCAGTTGGTCAATACGTATTTAAAATGTATCACAAAATGTCTATGCATTCCTTTGCAGATATAGAGTCCCCATCCTCAGAACAAGAGCTCAATTACAACTTACACTATATTTACATGCAATACCTATGTATACATTATGAAATATTAGTGGCTGGGTGTGGTGGCACACACCTTTAATCCCAGCACTTGGGGCATATCTCTGAGTTCAAGACCAGCAATATCTATAGAGCATGTTCCCAGGACAACCAAGTCTACACAGAGAAACTTTGTCTCAAATAAAACAAAACAAAAACAGAACATTTGTGGAGGCAAATGAAAAATTCTATTAAATTATTGGTCTATCAATAACATATATTATATAGTATATATTACTTGCATTTCATATTCAGTAGGGACAAAAGTATCAAATGTTTTAAGTAGGTTAAAGTATATAATTTATATTAAGCAGCAAACTATTATCTATCATAAATTGATGTATCTTTCATTAAGTTAATTCTTCTTAATGACATCTAAGGGACTAGATAAATATTATATAGAATGAGTGATAAAATGTTTATCAAAATGTGAGCAGATTTCAGAAGGGAAAAGACTACAGTAGAATTCTCAATCTTAACCTTATCAAAACTAGCATTTAATTAAATGTTCTAGAAAATTGAGAAATCAGACTATAACTTCACAAAATGTGAATTTCACACAAGGAGATTTTCAGAAATCCTCCTAAGATGGTGTAAAGAATATATCAATTTGGTTCTTGAAGTAGGTTATGAGGATTTCTCTCCCGACAACCTGGACCCCAATGCAGAGAACAAAGGATAACCTGTAGTCTCGGGCTCCTGCAATGAACAGAGCCCAAGAAGCCCTCTCTGTAGCTGCCATTGAGTGAAAGCAACAAGAATGTTCTCTCTTGTCCAAATAATTGAGAAGAATGAGGTTGCTTACCCAGAAACCATTGACTATAGTTTATAATGTTTTCTGCACTGAAGTTTAAGGGCTCACGGTAACCACTTAATACCCAGCAAAGTAATTTATTTCCCTGCCTCTATCCCCAGGTATCCTTCATGCCCTCTTAAGGTCTGACAAAGATCCAAGCATTGTCCTGTGTTCTGAAGCTTTTTGTTTATCTCCTTTAGTGACATATGAGTTTATGTGCCCCACATTTTCTTGAAGAAATTTATTAGGGAGAAGTATGGACCTGAGTTGTATTTCATCATTATGTTGAATTATGTATAAAGAGGGAGAAAACATTTAAAATGCGTTAATTATGTTACCACTGACAAGCCATTTTTTACTCTGAACATATTTCGATTTAAATTTCATGATGTCTTATTGTCTCAAAATTCTCTCTAGTCATCAATCTATCCAGACCAGCACAATACCTCCTTAATGAGCAGGACATGAGCAGTGGGGTCACAGGTGTTCCGGGAAGCCTCTGATTTATGGCAAAGAATCTAGAGTCTTTCTCCTGGGAAGACATTCCCAGTGGGCTCCTTAAATCGTGGTACACCTTGACCCAGAGGAAGATACAAAGACATCTGCCAAAATGTGGACACAATACAGCTCCAATTCACTGTGTTAAATGGCCAAGTCAAGCAACTGGTGATTTATGGCTGTAAATTATCATGTTGTTCATTAGTGGTAATTGCTGTTCAACCTTGAAATAAAATGGTAATCAATGTGCTAAAACGAGAACACCCACATTGGCTCCATGCTGTCCACCTGCAAATCTTCTGCATGCCTCGTATTTCAGAGGAAGAGAGAAGAGAGTAAAATAAGTCAGAGAAGTGCATCTCAGTCTCAAGCCTGCCTTCTCCTTGTCCAGTGAGATAACAGGGTTTGCTTGGATGGCCTCCTAGGATTGTCCAGATTGCTTTTAGGGAATTGAGCTGTTGAAGGTAGGGAGTAAGGAAACAATGGAGGCCGCAGCATCTTGAAGAACAATGCCTCAAGTGACTGCATCTCTCAAGAGCCCAGCAGTTCTGGCCTAAACCAGTCTGCTGTGGCCTCATATTGGAACACACAGTGAGAATATTATGCCCTTCACTTTCTTTGCTAGTATGGCACAAAATATTGTTAAGGTGCTAGCTGCCAGACAAGTGATCTCTATTTCACATCTGTCATGATTGTTTTCTTCTCGAGACAACTCTGATGCAGAAAAATGAGTTCCTGACTTTGATACAATAGTCCCAACTGGAAGTTAATACTGGCATTCGAAAGAACAGTATAAGCAGAAAGCTAACTGACTTCTTTCTTTGAAATGCCATGACCACACGTGTGTGTTGACAATGACCAGATTCCCAAATCACTCCAAAGTGAAGGAATCAATGAGTCTATAGGCATTTCAATTCCTCCTGTGTAAACCTATTCACAAAAATATCTATTAAAAGGAAACAGGATTAATTCCAGTTACAGAAGTGATTGCCATTTTTTTTAGATGGGGTGGTGAATTATTCTGCAGAATTTCACATTTAGCATGGATCAGAGGGGTCAACTTAAGGATGACACTGCCGTTTCAGTGGGAACAACCAAGGGCAATTAGGATTTCTCTTATGCTTGCTTAATTTAGAGCTATGAATCTTTAAATAGCTCTAAAGCATGTGACATGGACCTTTAAAAAATTAATAGACTTGACTTTTTGAAAAGTTTTAGATAAGAATAAAATCTCATAGAAAGTTTTTAGTTTCTATACACCCCTACAATTCTCAGTTTTCCTTCTTATTAATAGCTTTCAGGGTGTTTTGCTACTACTGGGAAGTCCATATCATTAACTGAAATTCACAGTTTACACTAGAATTCTTTTAGATAAGTTTAGTGTGTGTGTGTGTGTGTGTGTGTGTGTGTGTGTGTTACTCTCAATATGTGTGGTGGTCAGAAGACAACTTGCATGAATTGGTCTTCTCCTTTACCTTGTGGGATTGGGAGATTGGATTCAGATGCCCTGAGACATCTCACCTGTCCTTGAATTCATTTTTAATGAGAAACACCTCTTGGTGTTACCCAAATCATCATGCTATTCATCAACTATTACAATGTCCTTCAGAATAGTTTAGCAAATATAAAACTCACCTCAAAATTCTATGCAACCTCAGAAACATCTACTCCATCCATAATTTTACCCTTTTTAAAATGTTGTATAGAGTTGAATTAATAAAATACATAGCCTTCCCAGACTTGTTTCCTTCCTTCCTTCCTTCCTTCCTTCCTTCCTTCCTTCCTTCCTTCCTTCCTTCCTTCCT
>NC_022013.1:54835622-54850768 GCF_000317375.1 Microtus ochrogaster
CTTCCTGCCTTCCTGCCTTCCTGCCTTCCTGCCTTCCTGCCTTCCTGCCTTCCTGCCTTCCTGCCTTCCTGCCTTTCTGCCTTCCTGCCTTCCTGCCTTCCTGCATTCCTGCCTTCCTTTCTGCCTGCCTGCCTTCCTTCCTGCCTTCCTTCCTGCCTGCCTTCCTTCCTGCCTTCCTTCTTTCCTTCCTTCCTTCTTGGGAGTGGGGTTTGAGACAGGCTTTCACTGGCTGTTCTGGAACTCATTCTGTAGACCAGGCTGACCTGAAACTCCCAGAAATCTACTTGCTTCTGCTTGCTGATTGCTGGGATTAAAGGTAGGCACCACCACTGCCTGGAGAGGAGTTTCATAAAACTGGGTCCCATAAGATTTTTATCTTTATAATTGGGCCACACTGGGGATCCAGCTGTTACTCAGTATTCATGTGTTCTGACCTGGTCCAGCAGTGAATTTCCTTCCAGCCATTCACCATCTCTCCACTTTCAAAGCAACAGTTTTGTGTTTATGGACTCAGTTACCCACAGGCGCTAAGGGTTTCCAGACGTTTCATTTATTCAGGTTCTTCATCATCTGAGAATGAGACCCATATCTCCCAAGTTCTTGACATCCAAAAAATGAAATTAGATGGTTGTTGTAGTTCGGGTTTACTATTGCTGTGAAGAGACACCATGACCATGGCAACTCATAAAGAAAACACTTAACTGAGGATGGCTTGCTTGCAATTTCAGAGGTTCAGTCCATTATGGTCATAAAGGGGAGCATGGAGGCTTGCAGGCAGGTGGCTGTGGTGTTAGAGCTGAGAGTGCTACATCTTGTAGGCAACAGGAAGTCAAGTGACTGCCACACTGAGGGAAGCTTGAGAAAAAGAAAGCTCAAATCCAGTCCCAGTGACGTAGTGACACACTTTCTCCAACAAGGCTATACCCCCTAACAGTGCCACTCCCTTTGGGGGCCATTTTCCTTCAAACTACTATAATCGACTATGTCTATTAATTATCAGTTATTAATAATTACTGATTATGCATTTTATAGACACCCAAGAAAAATGTTGTTTTAAGTAGTTAAATTAATGCCAGTTATAGAATTACAGACTTGAAATATAGTAATTACAAAAAAGCAAACTTCATATATTTTACTTGAAATGTTAAATACATTAAAAATTAAGTGCACTATAAATTTTCTAATCCCTATGCTGATAATATAATAATATAATGATCCCTTTGAACTTTTAGCAGAAAAAAGTACAAATTATATATATAATTTCCTGGATGGGTATTAACTAATCTTTAGTCAACTGTCATATGGAAAGATGCATAATTTTAAAGTTTATATATACAATCCATTGTAGGCTGGGTCTATAACTTAAATTATAGTCACTAAATATGAAAACAAGCTGATGACAAATTTTATGATAGGTTTTAAGGAAGATAAACTTACATTTTTAATTTTTGTCATACTTTTGTTTTTTCCATGTAAAATTTTTATTGATTCTCTGGAAATTTCATATTATACCCCCTGATTACACTTCCTGTCCAGACCTTCCATGTCTGCTCCCAATCCTTGTGACTTGCCTCCTATAAAAAGTAAAAATAAAAAATATAAATTAAATAAAATAGAGAAAAATCTGATTTGTGTTATATTTACCCTCACTGGAGCATGATCAAACTTTCAGTGGGCAGTCCCTGAAATAGAACTAAGTCCTTTCCCTCCCACACCCCTGCCAGAATATATCAGTTGTGGAGCGCTACGCGTCGACATCCCCATCACATTTTCAAAGCGTTCTCTTTGATATCTTCCTGTCTAACATGTTACTTTTTTGTAGGGTTTGGGATGGAGGAAGGGGTTGTCACAGAAGCCTTTTCATGTCCATCCCTCTCAAATGGGTATCACAAAAAACTGCTCTTCAGTCAGGGGTAGCATGAATCATGAGCCTCCATGAGTCATGGTTTCTAGCAATGGCACAAACCCCAAATGCAGCCTAGGCTGGAGCAGAACCTCAGATCCAGACAAGGCATTCAGAGGAAGGCCAGACTTCATCATAGTCCCAGGAAGCATCTTGCATCAGTATTCCCTAGCAGCAGCATGGACCCAGACAGCAACAAAATTTCAGGCTGTTGCACAGACCATGGATAACCACATGTACCTTGGTGGTAACACAGGCCACGAACAACACATACTCTGACTACAGTAGAGCTATGGGGCCTGACATGGCACTTAGCAGCAGTATGGACTCGGACATCACTATGGCCTCAGGTGATAGCTTAGGTCACTCAGATCAGTATGGCACCCATAGGCAGCATAACCCATGGACATCAATATGGATTCAGGTAGCAGCAAAGACCATGAACATCTGTATGACCATCAGTGAACTCTTCTCACTATACACTCAGCAAACATTTATTGCTCTGACATGAATAAATTTAATTTTAAAAAATATTCAGTGTTAAAGTACTAAGATTCCTCTTACCCAAGTTGTTCCAAATTCTGTATCGCAGGAAGCTAATTTTCATAGATGTTGAATAGGACAGACTTGTCAAGCTTAATTCTGTTTGTTTGAGATTTTGTAATGAAAAATCATTTTTAATATTTGAGTAGTTTTGTTAAATTTTATCTTTTCTCACTTTTAAAAAAGCATAAATAAGGATTGTACAGCACTTTTTCAGAGATTCTACTAACCTTACATAAGGTCACCTTCCTTGTAGTAAGTAAAATATTACTCCACTCAGAGATATAAGTAAAAACATTCATGTTAACCTTGACTGCTCAGAAAAAACTCTTAATGGTGACATTGAAAAATGCCAATCAAACCAAGGACATTGATTGCACTAATGCAAATACCTCCCACCCCCTGGAATGACATTTGGAATTTTTTTCTGCTCAAGGGCCCAGTCTATCTGTGAAAGCTTTGAGGAAGTCTCCATTTCCGTGGCCCTGAGATTTACATAGTCCTCAAGGAATGTAATCATATTGCTGAATTAATTGAGCTTTAAAAGACTTTGTCAGTCAGGAATTTGATAAGGTGGGAGAAAATTAAATGTGGGCTTAATATTAGCCCACTGGAGGAGAACCAAAATGATTAGAGTGTAATTCTTGATTCCTTAATAAGCGCACCTACAATGCAGCTCCCATTTCAGAACACCAAGTGGCAGAATGGTCTTGGGCTGTCACTTCCTGACTCCACTCCTATCTTAGCAACTCTTGAGAGCATGACATCATCACCCAAGAGAGTCCCCATATGTATGAAGGAGGTGCCACAAGTTGTGACAGGGTGGAAGCAGAAGGAACGTCACTCTGCCCAGGCTCATATTTAAGGTGAGTACCATCTCCTTCCCCTGTGCAGAGCCTTGGTGCACATCAGAAACAGATGGCTGGTTTCTTAGTAAATCTGTAACAGGTGGCAAATCTACAACACTGGTCCCTCAAACCATAGTCATCTACCTACGCCTACCTTCTTTTCTTACTATCAATTCCTTTGATAGACCTAGAACATAATTTTCTGTGTAGTGGTTTGCAATCATGCCTGGTCCACATGCCTGACAAAGCATCTTAAATATTCTAGACTAAAGGCACAAATAACACTGAAGGGTCTTAGACCTCTGAGCCTGAGCTCTAAAGTCCTAAGCATGTGCAGATTTCAATGACCCCAGGGAGTCCTCCAGTTAGGAACAAACTCCTCCTGCTGTGGCTACACTGCCTTCCAACCAGACCTTCACTTGGGATCAGCTCAACTCTGTTATATTGGATTGAAATGGAGGATTTCATACATGTATTTTTCTCTGCTATTTTTTTAACATTCTACAGAAATAAGAAACTGAGAGTTGATACTTTTCTCTCTGAAAGATGCTCTAATCACCAATGACAGACTTAAAAATAAATAGCTGAGCTGTTTAACTTGGCATGATTACACACTGAAGAGGTTTCATAAATATTTAACTTTTCATTTCCATATATTAGGTGTGCCAGACATTCATAGAAGGTAGTGTCTTGGAAGTGCAGAGTGTCTTAAAAGAGTAAGAGGCTTTTCATTCAGGCAGTTATCAGTTTGAATCCCACCCTCAGCAGAAAACTGTCAGCAAGCACTTTCACGTCTCTGAAATTTTTTTCTTTCTAAAATGTGTGGTGAATTCAAGAACCACAAGGTAGTTTTGAAGAACAAATAAAATATTATGTAAATAAGATTTATGAGTGTGCCTGACATAAGAGGAGTTACTTAAAGTGGTACATTATTAACAGTTGTATTCTAGGAACTCATGAATTGTTTGACATCCTGAATGATGCTGAAGTATGACCTCTGGTCACACGTGGGGAGAAATAGACCATAGAGAATTTTGCCATATGATTTGCCTTTTCCCAATATGATTTTGACTGTCCTGCAGTGGTACCTGTTCACCCACAAAGAGTGCTGTTGTGCCAATGTTGTTGTCTCAATGTTTCAGATGGAACAGGAAGTAAAAGACTTTTACCTAGGAATGTTTGTAGTCCATATGTGCCTTTCTTTTGACAGTTCTGAATTTTGTATAAGTTCACAGATGCACAAAGAAATAGTGACACTTGTTGGTTATGGGAATCGGTAAAAATAGTGTTATGTAAGTATGACATTTACTACATAATCACTTTTATAAAGCAAAAAGAGGGGCTGGAGATGTGTCTCAGGGGTTAAGAGCACTGCCTGCTCTTCTAAAGTTCCTGAGTTCAATTCCCACCTACCACACAGTGGCTCATAACCATCTATAATGAGATCTGGAAACCTCTTCTGGCCTGCAGGCATACATGCAGGCAGAACACTATACATGTGATAAATAAATCTTTAAATAAAGAAATATCAAAACGAAAACAAAATAGTTGGCCAACGGCAGTATGAAAATAACCCGTCAAACTTGTCAATCATGTGACAAGGCAAAGCGTAAATGTCACAAGGACATGTGAACCTGATCTTATTATGTTTCCAATAAAAGACACCTAGTTTTCACAGCATGTCCACAACCTGGAGACTTCTTCAACTGCTGGCATTCTTTTCCCTGAGGGTATTGTAAGAAATAGATTCTCGGGTAAGGAAATTCTAGTAGACGAAAGGGGGAATCAGGTATACCAAACACCAATCATTGTTTCTCTTCAAATTTAACTGTATTCAGTTTAGTTTGTCTAGTAATCTTCTGGCCATAGGTCCCTGACAAGCACAATGGCGTTCAACTAGTCATTGATTCCCCAGTAATTATACAATTTCCTCTTGTGGTCAGATCTACTGTGTGTGTGTGAGTGTGTGTGTGTGTGTGTGTGTGTGTGTGCATGTGTATTTGTTATTAAAAGTAAAAAATAAAGTGAAAAAACCAACACCATTTTCTTGAAGCACTTCCATATTGAATGAGAAAGCCACCTAAATGGTATAGCAACTTATATCCGTTTGTCAGACTCAGAACATACAACCAGCAAGCATTAGTTTGCCCACAAGCTTCAGACTCAGAACATACAACCAGCAAGCATTAGTATGCCCACAAGCTTCAGACTCAGAACATACAACCAGCAAGCATTAGTATGCCCACAAGCTTTACTACACACCCCAAGACTGACAATTGAGTTTGAAATCTGCTCCAGGAAAACAAATCAGCTTCTTCTTAAGACTACTGTTGGTGTGGGGTTCTGGCTATGTAATGATATTCTCTATAACATTTAAACTGAGTGGCATCAAAGTGAGATGCACAAAGGGATTGATTTGGTGTTTCAGAAGCAAAGGTATTTTGAAAACATGCACTGTAAGGGAGTGTACTCAACCCAAGCAAGTGGGCTACCTTTTATCATGACTGAAATTTCTAAGACAACCTGCCTGATTGCATCTTGAAATTATGAAGTTGTGTTTTTTTTTTCTTTCGTTGTTGTTGTTTGTTGCTTTCACTTGCCTTTAAAACAGAGAAATTCTGGAAATAAAAGGAGTCATTAGATGCTAGCCTGGGAAAGGAAAGTCATGTATATATAGTGTGTTTCATGAAAGGGTAATCTAGTGAGCTAGAGTAGTGTTACACAATAGGTTCCCTCTCTGCTGTATATCTCTGCATATTCTGGCAGTTGCATACAATTCAGGATTTAAGCACCATATGACTTGAGGTACTAAAATATATACAGTGCCCTAAAAGTCCTCTCTGATCAACATGCCATTCTGCAGACCCAGAAAACCTGACAACCACCGGTCATTTTTTAGTGACCCTAAAGTTCTGCAGTTTCCAACATGTCATGTGATTGAAACAGTAAAGAATGTAGTGTGGATGCCTGTCATTTTTAAATTTTAAAGATCTCAGCTGCTGTGATCTCAAAGTGTTTCTTTTGTTCCTCTTTTCTTCTGACATTCCCATTTTCATTATGCTACAATGTATGATTAAAATCATTCTATACCTTGTAAATATGGTTGTGTTTTCTTTCCTTTTCTGTGTGGGGAATTCTACTTAGCCTATCTTGAAGCTCTCTGACTCTTATGATGGTCTTGTAAAATCTACTGGTAAGACCAGCAAAGTTCCCTTCAATATTGTTACAGTGCTTTTATTTTCTACCATTCCTTATTGAGTTTTACTTAGAAATTCCTTCTCTGCCTGCATTAACATTGTGCTTTCTTTTCCATGGATATTTTTTTATTGGGAGTCCTCAGGATTTTAACTATGGATAAATTGTCTGTTTGGGTCTTACAGTATCTGTGTATTGTTGAGATCTGGTTCTATCATATGGTTTCTTTTTTATCTCTGCTCGCTTTTAGAAGGTCCTGCAACTTTTGTTGAAAGCATGAATATTGCATCATATAAGTTACCACATAAACAGTTATTGTGCTAAAAGAACTTTTGTTAATCTTGTTATGAGAGAACCTTTGTTTGATGATTCTTATTTCTATGTGGGTAGAAATGATGAGTTTCCTGGTGTGTTTTTCATGCATTCACCTGATGCTGACCTTCTATAATTGCTGCTTCTCATAAACAGTATGCTTCTTGCAGCAGTTTTAGTTATGTTATTACTGTTACCTTAGGAGTTATTTATGTAGGAGTATCAAGCAGGGGAGGACTGTTCTCTAGTCTTATGTTCAAATTTTAATCTGTCAGTGGCTTGTGTCTCTTGTCTCTAATCTCTGTAGTTCTTTCTCCTCAAGAGAAATTCTAAGAAGGCATGGAGCCAAGGCTGTGACCTCAGATCTCTAAGAGAGTAGGCTTATTCTGGGGCTGGACATATCACTTCCCAATGAAAACTTTTTCCCTGTCCCAGACATGCATACTTGTTCCTAAATCTTCACCCTGAAAGCCAAATGAAGTACTCACAAAAAGCCCCTGAAAACGATACAAGTCTTGGTTGTAGTTATGTGTTCTGAGTCACAGCTAATTAGGCTGTGTTTTAGGGGTTCCTCACTGTCATGTTCACTCACACTAATCCTCTCAGAACAGGTCAAATGAACAGCTCCCTCCTGAGCATGCATGTGTGTGCACATGTGTATGCGTGGTCACATGTGTGTGTGTGCGCGCACACATGTGTGTGTATGTATGTGTGTGTATTCATCTCAACTGTGGTAGTTGAGTTTGATTTGTATACATAGGAAGATATGACAAAAATTTCTGATCTCAGAGACTTTACAATTATGGTTTACAACATTAGTTATTAAAGAAGTATACCTCAGACTCTATTTGGTAATAATTATTTTCCTCAGAGGTATGAATTAAGAATTCTGATGTTATTATACATTTTTAGTATATAAGGCACAGTTGTAGTTTGGGGGGGGGGTCAGATTTGTTGGAGTGACAGGCTACAAATAAGTCAGAAGAAGAGAGCAGAGTAATCTACAAGATAATGTTAAGTGAGTTGAGTTCAACACTTTTGTATGAATTCATGTTGGCTGATAGTTACATATGGAGATATGTACACACTTGTACACATGAGATGGAGATAAATATGAGGTAGTATATCTACGTGCATATCTTGGCATCGTGAGTTGAAAGAACATAGACATAGTGATACCCCAATAACCATGTGTACCCTTAGAAATCAGATTAAGTGTTCTAAATTCTTTACAAATTATAGAAACACAGGTCTTAGAGACATGGTTAATTCTGAGGCTGAGGCTGAGCCAAAAGTACACTACATAGTTAAGAAGAATGGAAAGGCTCAAAAGTGGTAATGAAATAAAGTTCACAATGAAAGTGTGGTCACATAAAAACACCCAGAAGACAACTAAAGGAGTTCTACATTGCAAAACTTAAATAACTAGAGTAAGAGAAATACCAATTTTGGATTTTATTTAGAAGAGTTGATGTGAACATGATACACGATTAATATCTAAATTATCCATTAAAGGTAGAGAAGAGGTAAATTTCTGTACGAAAATATCTAAATAATTTATATAATTGTCTTTTCTTTAAATAGTAGGACTTTAGCTCCCTACACTATTTGTGGGGTTCACACAGTAACTAGTCTTTCCATACACAAAGCTGTAGAAAGAAGGGAAAATGTGGTAACTTTATCATTGCGTGACCTTACAATTACTCCTTCAAGTCATGAGACCCAGGTTAAACTCAACATTGAAAAGTTATATTGACACTTAATTTTAATTGAATTGTCCCTCCTTTGGTATTTTATGACCTTGTTTCTCATAGCCAGGGCTGTCTGTAAACTTCTTATGTAGCCAAGGCTTACCTCTAATTTCGTAACGTTTCCTCTACCTTGGAAATGCAAGTATTACAGGCAGGAGCCACTAGTCCTTACATCTAAAATAGTGCAAAAGCTCTATGTTTCTCTGCTAGAAATAACTCTGTAAATCATGTCACAAGAGAACGCCCAGAAGTATTCTACAAAAACTTAACCAGTAATGACAAAAAAAAAAAAATTAAACAAGAATCTGTCAAAACAGAAAGCCTGTAAGAATCATCTCTATTAAACAATAGTATGGAGATATGAACGATATCTAGAACAGAAAACAAATGTTGATGGAGAATCAAATAGAATTCATTAAAGTAGACTTAAGTTACAGATATTGCACCAGTGTTAGTTTATACACAGTGAACTACGTAGTTACTGAAACATTAAATAAATTGGTTATTCAAAGTTGCAACTAAAATAAAGAGAAAAGATTTAAGACCCTCTTTTTTCATAAATTTTCTTGTTTATTGTGTAATTCACCCCTGCCTTATGTAAAGAATGAATAAATCAAGATAACTCAGTAACTTGGACACAGCTACCTCATCCGTGAAATATTCAGCTTCTAATTCTATTGGTTCCCAACATAAATAATCAAATTTATTTTACAGGAGTTGGCTTCACTATAGCAAAGAGGTGCCGTAAATGTTTGATGTGATGATATTTTGCTTATTATCTAAGAAATAAAGATTGCCTGAAGATCAAGGTGCAGAGCTAAGCCTCTAGTTAGCCACGGAAATCAGGCAGTAGTGGCACATAGCGTTAATCCTAGCACTAGGGAGACAGAGGCAGATGGATCTCTGTGAGTTCAAGGCCACCCTGGGCTACATGAGACTGACAAAGTCTAAAAGAGAAACAGAGTTCACATAAAGGTGATCCTAGCACTTGGGATCACACACCTTTAATCTTTGCACTAGGGAGCTGGAGACAGGAGTGCTATGGCTTGGCGAACAGAAGAATACAAGTTGGGAAGAAACAGGATCTCCATGTAATCTGATTAGTAGTGAAGTCAGTCTGAGGTTTGCGGTCTGAGGAAGCAGTTTAAGGACAGGATTGTCCCTTCAGTCTGAGCATTTATAGAGATAAGAACTCCAGTGGCTGGCTGCTCTGCTTCTCTGCTCCTTTAGCTTTCACCCCCAATAGCTGACTCCAAGTTTTTTTTTTAATTTATTTATTTATTATAGATTTCTGCCTCCTCCCCGCCACCACCTCCCATTTCCCGCCCTCTCCCCCAATCAAGTCCCCCTCCCTCGTCAGCCCTAGGAGCAATCAGGGTTCCCTGCCCTGTGGGAAGTCTAAGGACCACCCACCTTCATCCAGGTCTAGTAAGGTGAGCATCCAAACTTCCTCGGCTCCCACAAAGCCAGTACGTGCAGTAGGATCAAAAACCCATTGCCATTGTTCTTGAGTTCTCAGTAGTCCTCATTGTCCGCTATGTTCAGCGAGCCTGTTTTATCCCAAGCTTTTTCAGACCCAGGCCAGCTGTCCTTGGTGAGTTCCCAATAGCAGCATTGTTTGTAATAGCCAGAACCTGGAAATAACCTAGATGCCCTTCAATGGAAGAATGGATGAAGAAAGTATGGAATATATACATATTAGAGTACTACTCAGCAGTAAAAAGCAATGACTTTTTGAATTTTGCATGCAAACGGATGGAAATAGAAAACACTATCCTGAGTGAGGTAAGCCAGACCCCAAAAGAGGAACATGGGATGTACTCACTCATGTTTGATTTCTAGTCATAAATAAAGGACATTGAGCCTATATTTAGTGACCCTAGAGAAGCTAAATAAGAAGGAGAACCCAAAGAAAAACATATAGGCATCCTCCTGAATATTAACCTTCATCAGGCGATGAAAGGAGACAGAGACAGAAACCCACATTGGTGCACCAGACAGAAATCTCAAGGTCCAAATCAGGAGCAGATGGAGAGAGAGCACGAGCAAGGAACTCAGGACTGCGAGGGGTGCACCCACACATTGAGACAATGGGGATGTTCTATTGACTCTAAGTTTTTATTACTAAAAAGAACAAAGAGAATTCATGCTGAAATTTGAATTTTCCATTGGTTTCCTGCTAAGAAATACTCAACGTATCTGGAAATTAGTAATAACTTTTGTTAGTTCATGAAACAGTAACACAAATACTTTCATACAAATGGAAGTAAAATGTAAACCACATACCTCAGAATAAATATTAAATACTATCATTATGTACTCTCTATTTTATTCCATCATTAAAATATGTGTGTACAGGAGGTCTCCTGATATGAGCCTGGCCTTGTATATTGAATAAAAAGATCCTCTTCCAGTTCCAAAATTCTCCTGGACTATTTGATTCCATTTCTTTAGGAAATTGAGTGAGCATTGCTTAATGGATCTGTCAATGGAAGTCTTGAAAATGAAGAAAAGTTTTGCAAGGAATGTCATTTAAACTATCTGAACCTGGAAAGTTTATCCATTAGTCCAGCTCGTTTGGTTCCCATCTCATCGGAGCTGTGTCTCTGACCATACCTGTCTCTCTGGACAATATCTTGGTGTTGGATCAAGCTTAAGATTATCTTGTGAAAGAGCTTTGTCCTCTTTAGTGGACCGGTTAGGAATACAAACACATCAAGCATAATGAGAAGGTCCTAGGAGTTTGTACCCACTTGCAGCAGTCCTATAGAATGATGGTGCAATCAGGAGGCCATAATTATAGATTAATGTAGGTTCACGTCACACTTATTTTCCCAGAGAGTACTGAAGGGCAACTTGAAGAGTCAGATTAAGCACCATAAAATTGATCCCATGCATCTTAACGGATCCAAACTATTCTCTAATGTCAAAGGCGTTTCAGAGAGAAGTCTTGCATGTTGAACTATTCAGAAAAAAAAAATCTATGTTTCTGCTTTATCTGGGCAAAAGAAAAAAAAAAGTAGAGGTCGTCTACAAAATCAAGGCAAAAAAGACCAAATACTTTCCTCACATCTTCATGGAAGAAAGGAAAACGAACAATACTGCTTTGTGAAATCATGGCTTATTGTATGTCAAATACAGCACTGAAACCTACCAATGTATTTTTAATATTACTTCTTTATGCTCATAAAACCTAGCTTGGAAGGCATCAGCTTACTATTTTGTAGATAAGAATACAGAACCTAGAATGGGTGGTGCTTTTCTTCAAGTTTAGCTTGCTTAATTCAAGGTAGAATTGATATTTGAACCTATTTCTCTTCAACTCTGATAAGTGTTACTTTATTTCTTATTACTCCTACTATAACACTCTTAGTCTGATTTTTTCAGTTAGAGAAGTATAAGACCACACTATGTTTTCCCCCCAGCTAGTTATAAGCTGTTAAAAACATAGGTTCTATAGTCAGGCTCTCTGTGGCCACTTACTCTTTCTGTGAATTTAAAGCTCTGTATAGTTCAATTGTCTGTGTCTTAAATCCTTCATGTGCAGCTACAGTTGATGATAGTGATCTAGGAAATGACCAAAGGGATAAGTGATTGTGTATCTAAGAGAGTTGTGATATAAATTCTCAAAAGTTGTCCAGTTGTTTTCACCACTACCATTGGAACAAAGACCTTTCCTCTCAGGCGTGGCTACACAGAACTGGACCAAAGTAAAGCACACTTTAGTGTCCCCTCCTGTACTAAATCCTAGTAGTATAGAAATTATATTGTTCTTGAGTCAGAAATTATCAGCCAACATAGGGTCCCATCCATCCGCAGAAGACTGTGGTATAATAATTTATGAGTTACTAATGAGCAAGAAAACAGAATCCTTCCTTGTGTTTGAAGTCATAGCCATGCACATATCTGCAGCTTTGCATGTGTGGCATTGCAGCTTGTACTGGTGAAAGCAATGATTGCCATAGGCTTTCCCTCAGAGAAGCCAACAGTGTACCTGGTTGGAGCCTGGGAAGACTAGCAAATTTATTGCAGGTGGCTGCATAAGCAGGACCAGGCTGTCCATGCGTTTCAAAGAACCTGAGCTGTCAGAGAGGTCATTTAAGACAGTATTTTTTAATGTCTATCTCGAGCTATTTACCTACTTACATTCATTTCAAGCATAGTATTGGCTCCAAATTACTGAGTGAAGACTAAATAACACCAGCCGAGTTTATCACCCAGGAAGACAGGCTTCCATCATCGTGCAAGCATTCTAGTGCACAGAGATAGCAGTTGAGCAGAAAGTAATAGAGTTCATAAACTTTCCCTATCAAGAAAGCTATTCTTTGATTTTTTTTTTGTCTCTTTAACGTGGACCCTTTTCTCATTAGGTGCCAGTGTGGGGTGCAGATGATTCTTCCCTGAAGAAAGTTGCTCACATTTCAATCTCTCTGAGCTATTTATTCAAAGAAAGCAAAGCGAATGTCAGAGACATGGATTCCTACACTCAAAAGAAACCATGAGAAAAAAATCAAACATGAAGATGGCGTGAGGGAGAGACTCAGTAAGGATGATGCAGGCTTGCTATATAGAGTGTCCTGGGAAGAATTCTAGATGGGTAGTTCTTTGTCTTGGATATCCACTGGACATGTCTCTACTCTTCTTGATTTCTCTGACTTAATTTCCTTTGTTGAATGGCTATTTCCATAAGCTCTCAATACCACTGCTCTACTAATGGCCTCCAGTTTAGTTCCTGGGAAAGATCCCAGTTGTCTCCAGTCATCGAGAGGGGGTTTCCACTGTTATGAAGTAAAATGTTTTCTCCAAGAGGCAAGACAATGACACTATGTCACCAAAGCATGTATATCTGCTTAGGCATACACAGGTATCGTAAGTTTGAGGGCAGAATGTTTGCTACTTGAACAGTGTACAGGGCTACATATCTGCACCTGTTCAGGGCCAATTTCCCTCCAGGCTTCACATCAAAAACTGCTACTCCAGCAGAGTTCTATGCACAGGAGCTACACAGGCCACCCCTCTCATCTACCTGTTGGTGTCATGCTTTGGTGGCCTCCCATAGAACGACAGGCTCTTATATATCCAATGAAGTAAAGGACCAAATGCGATTCTTATTTCAGTTTAAAGGCACTTAAAAACTTAGAAAATAAAAACACAAACAGATTTAAATTTTAATTTGGGGCATGCTTAATTTGTAATTTAATTTTCATTTTTATTGTTTATCAGATGATACAGTATTGCTTGCTGAATTTTCTTTTCTTTCTCCTTGGGATCAATAAATATGTCTACTTTATATAGTGGTACAAAAGCAGCCACGGACACTCATCAACAGATGGTTGAGACAGTAGCCCCCTAACATGTGTTTATAGAAACAACTCCATTTAGCTCCAGTTCGCAGACCCTGCTCTTCCTGGTGCATGCACTGAACTCTGTGTTCACACAACCTCATACTCACCCATGTCATCATTTCCTTATCCACAGCGCATCTCTATTTAATCCTGAGAATCTTCGCTTCATATAATTCAACAGGGTTTTCTCACTTGTGAAACCAGTCAGGACTCTTAATGTGGGAACAAAATAGGAACTCCCCAAGAAATGGATGCCTTAGACTCATCAGCTGGCATATACATTTGAGAGGGGGTTTCCACTGTTATAAAGTAAAATGTTTTTTTCCAAGAGGCAAAACAATGACACTATGTCACCAAAGCATGTGTATCTGCTTAGGGATACACAGGTATTCTGTTGAAAACCAGGGTGGTAACACCCTCTACTGCCAACCCTGTAAGATGCTGGAGGGAGAGCTGTGGAGATGAGGAGGAGGGCTCCTAATACATCCTGCTTTGACAATTCTCTTTACTCTGTTGCTCTCTCCTAAAAATGAAGCTGTCTTTTGAGCCATTGTTACCAAAGCTGGGCTGTCATTTTTGTGACCTGAGGGATCCTGGTACCATTTTACTTTTCAGAAAGCAAATATTAAAACAGTCCCCAGGTAGCCTATTTCTCTTCCCAAATGGTGGCTCTGCCAGCAGTGCCTGTGGGCTTGTTTATCTAAATGAATTTTCCTCTGACTGTGAGGTACTTATTTTAAGTTCAGTACAATGGTTATTTCTTTGTAAAGTTGACTTCCTTGCTTACTGTAAGCTTTCTACCTGTCATACGGGATCAATTGCTATTTGATTCTAACAGAAATAAACCTTTGTATGAGACAAGGGAATATTTCATGTTTCAGCCTGTGGAAGCCCCCTGCCTTCTCTGCCTTCGTCCAGAGGAACAACAGTAGACCCAGACTGTGTGTATCTCTTTCTTTCTTTCTTGAAATTTTTAGTTTCTGGATTCTGCAGAAAGCCACTCTGCAGGGGTTCTCAGTTGATAATGCACTGCACAGCAGGGAAAACTGAGAGAAGGAGAGAGAGGGAGCTTTCTTTCCTGTCTTCAACATGGATGTGACTCCCACATGCTACATTTTCTTCCTGTTTTCCCTTATGTAGTAACTTCTTTGCAGGGTTTCAGTTTGCGTTTGTAACTTTAAAATGTGTCTCACTGCAAGCTATCAGAAACATTTAATCAGCATTATTAAAGGATTCCAGAGGAGCCGGG
>NC_022013.1:54851253-54892771 GCF_000317375.1 Microtus ochrogaster
ATCATGGCAGGGAGCATGGTGACATGCAGGCCCACATGATGCTGGAGAGATAGCTGAGAGTTGTACACCTGGGTTGGCAGACAGCAGGAAGAGAGTCACACAGGACATGACCTGGGCTTCTGAAACCCTAAGGCTCACTCCTAGACTCCCAGTGACACACTTCCTACAACAAACCATACCTACTTCAACAAAACCACACCTCCCAATCATCCCATTCCCTATGAGCCAATGGGAGTTATGTTCCTTTACATCACCAGAATGAGTGTAAGTTTGGGTCAGAATACACTGATGAGGTTGGAATTCTGCTTGTACCAATCCCACACTTGGTTGTGCATGGTGTTTGCAGGTGACTATACAATCTGCATAGTCCAAATGACTCTGTTGTCTGCTCAGGCAGGGTCCACCCTCACTACATCCACACTGTGTTACTTGCTCCAAATTCTTTCATAGCATGAGCCAAACTGGCAGCACATCTCCCTGTTATAATGCTTAAGATCTGACTGCAAGATTGGAACACAGTATGGCAGTTCACGCAGTGTTTGTTTTCCCTTCTCTATTGCCTACAAGCATAGATAATGGAGGTCCCCCTTCTCAGAAAACTGTTGTGGGATAAATGAGGTGAAGCTTCCACTTCATGGAAGTCTCAGGTCTAAGTACTATGTTTCTGGATTGGTGGGTGGAAAGACCAAAGCTGGAAAAAAAAGGTTTAGTAAGGAGTAAAATGTACATTCATATGGAGTTGAGGAAGAGGGCTGAGTCCTGCCTGTAAGCCTGGAGAGGAACAAGCAAGAAAGCAATGGCAAGAGAGAGAAGACTCAAGAGTTAGTTAGCACATGCCCAGATAGTGCAGACTAATGAGCATACCCTATCTTACCCCCATTCACCTGCTATGTTTTCTCTGCCTCTGGCAAAGTGGGCTGGTGTTGGTCCAAACAGAAAGTTTAGGCACCATGCCTCATCTTTCCAGGTCCTTCCTCTTTCAAAGCTTCTCCACTAGCATGGTCAAGAACCTCAGGACTTCATTGACAATTCTTGATTAAACAAATGTTGTTTTGAAGTGTTTTACCTTTAATGGCTTTAAGACTTGGATTAAATAAAAGTCAATGACTAAGCTAAGAAAAACCTATTCTTGAAGGTTGGAATGCAAATGATTGTGGTTGTTCCTTGAGGAGGCACTTGAGTTGCTCGGACACCGGAAACTGCACAGAGAGAAGCAAATGACACACTGCTCAATGTCTGCAGAGTCAACCTGGGTGAAACAGCAGAAGCTGCTCTCTTGTTTCTGTTCCTTTTTTGACAAACTCTTAACTGCGGTTGAAAGAGACACTGTTTCTTCTGTTTGATTTTGAGTTCCTTGGGTACCAAGGAATGGAGATCAGAGCCTTTCCTGCTTCTGTTTCTCCTTAATCCCTACTCTTCCTCCTGCTTCATCTAGTCTTTTTCCTCCTCATTCTTTGCTTCTCCTTCTCCTTGGTTTGTGTTTCTTGTTTTGCTCAGCTGGTATTGTGTAGTAGTCCTACATTATCTGACCTCTTGACGTAGGACAGTGGATGAATGAATGTGTTCTCTTTCATCTTCCTTGGGAATGGGACATGAAGAGATCAAGGGGAAAAGTAGACGTATGTTAACTGGAATCAAGGGTATATGTTGGAGTTCAAGACCTGTTCCTTGTATACTTGAGTTCTAGATATGTTCCTCTTACAGCCCTTGTCTCCTAATCTGTGAAATGAAGATGATACTATTGTGTACTAATCTGTTGACATGATCATAGATATTTGCGTATATCTACCTTCTTTCCCATCCAGTGGGCAAGACCACAGGGAAGATTCCAGCATCCTGAGGAAGCTCTCAGCTTCATTCCTTCCATGTGACCCTCATATGTTTTCAGTTGTTTTCCTTTTGGGGACATCCCTTACTTGCTCCTTATCTTGTAATCCTTAAAAAAGATGATTTAGATGTCTGCTTGTTGTATACTTCTAAAACCATGCTGCAAACACATATTTAACTCTAAGGTTGATCCTGCCCTATCTCCACCCTACTTCTAGATGAAGTTCCATAGCCTTCTTTCTTCTTCAAGACTTTCTAGAAAATTTGCCATACACTAATCGGTTTCATATTTATAGTTAGTTAAACATATTTAAGGAAATAGTTCTTAGACTTTCAGTATAGCTTTGATAGCTTTCTGTGAAGCATTACAAGTATGGGTTCATGTAGACGGAAATATTTATATCAACACTTTCTTATGTGCACCAAATAAATGTCTCCAATAACAAGGACAATTTGATAAAACCTATTAGCTGAATTTTCCTATTCGTTCTATAAATTCAGGCAAGACATAGCAATTATTAACATCATGTTATGATGTGATTCTTGAATGTAATATACTTTGTAGTTAAATGGTCTCTTGATTTTGGCATAAGCAAGATACCAATTCAGCAAGTTGATAGCTGGTGTGTGTGTGTGTGTGTGTGTGTGTGTGTGTGTGTGTGTGTGTGTAAAGTAAAGACTGTGTCGGTCCTTCATTCCTCTGTCTATGAGTTCCTCTGTGAACAGAGCCAAGTTCAAGAGGGCCCTATGATGCAATAAACTCTGATTGTTTCTGGCCATCAAGCTTCTCATTGGAGGATCTGGAACTACCCACAATTCCTACTTTGCTTGGACTTTTACACTAGGCTGATGGGAAATAACATTTCATGTCATGTTATTTATATTATATGTAATGTATATATTATAATATTATAATATTTAGGGAGAAACCTTTTTTCAACAAAAGGGAGGTCACTGATCTAAAGAAGCTGGGATCTGTGGCAGAGATATTCAAGAATGGCAGGCTTGAAATGCTTATTTCTTCTTTTTCACCCCAATCTACCTTCCTCCTCTTCCCCTCTTTAACTCTCCCTGCCATTCTCCTCCTTCTATTACAGTCATGTTTGGTATTCTCAACTCCCTCTTTTGCCATTATTCTTCTTGATGTCTCTTCTCTCCTACGCTCTCTTTCTCCTGTCCTTACATCAAAAAAATATGTGATTGGCACCAGATCTAAAAAGAAAATGTACTTTGGCTATCTCTGCTATAAAAGAAGCTATTCTTTTTTTTTTTCATTGAAAGTAAGTAGTCTTTCCAATGTAGTTGTCCATGGATGGTAAAAATGTATGAATGACGTAAGGATCTTACATCCCACAGTAATTTCCTGGTGACAAGAAAGAAAGAACCATGTCCATTTACTTCTGGTACCTTGAAACATATGCCAAATGCTATATTTCTTACACTCTTCAAGTCATTGCCATAAATAGATATATCGCTTTTCCTCTATATTTCCTATATATTCCTCTTTTCTGAGCCACCCCAGCAACTGTTCCTAATGCTTCTCTGACACCCCTGTATCCTTTCTTGTCTCTTCCTCAGGTGGATTGTTCTCTGAATTGCCCCATCATATTCAGACTTCCTAAATGCCTCTCACATGGTTTACTATTTATTCTCCTGTACCCATCCATCTAACTGGCTTGCAGGATTTTTGAATGTCTGTCTAACTTATGTTTGTAGTTGAATGGAAATCCTGCCTGTGGAATGTAGGGAAGGGAGAGTCCACCAAGCCTAGCTGGTAAACTTTGGCTTGCCTTCCGTTTTAATCTAGCTTAGAGGCAAATTCTGTTTGTTTGTTTGTTTGTTTTTGCTTTGTTTATCGGGATTTATTTTCATTTGTGTGAGTGTGTGTCTTTGTGAGTACATGGCAGATGCCCACAAAGACCAGTCAAGGGTGTCAGATCCATGGAATTTGGGTTACAGAAATTTTGGACCACATCTATAATGGTTTAGGGGAACTTAGCATTTGTCTTTAAAAGACAATAAGCACATTTATCTATTGAACCATCTCGCAAGCTCTCAGAGGTTGATTTTTTTAATCTTTAATTAAAATAGAGTTTTTCATACAGTATATTCTGATTACAGTTGCCCCTCATGCCTCTTAGTTCCTCTCTACCTCCCCTCCCATCCAGGTCCATATCTTTCTGTCACTTGTTAGAAAATAAACATGTATCTAATGAATAATAATAAAATAAATTAAATATAAACAAACAAATTGGATAGAACAAAAAACAAGAAAAAGAGCTAAAGAAAAAGCACAAACATATACAGACATATTAGAGACATACATATTTGCACCCCCAGGAATCCTACAAAACATAAAACCAGAAGCCATAGTATATACACAAATGACAAGTAAGGTTAAAAAAATACTATCCTGACACAACATTATGAAACGAAAAGGACATTCAAACATTCTACTGAGTGATGAATTCATTTTGTATGGCCATCTACTTTTGAGCATGTATTTTTCTCCTAGGAGTGGCCTTTTCTCCCCAACAAGATTCCCTTAGAAAAACTTTCTCATTAGCAAGTGGCTATTAATTGGAGACAGTCTGTTTGTCTTTCTGGGTCTAGGTTACTCCACTCAGATGATGTTTTCTAATTCCATCCATTTGCCTATAAATTTCATGATAGCATTGTTTTTTTTTTTTTACAGCTGAATAATACTCCATTGTGTAAATGTAAAATATTTTCTTTATCCATTCTTCAGTTGAGGGGCATCTAGGTTGTTTTCAGATCCAGGCTATTACAAATAATGCTTCTATGAACATAGTTCAGCAAGTGTCCTTGTGGTATGATTTAGCATCCTTTGAGTATATGCCTAAGATTTGTATTGCTGGGTCTTGATAGTTTGATTCCTAATTTTCTGAGAAAACACCAACTTATTTCCAAAGTGGTTGTACAAGTTTGCACTACCACCATCATTGAGGGAGTGTTCCCCTTACTTCATATCCTGTGTCATCTTGAGTGAGGAAACCCAAACAGAGAAAGACAAATATGGTATGCACTCACCCGCAAGTGGATACTAGATATAAATCAAAGGATAAACAGACTACAACCTACAGCTCTAGAAAAACTAGGTAACAATGAGGACCCTAAGAGGGGTGTACGGATCACCCTGAGAAGAGGAAATAGATGAGATTTCCTGGGTAAATTGGAGTCAGCGATAGGGCGGCAGAGGGGAGGAGATGAGGCATAAGAACATGAGAGAACAGGATGGTTGAGCTGGGGGGAGTGATGGAAAGAGAAAGAAAGCAATGGAAGAGATATGTTGATGGGGAGAACCATTATGGGCTTAGGAATAAACTTGGTGCTAGGGAAACTCCCAGGAACCCATAAAGATGATACAAGCTAAGACCCCTAGCAATAGTGGAAAGGGTGCCTGAACTGACCTTATCTTGTAATCAGAATGGTGAATACCCTAATTGTCATCATAGAGACTTCATCTAACAACGGATAGAATCAGATGCAGTGCTCCACAACCAAGTACCAGACTGAGATCTGGGAGTCCAGCCACAGGGAGAGAAGGGGGATAATATGAGCAAGGGGAGGGGGGCTAGATCAAGATGAAGAAATGAAGAAATCTACAGAGAACCAAGCTTGTGGGAACTCATGAACTCTAGAAGAACAGCTGTGGAACCTGCATGGGACCCAACTAGACCCGCTGCATGTGGGTGACAGTTATATGGTTTGGTCTTATTGAAGGGCCCCTGGTAGTGAAATCAGGATCTATTCCTGTTGAATGAACTGGCTTTTAGGAGCACATTCCCTATTCTGGGATGCCTTGGTCAGCCTTGATGTAGGAGGGAGGGCCTTGATCCTGCCTCAAGAGACTCTACCAGGCTTTGTAGACTCCCCATGAAAAGCCTTACCCTTTTGGAGGAGTGGATGGAGCTAGGGAGGTTGAGGGAGTGGGAGGAGTGATGGGAGAGGGAATTATGGCTGGTATGTAAAATGAACAAAATGTTTTTAAAAAGAAATAAAAGTAAAGAAGTGGCTACCAAGGAAGACCCTGACAGAGGAATAGAAAAATTAAAATTAAAAAAATGAAGATACCTTCTGGGATAAGGATGGTATCATGTGCCCCACTTTGCCTTCTTGCTCTAGGACCACATCTGGTGCAGATGTAAGTAGATCCAATGTACAGTCAGTCACTTGTGCGCCAGGCCTGTTGTATCTAGAAGACCATGACTTCTTGGTGTTCTCTATCCTCTCTGGTTCTTACAATTTTTCTATCCCTTCTTTCATGTCACCTGAACCCTAAGGGAAGGCATTTGAAGGAGACATTCCTTATAAGGCTGAGTATTGTAAGGTCTCTCGCTCTTTACAGAATGTCTGTTTATGTTTCCATTTGCTGAAAGAGAGCTAGCCCTGAAGGCAAGAGAGTGGGAGAGCTAACCCCACCATCTGTCATGGAGTTACATGGGTGAGGGAAAGATGTCCCCTCGTCTTCACAAACTACTGCAGTCAAGGAAGCTGGTCCAGGGTTATGAGAGTGAGAGAGTTGAACCTACCTGTCACTGGCTGCAGCACTTGGGAGGGTGGGCCTTGTACCTCACCTGGGCACTGCCACAGAACAGACCCTGTTTTCTTGGGCACAGGTGATCTGGCCTCACAAACGTGCCTGAGAGATCTGGCAACACCTCTCATCTGTCTTATGAGGTAGTGGGAGAGGGAGATATGTCCTCCCCATCCCCTGCCCCTTACTGCCTGTGGCAGGTGGGAGATGTAGCCCTGAGGTCATGAGAGTGGAAGAGTTAAGTCCTGCCCCTCAACAGCTGAATCACTCAGCACAATGGGCCCTGTATCTCACCCAGACAACAAAATAGAGCTGATCATGTTGGCAGGGGTGCCTGTGAGCCGGTCCAGGGGGTGTGAGAACAAGAGAGCTGACCCTGTCCTGCCTTCCCCATGTCTGCCATGTGGTCTCATGAGCGATAGAAAGGTGGAAAGATGCTCTCCTCCCCTTGCCATCAATAGCAGGCAGGAGACTCAGCCTTGGGGAACACAAAAATGGGAGTGCTGGCCCTGTGCCTCACTTGGCCAAACAGTAAAGCTGGCTCTGGTGGTGTGGGTGGAGTGAGTCTGCCCCGAGGCTCTCAGAACAGGAGATCTGGTCCTTCTTCTTGCTGCTTGCTGCAGTGGGTGAGCTTGCCAGCCCACCGCTAGAGAGGCTGTCCTGGTTGTGTAGATGGGGGAAAGCTGGCAGGCTCACCAACCCAGCTATCACCAAAACCCAGAAGCAGGGGTATGTGTTGCCCCACCACAACATCCTCCTCATTTATGAAATGATGGAACATTTGAAGACTTCCTAAAGATAGATCCAAACTGCAGGATTTACACAACACAGAACAAAAGGATATCCAAAAGCAATCCCAGGGAGGGCCCAGAATTGATGGTGTAGTTGAAGCCAGAAACCTTGTACCAGAACAATGACCCATTGCAATGAACACTTGCACGTAAAGACACACGACTAAAGTCTATACTGGGCCACATTACAGCTTCCATGCCAAGACCTTTATTTTTTTTCCTTTTCTTTTTGTATGTATGTTTGTTTTGCTTTTGGTTCTTTTAAGTTTCTCTTTTAAATTTTATTTTATTTATTTTGCAGGGGATGTGTTGCAAGGGCAGAAGGAGGATATGAAGAAATAGGGAGATGAATAAGATTAGGTTGCATGATGTGAAATCCACAAGGAATCATTTTTTTAAAAAAAAATCGAAGAAAAGAATAGTTACTGCAAGCTTGCAAGATAAAGTGTCATATCCATCAATACAACTATGTTACAATAAAAATATAAGGGTCCACATGACTTATGATAGGCTACTAGGCACTCATCCCAATGGATGCAACATACCTATGAGCGATAGCACTTGAAAAATCTCCATATTTTAAATTTTATTGTACAATTTTAAAAGTATTCTAATGAAAGCAAAATAAATGAGTCAGCATACAACAATATGATGGAATCTAAGAAGCATCATACTGGACAAGATGTTTAGCATAAGAATAATACAAGATTGTGATTCCATGTATCTGAAGTTCCAAAACATGCATAGATAATCTTTGAGGTTTGACATTACTTTATCAGAAATGTTTGGAAACAAGGTATCTAGTGTACTAGAAGAGGTACCCTGACTTTTGATGAACTATTGATGTTTTATATTTTCATATGAGTTGGTTAAATATTTGTATATATATTTTAATGTACTTCCATTATCAATTATTTAATTGTTAATTTTATGTTTGTATACTTTAATATGCAGTTTACTTTAGAGGACCATGTTTGGATTTTCTGAAGAAAAAAAAGTGAAGAGAAACAGACATCGTTATTAACAAGGGCAGAAAGTTAGAGATCATTCTTAGGTCAAGTGAGTGACAGTCCTGGGCAGGCTAGATTTCTCGGAAACAGACACTATGAGCCATGAGAGGGACCAATTGGTAAAGCTGGACACAACTCGGACAGTGGGATAGCAGAATGACAAAATGCCAGCAAGAGAGAACAGTAGCATGAAATTTACTTCACATTCTAGTTTGATAAAATTTTTAAAACCAAGTTGAAAATGAGCTTAGTTCTGCAATATCATTCCCGGAACTAGGAAGAGAATAACATTCTGGCTAGTTTACCACTGTTATACGACGCCTGAGTGTTTCTTTGCACTTGATTTTCATGGACTTGACCACAACGCCCATTTTGAACCTTTATATCTCTTATGTGCTTAAAGACTTAAAAATCATTGGCTATCATGGAGTTTCTGCATGACACTCAAATCCAACCATTAGAGTGGATTTTCTCAAGTAAACTCTATCTGTTGTTAGAATAGCAACAATGATAATGATAACATGGTAGGAAATATTGATACTATATATTATTATTTTTTGATACTATATATTATTGATAACAAGTAGAGATACAAGGCTTATGCTTAGTAGATGTGTCAAAGTACCCCATTTAATTGTCACATACTCAGTGAAAAAGAGAGTACCCCTTTCATATCAAAAATTGAGCCAAATGCATGTTAAATAGAATTGCATGAATTCCCATTAGCAGTTAAGGGAGCGTCTTGAAATAGGCCAGTGTTATCTCATTCTCTATCTGTACTGTCCAATGTGGTACCTAACAGGGTCAAGTAAGCACTCTGAACACGACTCTCCTGTTAGACAAGGGCTGTGATATAAAACACACATGGTGACAAAGACTAAAGATTAAAAAAAATGCATATAAACATATTTATGAATTTTCTATTGCAATGCTCTGCTGAACTATTTGAAATTACTTAACATTTAGAGTGTGCTCTCCTAATTCCGTTGTGTGCATAGAGTGGAATTAAACAAATATTATAATAGGTCAAGCAATACTATTAGGGATGGGATCAAGAGGGATAAGCATGCAGTGTATAAGGCGGTCGATAAAACACACCATTGTCCTTTAAATATATTTTTTAAACATAAATAGGAGGAATTGACTTTTCAGAAATGATAAAATAGCCTAGATAGATAAGCCAGTAACACAGGTTTTTAGCATTGGTATCAAGTCATGTGTGTGTTTCTAATCTGGTTGGGCAGTAAGTTGTTTTATATCACCTTTGATCAATCATTTCATATATTGCCTCTCTGACATCACAAGGTCCAGGATGTCACTTATATATTAGAAATTTTATGACTCCATTTTGATCTCATGGAGTCTACTAAAGAAAAATAAGAGTAGGAGAAATGGTCAGCCCTTAAAACATGTACATAGATGTAACATTAAAAGGACGGAACAGGTTTACTTTCATACTTAAGAGTGTGTGTGCATGTTGTGTGTGAGTGTGTGTGTGTGATGTGTATGTACATATCACAACAACTAAAAAGAGGCCATGTGTTTGAAATAGAGTGGGGAGGCACATGGAAAAGTTGGGAGGGAGAAAAGGGGAGGAGAGAAATGTGATTATAGTCTCAAAATTACAATTGAAAATTAAACACGATGTCTATATAGCTGATGGAAAATGCCTCGAGTATAGACATCTGCTCTGTGATATCTGATCCTCAAGCTGATTCAGGGACGCTGCCTACAACACCCCTGTGACATAAAGCTGGAGGGTGCATACCCACAAGGCTTGTTCCTAGTTGCTCTGTGAAGGTCTGTGTTTGATGAGAAAGCGCATAGGGTTGTTACAGGCTTCTCACTGCTGATTTAAGCAAAGGAATCAGAAATCTCCCATCCCATCTCACCAGGGTGCAGGAGGTGGAGAGCCGTCATGACCACTAAGGAGATTTGGTTTTAACATTGGACCTGGACGTTTTCCTGTGAAGTAAGACTGAAAGGATGTTAGTGTACTAGGCTTCTCAGCGCATCATAGGAAAAATACTATATTATCCCCATAAACCTTTTGTTCAGGTTCTTACTATTTCCAAGAAGTAGAATTTTCTCATTCCAAGTTACATGCTTTTATCTGAAATGTGGCTGTGTGCTTGAATCCTGAATGATAGATTCACAGAGAAAAATGGTCAGAAGAGATTTCATGGGCATTTGAAAAGTCAAGTCAGATGTCACAGACAGGCTTTCTCTCAGCATTGAGAACTCACTAATAGATTTATTTCGGTTCAGAACTGCTTTCTGCTTATAATTTATTTGGGAAAGAAATAACACCTGAGAAGCCAGCAAATGTTAGATGTAACAATGAGAGGACCCAAGACCCACCCAGTTCCCTTCCTTCCTTCCTTCTTTCCTTCCTTCCTTCCTTCCTTCCTTCCTTCCTTCCTTCCTTCCTTCCTTCTGTCCTTCCTTCCGTCCTTCCTTCCCTCCTTTCTTCCTTGCCTTCTTCCCTTCTTCCTTCCTTCGTTCCTTCGTTCCTTCCTTCCTTATTTTTTCCTTCCTTCCTTCCTCCCTCCCTCCATACCCCCCTCCCTATTCTTTTCAAACTATCTTTTACAACATTCTCTTATCTGTAGTCATCCCAAGCTGTTACTGCCTGGAAAAAAGGAAGGTAAGGCTTTTATGACACTAAAGGTTTATGTTCAGGGAGGGGAAATATGAGGAAACTGTAAGCTGAGAACAAATGTGTTCATAGATTTACATTATCATTTCCTTCTACAAGTCGGATTTAATGGATGATGCTCATCTAAAGGTATTTCGCATGGAAATAAGATAAAAACACAATATTAACATGAACATTTCTCTATGATAGAATTAATTTACAAATAAGCATAAGTTAAAATGCTTTTGTTTTGTTTTTAGAAACAGGGTTTCTCTGTGTAACAGCCCTGACTGTCTTGGAAGTAGCTCTTGTAGACCACATTGACTTCAAACTCAGAGATTTTGCTTCTCTGTCTCTGCTTGCAAGTGCTGGGATTAAAGGTGTGAGCCACTACTGCCCGAATTTTTTTTTTTAACCTTATGGCAAAGACCACAGAATGAATCCCCAGTGGGGGGAGACGGAAACACCTTCCCAAGAAAGCATTATTAGCCCATCAGGCAGACAACCCTGAAGCTATTCATTTGACTCAAGGCTTCTGAGTAACTGTGCTTTGTAGTTCTCTCTAGCCAGACAGCACATCTGTGAAGAAAAGTGACTGTTGTCCAGGATTCATGAGGTCAGAATGTCCTATTTTTGGTACACAATGATGAAGCTCTAAAAGTTGTAGAAGAATGTGGAAAGAAAATTTTCAAACTTCACAGTGCACATCACTTGGTTGGCTTGAGAGGTATACTGGCTTGCTAGGGCTGCTGTGACAAAGTACCACAAATTGATGGCTTAGAGAAGAGAATCAGTTTTGACTTGGTGTTCTGTGGCCTTGAAGTCTAAAATAAAGGGAATCCAGGGTTGGTTCCCTCTGAGACTGTGATGGGGAAACAATTTTCGCTGTTGCTAAGGTCTTGGTCATCATTGTTGGTCTTTGTCTTGTGGATGGGTCATCTTGAATATCATATTTCCAAAGCTAATTTTCTTCTCTTCCCTTCCCCACCTCTCTGTGTTTGTACAACTCCCACATTTTGGTAAAGACACAGTAACAATGCCCTGGAGTCCTGGTCCATGAACTTATTTCAACTTGAAGATACTATGCTTGTCCATTTGGACCACTAAACAATATACTCAGACATGGTAATTCTAAAACAGAAATTTGATTCTAACCATGGTGGAAAATAAGCAGTCTAAAGCCAAGGTATCTTTATATTTGAGATCTGGGAAAACTGTTCTCTGCTTCCTAGATGGTGTCTTTTTCTTGTTCTCAAGTATCAGAGGTGACAGTGTTGTTCCGTCAAATCTCTTTTGTTGTTAAGACTTTGATCCCGATAGGAGAATGGAGTCTTTATGATCAAGTACTTCCTGAAGGCCTCAGCTTTTAGTATACTCTGATAGAAATTGGATTTTAGTAAAAGAATTATAATTTGGGAGAAAGACATCAGTATTCCAGTCAGAGTATACGTTATTGAAATAATGTTCTTTTGTAAGCATTGGGGCCTAGTGCTTTAGCATTTTGGGGGGACACAATTCAATCTATAATAAGCTCTGAATGGAAACAAAGACAATAATGTTGAAATTTTATTTTAAAGTAATTAATTTACTTTTCAAAATACTTTTAAAATGTACTTTTCTATAGATACCTGACAAGAGTCATAGAATAAATTATACAAATAAAAAAGTTTGAGGAGGGGACTAGAGAAGGAAATTGGCTAGCAGTACTGGTGCTCCCTGAACCTTTCCTGGGCAGGCTTACTATACACATTCTGAGGGCCTACCTTCCAGTGTTAAGTGTAAACTCACAGCAGGTCTCTGTCATTTTCCTTCAGGATCTATTTTATCCTTAAATGTTTTTTATGTGTTGATCAGACCATTTAATTCCATTTTTAGTCAATAAGTTAAAAGATGCCAATCTCAGTTTCTAAACATTCTAAATGTTCACTATATTCTCTTATGGATTAATGTTCATCTGAAGCTCCCTTTAAGCTCCTAATATTATAATCTGTCCCTAACATTTGTTGATATTTAGGAGGAAACTTCAGAATGCCTTCTTTATATAAGAGTAATTAATGCTGTATAAATCTACTTCAATTTAATTTTGTAACAATGATGGCATAAAGGCAGAGTCTAACAGTCAATGGGAATTTGACCTACAGAGATTATGAGGTTATTTTGATGGATTGAAGCAAATGCTGGAATTGGACTGTGATGAATGCAGCTTAGGGCTCTTTTATAGTGTGACTTCATTAGTAAATATTGTTGTAGTATAATGATTTTGCTTCTGTATGTAGACTCTTAACTGCATTGCTTCTGATAATGACTATTTGGATAAGGAGACTTGGTGGTATTACAAAGCTGACTTTTAAAAATGGAGTCAAAGAAATCAAGCTTTTTTCTTTTATCATAACTAAGTTGCTTACAATGCACTTCTTGTTTACTTCAGTAATATTATATCCTTCTGGAGACTTTTATGGAGTTGAGGAATAGATAGATAGTTATAGTTTTCCTTAGTTATGATAAAAGATAAACAGAAATATTGTAACTGCAATTCTTGCTTGATACCTGTTTTGTTATATGTAATTTTACTATGTTAAGATTAAAACCTTTCTATTCATTTAAACAGAAAAGGGGAGGTAATGTGGGAGTTGTGTTGTAATTACCATTAATGAATAAAGAAACAGCAGTGGCCTGTAGATAGAGCAGAAACTAAGTAGGCAGGAAGGACTAGACAGAATGCTGAGAGAAAGAAGGGCAGAGTCAAGAGGACACCACCGATCTGCCACAAGAGATAGATGTGCTAAAACTTTGCTGGTGGGCCATGACCTCATGGTGATACACAGATTGATAAAGATGGGTTAAATTAATATGCAAGAGTTAGCCAATAAGAAGTTAGAGTTATTGAGCCAAGCAGCGATTTAATTAATACAGTTTCTGTGTGATTATTTCTGAGCTAAGTGGGCCAGGAACCAAGCAAGCATCTCCTCCAACATCCCTGTGTGAATTGACTCCTATTAAAATGTTCTGCCCTCAGAGGGGAATTTTTTTTCTCTTCATCTTCCAGAAAAAAAAGTGTTTGCTAGTTTTTCTCTAAACTGAAAGTATCCAGAATATATTGCATTATATATTTCCTCTGTATCTCCTAGAGAAAGTAATGTAGTGATATTTTCCCTCCAGTGCCACCACTTTGCAGACATGATGTTGGATTTCAAGGATGGAGGGAAAGAAGAAATAGACATGAGTCCTCATCATGTGTTTAATAATCCACTAGAGCAGATAATTGACAGTTAAACTAACACAAAAGCATACATGAGCAGCTTGTTGTACATATGACAGATATACAAGGCTGCAGAGGTGCATTGTAGGGTATCCCACCTCTCACTACCTGAACAGTCACCCAAAGTTCTTCTGTACCATTTGGGCATCCATTTTTAGCCTATGGGCCCATAGTATCCAGCAGATTACATATGTGAACCCATCATAAAGCTATCAAGTATGTTTTCAAAGACAAATATTACAGTACGAAGAAATTTTTTTGAATTGCACCAAGAATTTATTAAATTACTAAATAGGTTACAATATCTTAGAAAAGTCTGGCATCATTCCTATAATACAAACAGGTGAAAAGCACTGTTTTCTGATGAAGGAGGCTTTATAGGTCATTAGTGGCAATCACCTATTCAGTGGCCAGAACCAACCTGAAATCCCAAATTGCGTGGAGCAATCCCTTGCTGGCTGGGTCTGAGTTCTGTGTAGCTGCCTATGAATCAAAGGCACCAAGAACATCATCACTTGATCACAGCTGGGTCTCAAATTAACTTTAAGCTTTTATTCTTTTAATTTCACTCTTGATTTAAACTCGGAATTGGTTTCATTGCAATTCCTAGATGACTTTTGACTAGATTCAAATATCGGAAATGTAACAGGTAGATTATACATGGAAATCACTCATGTAAGTGGGAACAGCCTTCTTTTTACTGGATTTTGTTTTAATGGGCATCATTATCCTTCATATTCAAAATTGTTATTGGTAGTGGCAGGATGGGATTAGCTGCCTTATGAAATTTACATGTGCTTCTGTAATCATTTAGTACAATCTAGAAAGATGGAAAGCTTTGGAATCATTTGTTTCTAAGATAAGCTTACAAATGTGGGGTAGAAAGCATGACAGTTTTTAAGATTGCAATATGACCCTAATAAGGTCTCCATGGCACATTCTGCATCCGTTTACTTTGATCATTTAAAGATTTAAAGTGTTCACCCCAGCCTGTTAATCCACATAACTGTCCCTCCCCCATTTCCTGGGAAAACAGAAAAACCTAAAGTTTTTCTTAAGTTGACTTTACATTTTTCAATATTTTAGCCAAAACCAGCAATTAAGATGTAAATGAAGCCTAGGAAGAAGGGATGCTTATGAAGCATTGGTTTGAGATACATATTCACAGGATAAAGGATTCAAAAGTAGGCCATCAAATTTAAAGGGAATCCATGGCAGATGGTCTCAGAGAAAGAAGTAAAACAGCCTTTTTCCATGCCAGTTTTGAGACAGGTGTGATGGGTTTGCTGCTGCAGTTAGCATTGCTGAGAGAGAAACATCACACAACAGGGGCTCATTTCACAGGCTCCTGGCAACATCTAGGGGCATTTTGAGACACTCTCAGAAAATCCTGGTGCGAGGAGTTCTGTGTCCTTCAGCCAACCCATAGCCTGCATTCTGGCCATGAATTGCCATCAGCTCCAAGCAGTCAGGCCAAACAACTGAACTGAGCAGCACATCAGTGCATTTGGGTGGTCTGTGAAGAGAACTTTGGGAATACAGAATCAGGTCAGGTGGATGACAATGCCCCAGCTATGGGAGGAGCCTAGCATCAAAGGAAGGGTGGGTTGTGCTCACCTCAGAACTGAGCCAGTCTTCAGAGCTTGGGAAAAGTTATTTTGATGAACAGAGGTACTGCACCTAAGTGCATGTTAAGGCAAGAGCCAATACAATTTAAATCAGGCCATTTGCATAGACAGAAATGCTTGTTCATATGCTCGGTTAGGCTGCTGAGAAGGGCCATTGGAGGAGCTGGAGAAACAATACCCAGACAATGAACAAAAATAAAAATCCGGTGTCATTAGCCAGTGAGGCTTATAGCATAGTGGAAGATATTTAGATAGGTATATTCAATTTTTTCAATTTAGGAAAAAAAGACATTAAAAGACAGAAGAATATACTACAGAGAGACACAGAGAGAGAAATTGAGAGAGAGGCAGGCAGGCAGGGAGGGACAGGGCACAGCAGGCATCAAGAGGTAAAACATCAGACATTCTAGGAAAAAATAGATGTCACATTAAGCACTTTTCATATTCAAACCTTGTGATATTGTTGTTACTCTAACTAGGAGCCATTAGCTTGCTTAATAGTGAAATATGTATAATAATGGGTATATGCATATATATAAACATAGTGTACATGCGTATGTATGACTTAATTTATATAATATAAATTTATATAGATTGCTGTGTGGAGAATGGTTTGTGGGAGCATAATTTTAAAAGGAACTCAAAGGAGCTTGGGTTTCATTTTATACTCTGAAATTCTTTATAGTCTCAATATATTTCCTATTTTAATTTATTCCCCAGAATTAATTTTTTTACTGCTATAACTGGGATGAAATGAACCTTGCCTAAAATATTTAATATGGTACAACAAGCAATAATTATATATATAATTATATATGTAATGATATGATCATTGAAATTAAGATAATGAATACTGAAATTAAGATAATGAATGTGTCTATAACTTAAAAAATTTCTAACGTTGCTCTGTAATCTTTAACCCTTCGCTTCCACAGACAGAAGATAATCATTTCACCTATCTGTCACGTACTTCCAATTGCTTCAGTTTTGTGTTGTTTGATATAGATAGCATGGATCTGTGTATGACATCTCACTTTGAGTGAATTCAGATTCATCTATATTATTGATTATTTCATTGATTAGTTTCTCTTATTGTTGAGTAATGTTCTATTGAACGGATATACCACAATTTTTTCACTGACCTATGTATGGGTGTTTGGAAATTTTTTAATGAGGATTAGTAATAGAAATATTTTGTAAACTCGCATACAAAAGAAGATCAGTTTTTTTTTATTAAAGCTGGTTAAATGCCTAAGAATGAAATGCTTTCCTCATAAAGTTGGTATATTCTTAACTCTGTGAAGATGTTTTTAAAATGGTATGTCATATCTATTAAAAATTTATGAGTAGTCAAGAAAGATCTATGCTCTATGTCCTTGTAATGGCATACTAAGCCTTGACTTCAGTTATTTTATTATTAACCCCACCTTCTCACCATAGTTTATTTGAGATTCTTTTATGTCCCATGGATACTTCTTTATCATTCTTAAATTTTCTGAGAATTTATTATCAGAATAGAATTTATTCAAAATTGCCATCTCAATCTTTGGGTGTTTATTTTAAGTCATGAGAAATTGGCTTATATTTTATGTTCAGGTCTCATGATAAGTGTTTCAATTCCTATTATTTTCCAAGACAGTGCTCCTCTTACTTTGTTTCTACTATGTACATGTACAAGAATTTTTTTTCCTTTCATCCCTGTGTACTATAAACATGCTAAGTTCACCTACCAATGCTCCTAGCTCCTTTTGTAGATTCCAACAGGTGACCACAATATCGGAAAAGATAATTTTTTCATCCATTGCTTCAAATGGAATGGTTTTGTTTCTATTTTTCCCTTAGAACATTGACTATAGGACAGTGTCCAGTAGAAGTGGTGCAAGTAGGCATTATCATTCACTTAAGGTCAAAGTGTTCAAATTTTCATGATGTTATATATTTATCTATTACACATATGTGTATGCACTAAAGCTGTTCTTTGTTAGATGAAAATTTTCCTTCTGTTATGTCTACTTTGGGAGAAATTTCATTAAAATTTGGTAGGCTTTCCTAAGCTTATCTATCTATCTTTCTATCTATCTATCTATCTATCTATCTATCTATCTATCTATCTATCTATCTATCTATCTATATTTTAATGATCAACATTAAATACAAGTAAACACATCTTACCAGATGTGGAAGAGTCAGCGAGTCACATGCTGAACACACTCCATTCAATGCTTTCTCAAGGGTTTCCTAATCCAAAAGCACCACAGTCACCCTGAGGACTTTTCCAAAAGCAAAAGTCTGTACACACTGAGGTGTGCTATCCCGTAACTCCCCAGGAACAAGTGAAGGTGGCCTGTACTCTCATAGCTTTCAAGGTGACTGAATTGCACACTGTAGTTTGAGGAACCACTAACTAAACTAGTCAAGAGGGAGGGAGGAACTGAGGTTGAAAAGAAATAGAGAAAGGGAGCAAATGAGTGAGGAAGAGTGTGCTAATTTTTTTTGTGTTTGTGTGTGTGTTTTACTCTAGAATGTTGGAATAATTTCTCTACACAGGCCTCATTTTTCATAGGAACCAAAATATCTGAGAATAAGGGAAGTTTGGAGGGGTCAGGTGCTTGAGTATAGTTGAAGTAGATGAATGAACCTGGTCTATTCTTGGTGTAGTATAAAGGTGCCGTTGTGATGGTTATAAGTTTCTTGAATTTTTGTGTGGCAATGTTGCCAAATAGATGACTGGGTAAGTACATGGGAGCAGCTGAAGAGAGCATTTGCAAATGAGTTCCTGATTACCGCCATGTTCTATGCTGTTCCTGTGTTTAAAGAGAGAAATAAAAACAAAAGGATGGGAATTTGCAGACAGTTCTAGAAGCTATGCAAAGCTCTTAATAAGATGGAAGAATTGTTTTACTAAGCCTGTTATAGAAAAGGATTTGAGTGTAAATTGTAGCAACTGAAGAGTGAAGTAGCCGTGTGGGCACATTTTGTAATGGCAAGAGATAAGGTACCATGTTGGTACAGAGGCTGCTGTCTACTATGCCAGCACATGGGCACTAAGATAGCTACCGATGTGGTGAACATAATATTTAAATAAATACTGGTAATCTCTTTCATAAAGTGATGAAAATACCAGAGTAGTCGAAAGAGGAATAATGGGTAGATCAACAAGGACCAAACAAAAATCAGACAGCACAGAGATCTGAGAGCCACAGAATGAAAACTCAGTTGTTGCTGGCACCAGAAAGTACGGAGACTCTCACCTTCTAGTTCTTTAATTAGGGTCCACCACAGTTTCCAGAACCTATGTTTCTACAATGTATAGAAGTTATAAAATTCACTTATAATATTTATCAAGTTGTTATATGTTTGAGCAAGAGTGCTTACTTATTTGACTGTACAAATACCAAAAGGCAATAATTAAAAGCAGTAGCAGTTACTGTATTGATCTCTATAAAGAAACCGAATCATAATAAATTCCTCATGTTTTTCTCCTATTCACAACAGGAACAAAAAGAAAGCTGGCATTGAAAGACCCCTACCAGCTCAGAAGTACGAGGATGGAGATTGCTGCCTGTGAACTCCACTAGCATCCATTCTAATTCTGTTTTTCAAATTCACAGAGAGTGAAGACGTTTATCAAAGGCAGGTGCTGTCAATTTCATGTATCGTCTTTGGAATTGTCATCGTGGGCATGTTCTGTGCAGCATTCTACTTCAAAAGCAAGTAAGACCATTTCTCTAGTGATTAAAGGTTACATCCGAAAGAAAGCTCTTTTCTTTTATATTCTCAATTTCAGCTCCAAGCAGAGTGGGGTTTTGCACATTGGTTCAGCAGTGATCTAGAGAGAATTAGAGTATTCTATGGACCACAATGAATGTAGGCAGTCATGTGGGGGGAGGGCATTCTCAAATACACATTTTGGGAGGTTTCAGATACACAGTGATTGCACAACTTGATCACATGTCTTCATAAAGGCTCAGTAGCTTCCATGAAAGGGCTAACTCTTCTCAGTAGGAACTAGTCAGGGGATTGCCTGCTATGAACCTAAATGCTATCAACCATTGACAATAAGAAAAGTCTTTTCCCAGAAAAAAAAAGGAAAAAAAAACCCACAAAAGTTTCCGTTTACTTTCAAAGAGATTTTGCCTTGTACTTATAAAATTTAAGACACATTTAATGAGAGAACACCAAAAAATGTGCATTCATTCACAGTTTGGGATATAGAACTAAAATATGCTCTGATTTTCACTTGCCAAGAAACTATCTACAGATGAAGGGACTTATAATTGAAAAAATAGAGTTAAAGATATATTATATACATAATAATATGTTCATAAATCTATATTTTTATAAATGAACATAGATGAAATTATTTAGGGAAATGATGTCATTTGTACTTGAGAAAGAAGTTGGAGGTCAAAGTGTTAGTCTATTGGGTTCTTGAGTCTTAAGACATTAGCTCCAGTTACATGCCTGCAGCCTGTCTAAAATCTCAGTCAATGTGCAATTGTTTTCTTTGGACCACTGTTATTCTGTCCATTTTCTCTTCCAAAACTGGGCTACTTTCCAGATACAGTTTATAACCCCTCTCTGTAAGTCATACATGTCAATTTTTAAAAAGAGCTACAATTATGACTTTAAATAAAGACTATTGAGACATGACTACAGGATTAGTGACTATTATTTAAACAAACTTTTAAAAATGCTTTTAGAATTTCAGAACTACTATAATAATAGTACAGAGAATTCCTATGCACTCTATACCTCATGCCCCCATTATTAAATCTTATATTAGCATGGTATCCTTGTCACAATAATGTCCAATAATTGTACTGTGTAACTAAAGTCCATACTTTCAGCCTTCCTTAGTTTTTGACATAATATCTCTTTTTCTTTTCTTACTCAGGCTCTTATCCAGCACACCATATGACATTTTCTGCCACATCTCTATAACTATTGTCATGTGTGACAAAGGTGATATCCAAACATGTGCCAGTCACACAGAGATTTTAGTGGTTAACTTTCTGTCCTTGCAACTTTCAAGTTATGCTTTCATTGCATTTTTCAAGTGATGTACTAGTCAGCTTCTGTTGCACTAGCAAAGAGGTGAGAGGTTGAAGTTGCAAAGCCTTCTTTGGACTCAGTTTTGTTTGTTTTCATCCAGAATTGGTTGGTCTCATTGCTTTTTGTGACAGGGTATGGCAGGACATCATGGCTGTAGTGTGTAACAGAGGAGGGCGTTCTGCCCCTTGGCAGAATGTGAAGAAGAAAAAAAAAGAAGGGGTTGTGTCCCATCTCAAGCTCCCCTTCAAGGGAATACCTTCAATAACCAGAGAATTATTTTCTAATAGGTCTCCATTTGAAAGTCTCCTTCATTTGCTCTGAGACAAGATTGGGACTAAGCCAACACATAGGCCTTAGAGAACATGTACTAGATAATATGGGAATTTATTTTAAAATATTAAATTGTGAAAGGAACAAAGTACAAAAATTACAAATATGGTGCTATGACACCCAGGAGTTCTCATCTAAATGTATGCTATAAACTATAGTGCTTAATTGGCTTATATAGTCTTCTAACTGATGGCAAAGCTGCCCATAGTTGGGAGTTTCCCTGCTCTGGTGGAGCCCCAGTGAGGCCAAGTGAGGGCACTGGTTAAAATATTATACTAGCCACAGATTCATTTGGATCTCCAATTTGACATCAATTCATGTTGCTAGGAATATTTCTTCCTGCTTTCTTTTTTTTTTTTTGGCAGAATATGAATTAAAAAACACCTTACAGAACTTGAGGAAGAGCTAAATGAGATGACGCTGTGAAGGACATTGCTTAGTATTCAAATCAGGATCACTTCAGAGAGGTTTGGGTTGTTCATATTCATTGCTTCCCACTCTAGAACTTGGAGGCTAGATGGCTGCCAAATTTAGAGCAGCAGTCTAGTCCACAAAGGGTAGCCACACCCAGCTCGACATTAGGAGTGTCAGCTTTTAGGAGCTATGTACGAGAAAGAAATTAGGTAGTAATATTATATTTACAGGACATTAAGTAAATCGCTGTGAAGACAATGCTAATCACTTACTCCTAGAGTACATAGTAGAGTTGTAGAACATTTAAGCAAAAGATTGATTATAGACATCCTAACAATGAAAACAAGCAAGTACAGGATTTGTGCGATCAGGGCCATCAGTCCTTCTCCCTAGACAGCAAGGGGGCTCTGAGACCAACATCTGTTGCTGGGGGCACAATGAGGAGTCAGCGTGTTTCATGGTAACACTGTTAAATACCAGATTCCTCACTGGAGACTTAGAAGACCCAGATGATGGATGACACACTGAGATGCTCTGCCCCTACCTGCCTTAGCTGAGGAGCTATTGGCAAATCATGGGTTCTGGGGGAAGAAGAGTCAGTTTTCACGATTGCAGTTCCTGAGAGGTTCTCTCTGTTCCTGCTCCCGTCAAAGGTCCTACACCCATGCACATACAGGAAGCACTAAGTTGTCTTGGAAGGTTAAAAGAGACATGAACTTGGAAGCAAAAAATGGTGGGAAGAGGATAGAGGAGGACTCTTCAGAGAGGTATGGGGTGGGTTTGATCAAAATGTATTACAGATATGAATATTAACTAAAGTAAAAATAATATATCAAAATGTATTAGAGGATGAATATTAAATAAAGTAAAAATATGTTGGATAATAGAAAAAAAGATATATAAATGAGTGTATATAAATAATAAAAATGAAAGATGTTTCTGACTGGAATCATATTTCTCATCAAAAATCATCCCAGGTATGAATAGTATATATTCTATTTCAGATGCGGTCTCCCTCCTATCAAAACTGAAGGTCCACTTTTAGAACACACATGTTTTTCTTGTGGATTCATGGATTCTGCATTCCTTTTCCCTAATATTAGAGATAAAAGAATCAGCTTGATATTAATTTTAGTACACAGAATATGGACATATAGTATATATAATACAGATGTATCAAACATATATGGATGTATGGATGTATGCATGTATGCATGTATGCATGCATTTGTTGTTAGTTTTGGAAGCTCCAGTTCTAACTGGATGCTAAGGCACGTTTCACTGCTCTCCAAATGAGTTCACTTGAGTTACATGTTTGATAGACTGGATATGGCCTTCTGCATAGAGAGAGCAATTACTTAGTCAAAAGCTCCATGCTCACAATCATTTATTTTCTACTTCCCATCCCCATGCAGATGTTGCTTCTCTGCTCTTTTCTCCCTGTTCTTGTACACTTTGGCACTGTGCAACCTCATCAACCAGAAACTCAGCAACTGTTCCTGCTCTAATTGGTGGCATAAACCTGGGAGAGTGGAGCCTCTTGAAGTGGACTAAAGTCTCGTTCAATAGCCAACTCCATTCCGGGCTTCAGACAATTTATACTTTGGGGGTATTTTGTGGAGTAAGCAAGACAAAATAAGCAAAGGTCGCATGACTTTAAGCTGCATATACCCAGCGCTTAAATAATAATCGATGATGGGAAATCTGAAGTAAACCCACTCCTATTTACTACACCTTGGAGGGACACAAAAGCACATCCCTAGAACAATCCACGTTATAGAGGAACACCAGTCACAAGACTTTTGTCTTGTTTTCTTGGAGTTTCCTACAAGCTTTCCAAATACTCTTTCCACAGCTTTATTCATGGAGAATGTTCCAACAGGCAACCTCACATAGAAAGTAACATTGTGACCAAAACAATAATTGAGGTGGATAGCATGAGGTGGCAGAAATGAAGACGTCTTCCACTCAGAGAATATTCTGAGGGAGATGACTGAATTCTTCAGCACTGCCGAAAGGTAGCTGAAAGGAATTCTCATTTCCAGTAGCCCACATGGCCCCATTATAGCTGATGTGATTGATTAACTGAAGCCTTTACCTTTTGCTCACCTGGTTTAGTTAGAAGATGAAATCTTAAAGGAGTTGCCCTTTACTTTGAACCTACCCAGGAAAGAAGGACGAGGTTGGTGGCACCAGTCTGTAGTTAGCTGAAAATCAAGCACATGGCTCAACCCTAAAAGCATAATCATGGAAAGGAGAGGAAATTTTTATGGGTAGAGAAGAGTTATAAAAATTGGGGAAATAGTGGAGGAACCTGGGAATTGGTTTTGTCAGTAAAATGTACTCACACTATAGCAACCTGATTCTTCCCATGTGCTGTGGTCCGAGTAAAAGATTCTGGGCTCACACGGATGCTCTGATGTGCTGTGGTTGTCTTCATCAGCAGTGGAGGTCTTTGTCCTCATATTGCTAGCATACAATACAGGAAATTGCGCTCAGGCAACCTGCACTGAATAATCTACCTACAATAGCAGGTCACTGTAGGTCTCTGGAAAAGGGGAGCAAAGATCTCACTGCATGAGATTCCAGCCTCTGCCACTACACAGTACCCATTTCTCCACTTTCAAAGGTGCTGACACCACACACCCAATACAATTTCAGAACACTCTTCCTATCCCAAGGTCTGATTCCACGGAAACTCAGGCTGCATGGCATCCACGACTCTACTACACACATCCTTTCTGCGGCATTGCACCGGAGATAACTAAAGCTCAGTAGCCTGATAAGTTTGGTCCTGAATTTGTTGTACTGGTAGCATCCCACAGTGCATATACAGACCTTATAGAGAGTGGTTGTTCTCAGAGAGGACAGCAAAGCAGTCAGATATTAATCATTTTCTCTCTTCCCATTTGCTAAAGGGAGAAGGAAAAACAAGCAAGCAAACTCCTTTTACCTGTGAAAGAATAGGACCAAGAAAGAATGGGACAAGAAATATCCAAAGGCAGATTCCAAATGGAAAAAAAGACCATTTACCCTGAAGTATTGCTAAGTTAGGCTGGCATGAACACGGTGTAGAAGGTCAACTATAAAAGGATTCAAGAAATACACCCAGACATTCTATGAATATTATTTCTTTAAAACCTTATACTTTCCAGTTTCTGAATTAGGAGATTTCGGAAAAGACAGTGTTTCTGTCTTATTTCATAGATGTAACTGTTGCTTTGTGCTAAGCCTTTCACTGCTTGGGGCTGATTTCTTTGGCTAGCACCCCTCCCGTACAATTTCCTGTTTACTTCTCACATGAATCCCTGTTTTTGTGGCTGCTGTTTGCTTCTTACACGTTCATGAGATGAATTATTTTTATAAATAGGCTATAAATTCCTTCTTAAGAAATAGATAATTTTAACCGCATTAAAGCAATTGAGAGGGTTAGACCAAAAAGTTCACCCCCCACTCCACACACAAATAATTGGAGAGATTAAAGAAATGTTTAAACAGACAGCTACTTAACACTGGGGTTTAAATTCAAAGATGCTCATTACCTTCAGATCCTTTAAAAAAGTATGCCGGTGTTGTGTGAGAGAGGCAATTAATACAATCTTTCATCTTTGGGGCAATGTCCTCAATTCTGCAGCATCCTTCCGCAGCACTGACTGTGCTGGCTAACAGGAAGAAAAAGAGGTACACTTTGCCTGTAGCTGCCATGGTATCCCTGGGAGACAGTGCTTATGAATTCAACCTAAGTAAAGGAAATGGGTTGAAGGAAATTACTTAGGTTGAATTCATAATCACTATAATTGTGAGAAAGCTGAAACTGGTGGACGGCAACTGGAGGTCGCGGTCTCATGTGTCAGTCTCTCTGATAGCAGAGCCCACGTCCTGAGAGCTGCTTGCCTGGCGAGCTTGCTATGTGAGCTGCATTTTATCAGGGGATCTCTCCTGGGCTCAGAACAGGAGAAGCAAACTTTAGAAAATGATCGTGCAATTATGTTATGAGTCTAGGATTGTGGAACCCTGGAAAAAGGAAACTAACCAGAGAGTGTTTGGTCCACCCTTCTGGTATAGATGTTGAATGTTATAAACAATAATCAATGTATGCAGACAAGGGCACATTTCTTGGGAGTCCACAATCCAAGAACAATCTCAGCGTCCCCTTTAGAAGCTGAAAGGCCATATACAAGTGGCTTGGCTGCTCTGAGCTTTGATTCTGAGTAGAGGTTGCAGCACTGTTGAATGGTTTGAAACCCTTCTCATCTAAATAACCTTTAGCAAATGACTTCATTTCTTTGTGCATTTATTTCTTGGCATTCTCTTCTATTAAATGGGTTTAGAATATTGCCTCATTGCAAAGGCTTATTGTGGAAATGAATTTTAAAATTGAGTGTAATGGACTTTAAAAAACATGTTGCAAATTACTGTGTAAGCATTAGCTCGTTAATGGTTAAGCCTGTTGGAGAACGGATATACTCTTCAGTGGTAGACGATTTGCCTCATCTACATGAGAGTCCAGATTTGACCTTCAGGAGCATCTAAAAAAAAGTTAGCTATTTTCTTACTTGACTTCCTCATAACTTAAACTCTCCAAACAAAGTAAAAATAAAATATACTCATTAACATATGAATAAGCTACAAATATATATTTGCCAACAGGTTAGCCAAATCCTAGCTTCAGATTTTAACTTTGGGTATTTCTCTGTGAAATCTCTATCATTTTATACATGAACACTTCATGTTAGGGCTTGCTTATATCCATGGAGTTTCAGGTTAGCACAACACATTGGAATCACGTCTCTCTTTTTAGAGTTTGTGAACCCATCTACGATGAGTAATCCCAAACTATCCCCAGTCAGAGGTATTTCTCTATGTGGTTGAAAAGGAATTAAGAACTGTCTCTGTGGCTCATACTACCTATCTAGCATTAACATGTGACAAATATGAATTCTGTGAAAAGAGCTATAAAAAATTAACAATATATATGTATGCAAATACTTATCCATATATTCATATCTGCAGGAAACAGGCTAAACAAATCCAAGAGCAACTGAAAGAATCACAGCACGGGAAAAACTACAGCCTCAAGACGTCCAGTACATTGTCAAAGTCCGAGAGCCTGATGAAGAGCCATGTCCAGCTGCAAAATGTAAGCTGCATGTATCCACATTGTTTTTGTTGTTCACCTTAGAATTTTAGGTACAGAGGCCATTAAGGAACCTGTCATCAGAACTGTGGAGTTGATTACCACTGTAGCAATTCTTGCTTAATTCATCTTGCAGCTGTGTAAATGTGTGTGCATGTGCGTGCGTGTATGTGTGTGTGTGTGTGTGTGTGTGTGTGTGTGTCAAATACTAAATTAGAAAGATGATTCTAGTCTTTTGTAATAACTGACTTCTGACATTGATAGGGCTTTTGGTTGTTTGTTCCATAAACTACTTTCGGTCTTTACTTTGTATCAGAAATATGGCAGGAATACAGTGTCATACTTCGAAGGCTGGCTCACATCCAAATCAGGTTATGAAGGGCATGAAAAGTTCATGGTTAGGGTTAAAAGAGAAATGAGAGTTGTCATCACATAGTCACTTCTAATAGCAGGCCTGCTGCTGTGTGTGGGACACAAATCTGGAAGCTGAACACATACTCTGCCTGCTTCATTCTTTGAGAAGTACTTTTAGTCATTTTTGAGATACATTGCAAAGTAGTGGATTAAACACAATGAGATGCTATCTAACACATGCCGAGACATGCCTTGTAGGGTTAAATCTTTGCCCCCACATGAGATTCTGCTTCTAGTTTCTGAGGCTTGAAATGAAAGAACAAAGGCCATGGTACAACCCGGGTGTTTGAGGATAATAGGCTATCACCCAGGCCAAATGCATGCCCCTCCAAATGCTTAAATCGTTGAGAATTTGCACATCATTTGTGATTCTAAGAAATCATTACCCCAAAGCTGCCATTATGATGAGTGTAACAGATGTACTTAGCTGATTTAATGTGAAATTCATAAATCTGAATTGCTTCCCAGCAAAGTTTCCTTAAACTTTTCGTGGCAGTGTGCAGGATTGTTTTGTTCAGAAACACGGAGAATGCCTTTGCTAATGATTTCTCATGAGTGTAAGCCCAGCACCTTCAACAGCCACCATGATGAGGATTTCAGTTCCTTAGCAACTGGCCCTGAGAATGATAAACAAAGCCAGACACCTGAGGAAGCAGCAGGGACAGACTGCGATCAGTAAGGTAACATCGAATAGGAAAAGGGGTCCAGCAGGAACTCTACTTAAGTTCAATAGATTCAGCAGTGACCAGACCTGGTAAAGGGCAGAGGAGAGTAGTTAAGACTGAGCAAGGACTTAATCAAAGGTAGGGAATTAAGAGTGTGAAGTGTTGCACAGTGTAAATGTCATCAGGCAGCTGTGTCCACTGGCTAGCCAATATCGGGGTCAGAAATCTACCTTCCCACAGGACTGTGATACAGAGCGCCTATCCTTCCTGGTGACTGCATTCCAAAGAAAGGCCTCAATATCCTCATGAAAAATACTTGTGAGCTTAGGAGATCTGCATTTTTAATTTACTTATTTATTTATTACTTATTTATTTTTATTTTATTTTGATTTTTAGAGATAGAGTGTCTCTGTAGCTTTTTAGAGCCTGTCCTGGAACTAGCTCTTGTAGACCAGGCTGGTCTCAAACTCACAGAGATCTGCCTACCTATGCCTCCCGAGTGCTGGGATTAAAGGCATGTACCACCACCGCATTTTTAATCATGAGTTTTTTTTTTTCTCAGAAAATGCTTTGGGAAGGAAAGCCAAGGAACTGCCATCAAGTATGGTGAGAACAAATCCGAAAGGCCTTTCATGTGTTTTGAGTTCCAGGTGCTCTATGCCGGGAAGAGTCATTGTAGGAAAGCAGAAAAGTTAGTATTTGCTCAGCTCTTCTCATGTGGGGCCAACAATTGGATGGAAACATACCTGGAGAGAGGCTACAGGTTCTACAGCCTACAAGCCAGACTTAATGGAAAGCAGTCAGGTCTGTTTTGGGTATGATTGCCACACACTCATGTGAAGTAACTGCATAACTGTCCAAAAGGTGACCTCACTACAGTCTCTTCATCCAGCCATTGATAATAAGCACTCAGTTTATTTATATTATTATTAATGGTGATATTAAAAGGAAAATTTCATCTATGTGGTCTCCCTTTTCTTCCCCTGACTTGATTAATATGATTCAAATTACAATGAGGAAATGAGTCATCTACGGGGTTCCCAACATTTGAAAGACCTTCAGCACATATGATTTTAAGGCCTCTTCCCCTCTCTTCTGTAACCTACTTGGACCCAGGAAACCTTTGCATTGGCACAGGGTACCACGAGTCTCTACTGTATCCTTTCATCTGGGCTTTAGGGGATGTGCAGATGGCATCTTCTTGTATCACTGTCACTGTTGAATAGGAAAAGAACATGAATTGAAAAATATCTTTTTCACTACTAGGTTCCCTCTGATAGGCTCTACCCAGGAGAGAGATGAATCAGATAAGAGTTTGGCTTGGAATTAAATCATAAATCTAACACATGAAATATTCTGAAGTACATGAGACAAAGGGATGTTTTGAATTTAGGCTTCAGTGTCATTTATACTTAAGGAAAAGAAACTTTGGTATTTCTAGGTGGGAAAGGCAATTTATGGAGATATGAGCAGAAACAATATGGGATTAGTGTTAGGTTTGTTTTGCAGATTTTCGTGTCCTCCTTGTAATGGTCTGTTCTGTCCCTATAAGAGACAAACCTCGCCCACTCTCTCCCCCCCTCCACAGCAGAGAGGTGGGTGGATCTTCCTGCTTCTAGTCTGAGGTCCTTCCTTTTCTATATCTCTCTTCTTCTGCCTCACTCCCTTGCCTCAACTTCTCCCCCTCTTTCTGTTTCTTTTTCTATCTGCCTCTCTCTACTTTCTCCTTTCTCCCTTCTCCCCTTCACCCTTTCATTTTCTCCTCTATTAGCAATATTGAGTGTTCTCTAACTCTCTGACCTTCACACAAGGTGGAAATGGGCTCACATTTTTGGACCTCCACAATTTTTCCTTTACTAATTATAATAAAGCCTGTGCTTTTGCAGCTGGAAAGATGATTGCGCTTGCCTTAAATGAACATCTTTTTGTCTTTTAGAGTTATCCATCTTTGGTGTATGTATTTTAATCACACGTGTCTACATTTAGGTGCCAAGGGAAACAGGATTAAACCCATCTTTGACTGTTGACTTCTGTAAGCAAAGGGTTAAGGGAGAAAGTACCTTTGGGTTCTATGTCTCTGAGTCAAGCTTTCGTCAAGAGAGTTCATCTGTAATTAGATAACTTTTCATGAATAAACGTGCTCCTATGGCCACAATCTCTCCTAATTAAAGAAGTGGAGGATCACCAGGGTTGGGAATGCCCTTTTTAATTGGTTTTGAGTTTTTTTTAAAACTATTTCTAGCTGTATCAAAACATATTTTTTATCAAATACGTCATCTTCAAGAACTCCTGGTAGAGTAAGTTAGATGTTTGTACATGTGGATTTCCTTTCCAATAGAAAAACCTACTCCACCTCTGGAGTTTTTTCCTGCCTTTGCTTGTTCTCAGTGAACTTTAACTCAACTTAGTCCTTATGGCAAAGGAATATTTTGAGGTCATGAATTCTAGCAGCCCACCACTTATGTGGCATTTCAGCAGAGTTCTAGGAGATAATCAGTATAAATGGCTGAACAAAAGTTTGGAGACCAGGAGACAATGAGCAGGAAAGTAGAGCAGCCAGCATGGCAGAGTGAGATAAACCAAGTGACTGCATCCTACACATTTCTGGCTGCCACTCAAGGGGTTAAATGAGCCAGGCCCTTTAATTCTACTAGATTGAGGTGAACAAATGTCTTCCCACAGGGACATGTCAGCTTCAACCCTAGGAGGCAATGTGGGTGACTGCCAGTTTTGTAAAGTCTTTATGAACATTTCCTATGCAAATTTAATAGTCGAAAATAGCATTCTTTGAAATTTGTACACCTTTATTTGATAGTAAAACAAAATCTCTGTCAATATAGTTCTGGTCAAATTTCCTCTTTGGTGAACTGCGTGCCCACAACCTTTGCTCACGGTTTTATTGTAGGAAGCAAATAGCAACTTGACTGCCATTTTTCACACTGTAAATTGAGAGGAACCAGTGACAGAGAAGAGATATTAATTATTCCTTCAAAATGAACATTTGTGTGACTTCCACACTATTTTAGAAATTCATAAAAGGAAGCATGCTGGGAGTCTGTGCAGTTGAACTTCTGGGTGGAAAAATGCTAAAGCGCAGTGGTGCTAGAGGTAATTTGGAAAGCACGTTTGCCTTATAAGTTTACATATATGGACACACACGTGTGCATGCACACACACACACATACACATTTCATTTCTGTCAAGAACAATGGGGCAATACCAATGCCAATGACACATTGGTAAATATGAGTGTAGTGCAAGCAGTCTTCTCAGGAAAGGGTGTACCACATAACTGCTCTGGAGGAGTAATGTTTATTAGGAGAATGGGTCTTCAGACTACAATGGAGCCTTGAGGTAGGAGAGAATATGTAAAACAATATATTTAAAACAATATACAGTATATTTAAAACACATCAAACAAGGCCTTATATGAAAAGAGAGGCTTCTTTTTACAAACCAGAGAGAAGTGCCATTAAGATGGATAGGTAAACAGACAGAAGAAAAGAGCAATTGCTCTTCAGAGTAAGAATTATATGAAAAGAGTTGTTAGCTCCATGTGTATAGTGTGGTAGGCTTATGAAGAGACACTCCCATTCTGCTGGACTAATAGTCAAATTCTCTGCCTATTTTCAAAGATTTTAGGAGATAAGTGAGGTTCCATACCCCAAGCATCAAACTTGGTAAGTAAGTAAGCCATACTGTATACCATGTGGCCTCTGATTCCAGGGGTAGAGGAGTAGTTGGCCATTGTAAAAACTCTGAGATTGTAAGAATACACAGTTGCAATTGCTGACTTCCCATCTCTTTGTAGCAGCAACTTCCCATGGTGTGTGTGTGGGGGGGTGGGGGCTTCAGGTGAAAGTGTGCTGACTTCTTTAATGTCTGTGAAGTCACCCATAAATTTGAACTGGTCTGGGAGCTTGGGAAAGTCACTTCCATTAGCAAGCTAGGAAAGCATCAGGCAAGTATGCATCTGTATACGGCAGTGGGGCAATGGGCCCTCATGGGCTCTCAGCAGAGGGTAGTTTGTCTGTCTACCTCATTTGGCAAAGTCTGGAAACACTTGTAAGTCTTGGAAGAAGAGTGGTGCTGGAATACAGTGGACACACACCAGGGCCTCTGAGAAACATCTTCTAATGTACAAGCACCTCCCATAACCAAAAATTCTCTTTCCAAAATGCGTCTACTATCCCTACAGTTCATTAAGTATTTATGGGAAATATTTCATTCTACAGTCGTTTAACAGGAGGTGAAACACTAAGTCACATGCTGTTCTAGACATAGTGAATTCTGGCTACAAAGAAGAGTACAGTATCCCAGAAGTGACTCCAAAGAAGCCATCCTTTGCCTCTGCTTATACATAGATGATTTGTGACTTAAAGGTGAATTATTCTCATTATTTGTGTTCTGGATGCAAGTCACTGAAAATAGAGTCACGACTTACAGAGGATAGAGTTACAACCTACAGAGGATAGAGTTGTGACCCACAGAGCCATCGAGACAATAGCATGAAACTTCTCAATGGAGTTCAAGGATCAGATAGATACTCATTAGAAATGGGGAGATCTGTTCTCACACAACACCAAGAAAGCATATCATAACCACAAAGAAAGGTAAGAACATTATATAGCCACTTTAAAGACAAGTTTATGGGTGAGAGTAGAAATTCAGTAGGAATTATGGGGAAATCAGGACCCCCTCTTGGGGACCTCTGTCTCATTAGTAAGAGAACTTAAGTACAGACCCAAAAGCTAACTTGAGTATAATTTTATTAGAGTTTGAAAGAAAAACGATGAAGTGGGAAAGCTGTAAATCTCAGACTAGAAGGCAGAGATAGAGAATAGGTGGGCCCAAATGGAGGTCAGCCACATGATGGACAAGCAGCCTTATGGCAGGAGTGGGGTCCTGGAAAAACAGGGAACTCTGAAATATCAGGTAAAGCAGGCTTAGAAAAGAGATGGAACTAAAAAAAAGGAAAGTCAGTGTTTCCTGAATAATTCTGAGAACTGGGTTGCCTTTCTAAAAGCTGTGGCTTGGCTCTGTTAAGTGACAGAGCTAGGGGATGGAAATCTGGGAAGGAAAAGTGCATTATCCTGTTGAAGGGATCATTATTCCTGTAGTGCTTGAGCATGGCTTAAGGTGGCAGTGACCCTCATGGGGGGGTCCCATAGATCATTATTCCCTTAGTGCTTGAGCATGGCCTAAGTTGACAGTGCCCTCATAGGGGTGGTCCCTTAAAGGATTAACCTGCCCAACTGGAATGTTGAGCTTCTACTCAGTCAGAGATTTCATTCTCTTGATCAGAAGGAAAGGTTTCCTTTGGTGACCTCTAATGCTGTCATGACAGTTAAAAGACAATACAGAGTGCTAAGACATACAAAGAAAGAATGCAATACCTAACACATTTGTAATAACTTACAGGAGAGTATTCATTCAGTAATGCTTATTTAATATTTACTTGTTACTGGGACAATACCCATGGTTGGTGACCTCAGAATATAAAGAGGCCAATAGTAGAGATGGATATGTATTAGGTTTGGGTGCGAAAGAGGTAAAGGGATTGGAGATAAGCAAGCTTAAGTGATACCACCTGTCAGTTGGGGGATTTATTAATGTAGCAGCTGGTCAGCATGGCCAGAGTCAAAAATAGGAAGCTTTAGTTGCACCAAATGGGACAAGGGATCCACTTTAAATGGTATCCAAGGAAAGTGTAGGTTCTGCATCAACAGAAAAAATCTTCGCCAGTATATGTCTTACGTGACATTACAGAGGTAGGGAAGTGGGGTGAAGGGTTTCTGACAGGAGTTGTTCTTGTAGAATAGAAGAAGGAAGCTTGGTTAATGCATGACTGGTAAACTTGATCTGCTTTTAACCCCTGGACAGCGCAGTAGAGTTTGGTTCACTACTTCTCTATGTAGGACCTGTTTTTTTTTCTGACAATATGTAAGTATATCCTATTCTATAATATGACCATTAAAAAATATGGGGATAACCTCTGAATAATTTCAAAGGGAACTTTAAAACCTCCTTCATGCCAGTAATATATGAATTGAGTGAAGAGAGTAAGTTGAAGTCATTGGCATTTCTTGTCTCTTTAAGCCGGAAGTCATTTCTTTAAAACATTTATTAATTTTGAGGAGTTCCTCTTGAAGCCTGAGTTCTTGCTCAACATATCAAATACTAACTTACTGAATCATGCACTCATCTTTACATCCACATACAAATTAAAGAGTTAATAAATATCAGCAAGCACTTGATGAGTAGTCACAGTGAGTCAAAATTTCCCTCACGGATGAACTGACCCTGTCCTAAGGGCATTCACTCATTACTACAGGTGATATCTACTAAATAATAACCTCTCAAGTGTGAGATCTAAGGTGGACTGATAGCTTCAGCCAGTGAAATGAGGGTGCTGTGGGAGCCTCCAGCAGGAAGGCTGAGGCATTGATACATAGAAAAATTTAGCTCTCTCCAAGAAGAAGCCTTAGCTGCAGGAGGCATCTGGCTGAGGAAGATGGAAAGCAGACTTGTGTCTGCAAGAGGGCTCTAGTTAAAATAGTTTGCTTTAGAGGAACTCTGGGGAAAGTTATTAGAGTTCTTACTATTAAGGCACACAAGCACAAAAATTCTCAAAACAACAACCAAGTTGCTTTGAATTGCTTGCATTTTTTTTTTAAATAAGGGCATGCCCTTGCAGTTTTCCATCTCTTGGCTCCTCAGTTATACTGGTAATAAAGAACTTTGAAACATTCATAGATGAGCTAGGAGCGGTGTTGGAAGACATGCATTTAAAACTGTTCTTCAAATAGCCTCCCTCCCACCTTTCTGGCCCGGGTTTCCAGAACAGGTGATTATCTGTTCTGTCAACATTGCTTTCCAAAAGAGGCCCAGCTTTTATTTAGTCTCCCGGCTCCCACTGCGTGTAGCACCGGGCCTGGGAACAACAATGTCATTGCTCTGCTACCTATACCAGCCTGCCTAATTTGACAGGCCTATTGATTCCTGCACAGCCCCAGCAGTTCGTTAGGAGCAAGGCAGCAAGGGGGCAGAGAACAGTGGAAGGCCTCTATGCCCACAGGGAGCATTCCACATAGGAGGGTGATTAAGATGAGGGCTTCCCCCCCACGAATCTACACTGTGTTGAAAGTAAATCATTCAGGCTCATGCTGAGGGCCAGCGAGTGGATGGCTGAATGTCCTTATTCACCTATAAATGGCACTCTATGTCTTCTACAAAATGAGCCTGTAAGAAAACATAAACACAAGACCATCAGGGTCTGAGGCAGCGAAAGCGCATGGAACCTACTACCAAACTTAGTGACACCTTAGAGAATATTCACCGGGAGATCCGGACAGGCAGCTGAGCAAAGCACTCAAATGTCGCTTGAAAACAGATTTGAGAGCCAAAGGCAACAACGTGCAAGTCTTTAGCCCCTCCCTAAAGCATCAGGGGAAACTCAAATAAATGCTGTTAATATAGAACACGTGACCAAAGGCGCTGATACTAGGTAGTTACGGAAGGCTTGGTAGAGAGAAACTGGCAGATGGTGGTAAGCACTTCAGTTGAGAGTGAGCTCTCAACTGAGATACCTAGAAAGCGAAGTAGAGACTAAGTTCTGTCTTTAGACTCTAGATTTCATTGCATGTGATTATGTGTCTTTTGTTGCTTGTTTGTTTGTTTTGTGTATTCCCTCAAGAGTACATTTTGACCTACAGAGAAATTAAGAAGATGCTACTAATAGAATTTTCACATAATCTTGCTTAGTTTTTCATAGTGGAAAATAATAATTTCTCAGTGTACACTACAATGCCAAAGTTGTAAAAATTTTAAAACTCAATACTTATAAATGTTTATTAAATTGTATCATTAACTGAACCCAACTATTGACTGAAATATGAAATACCTCATCATTTATTTAATTCATTCTTTGTTTATTATTTTTGTTTGTAGTATAGCTTCATCCAGGGAGCAGCTTTGTTTCTGTAGCTGTCACCCATCTTTAGCTTCTCCTTACTCTTGTCAGTGTATCAGCGTTCATCTGACTCTGTTGACTTGGGCAGGGCTAGTCAAGATTTTGAAGAATTCTCCTTGCATGGGGTTTTCTTGGTGTGTTCCTGGTGGTGATATTGGATGTTTTCTCTGTGCAGATGCACCTGTTTTCATATCAGGCATACACACTGGCAGTCTGATGCCTCAGTGCTGATGTTACTCTGCTTTGCTCCTGAGGTTGTATTTTTTCAGGTTCTCTCACTGAGATGCAGATACTCCCTTCTTCCCATCTTCTACACAGAATACAGAAGTAGTCATCTATAGCTCATATATAAGTAATAAGAAGATATTTTTTTCTGATTATACAAAATCTGCATGAGTCATTTGGATATTCAGGCCAGGGCTTGGTTTGTTCTCATCCACTCATTTACATATTTAATAATCTTTATACCAACTCATAAATACACATTCTATATTTAGATTTATAATGCAAAGAGTTAAATACTGTAACTAGATATTTTTAGGGAAAATTATGTGCTCCAGAAACCAGGAAAAGCTTGATGTGGCCACCCTATTCAATATGCTAATTAATAGGTGGATTTGAAAAATGTATAAGAAGGGGATTTTTTAAAAATTTAGCTGTACTGATAAATAAATAAATAGATAAATAATAAATAAGTAGATAAATAAATAAATGAGCCCAGTTATTCCACACTAGCCATGGATGTACAGGCATGAACTTTAAGAATAAATTCAAAAGAGAAACAGGGCAAGATCAAGGTTAAGTGTTCCTGGTTCTGGTGTAGCCTTTAAGATTGTTCTGTCGATTCAGGTTTCTCAAGGTGATCTGGTGAAGTGTTGTTGCTCTCCTGGCTGCCAGTGCTTGAGCGGATTGCCTCTGGTCCAGGGGCCAGCCTTGCCCTAATGGATAAGGACACATATGTGCAGTAGAAGGATCTGTCCTGTGTGCTCTGCTGCTTGTGAAGTCCAAGGTGACTTCAGGATGAAGACAATGAGTTACCCCTGTACTTGGGCCTCAAAGTAAGATGGAGTAAGTTAGGCAAACACTCCTTGAGTAATTAACATGTGAAGAGATAAGCGGGTGTCCCCAAAATAATAGAGACAGACAGAGAGTGAAGGCAGAGAGTTCAAATGAGAAGGCGGGATTTTTGTTTGCTTGCTTGCTTGTTTGTTTGTATTTACAAAATACAGGTTTTACATGCCCATTTCAAAATGATTTTATGTTGTGATCAGGGTATTTAGCCTTTGTACAATAGTTCAGTTGCCTGTGTCATTTGGATAGTAACTATCATCAACTGATCAGCTCTTGAAGTATTTGTGTTGAACACTACAGGATATTTCAGGTTTGTCCTGATAATCTGTCCTAATCATATAACCAGACTTTCTCCTAATAGCATCCCTTTTATCTTGTTCAAGACAAGATCTGTGAGCTACAAGTGTTTCTTGGCAATGAAATTGTTTTGCTTATAAGCCCTCTTGGCAAACAGATCACAGACAAACGCACAGCTATAATTTTTCATATAACCATCTGTATCTAAATTTAGCTAAAAATTCCTTCACATATCCTTAATACGTATCAATCACTGCCTTTCATCCAGCCCCACCCAGTGCTCTAGGAAAAAAACCTGACTTCAGTAAACTCAGCCATGTACATAATTTTTCTTCTACAGGACAAATATCAGTAGGACCCAGAATTTAATGTGGCACCTGTGTCATGTGTCTGACATCTAGACAGTACTCATGTGCAGGTCTTACCTTAACACGTTGCCTAAGGCTGTATTCCTGCCCTGTGTCTACCTCCCGTAACTGCATCGTGACATACTTTTAAGACAGGTCTGGTCCTCTCATTAGAAACAGCATTGTTTCGTAACACCACCATACACTTACATGTTATTAATGATATTAATACAGTTCTGTTTCCTTAACAAATCTAGGCTTTTGATGTTAATAATTTCCTCTGTAAATTTTGATAATTTTCAATTGTTGAAGAAGTTGGTTACGTTCACTAAAGTGTGAAGTTTTGGAGACACTGCGAAGCTAGTTTTTCATAAACTCACTGGTGCAGTGAGAATGGTCTCTCTTTTTATTTTTGTTGATAACTTATGATAGAGATATAAATTAACATGCATGTATCATTTAAAACTGTCAAAACTTATTGAATACTAATAAATTCCAAGGTAATATAGTGGTTATTAGCAGCAGATTGACAAAAACTCTCCTTTGTTGGTTTGAGCAATAATGGTTGCCATTGACTCATACATTTGGGTGCTGAATAACTAGGGAATAATATGATTTGAATGGATTAGAAAGGTTTGAAGGTATGGCCTTATGGAAGTGGGCATGGCCTTGTTGAAAAGTGTATCACTGGGGATGAGCTTTGAGATTTCAAAATCCTATACCAGGCCCAGGTTCTCTTTCTCTGCCTATGGATCAAGCAGGTGTTCCAGCACCTGCCTGCATGCCACCATGCTTCCTGTCATGGGTAACAGACTAAACCTGTGAAACTTTAAGCAAGTCCCCAACTAAATGCTTTCTTTCATAAATTTTCTCACTCAGGATTTCTCTTCATAGCAATGGAACAATGACTAAGAAGTCCTCTTTCCTTGAAAGTCAGGGCTACAGGAATGCATATTCTTTTATTCCAATATCAGTTACTAATGTCTGCAATAAACTACCATGACCAAAAACTTCTTGTGAAAAAAAGAGGTTATTTCTATTATATATCCACATTGCAGCTCATTTTCAAATGCAGTCATGGCAGGAGCTGTGTTTGAGGTACTGATGAAGAAGTCATGGAGGAACACAGCTATCTGGCTTGCTCCTCATGCCTGTCTGAGCCTGCTTCCTTATACAACTTAGGACGAGCAGTCCAGAGATGGCACTGTCTACAGTGAGCTATGCCCTCTCTCATCAAGAAAATGTACCAAAGGCTTTCCCAGCTGGCCAATTTTGGGGGGTCCTTTTCTTAATTGAGGTTCTGTAGTCAGGGTACCATCTCTCTTTATATGTTTTCTTCCAATAGATCTACTGCTCTGCAATTTTATCTTAAATCATTCTAGCATATGATTAGTTTTGTTGTTTACTTTTTCTCTGCAAACTATGCTATTATTTTCTTCTTGTTTTTTATATTTATTTATATTTATTGTTTTATATATTTAAAATAGAAGGGACATAACTGATTGAAGTAGAGGCATACAGTTAAATAGGGGATCTCTTTTTGTGTCTGGTTCACTCAATATGTAGGCCATAGTGGCTTCAAACTCAGTGATCCTCCTGCCTACATCTTCGAAGTACTTTGATTGAAGGTATGTGCCACCACACCCAGACTAAATAGATCATGTTGTTTTCAATTTGTGTGTGATGTGTGAAGGCTGTACTTGCACATGTATGCATGCAATAGAATATGTATGGAGGCTGCAGAACAACTTTAAGGATTGGTCCTTGCCTTTCATCTTGTTTTGAGACAGAGTCTCTCTTTAGTTGTTTGTCACTGTGTACCCTATGCTAGACAGCTCATGTGTTTGCAGAGATGCTCCTTTCTCCACTTCCCATCTCACGAGAACAACAACGGCATTGCAGGCTAAATGCAGTTACTAAAATGAAATACTAAGAGAGAAAACCCTTCTAAAAATAACATTGTGAAAAGAAAGTTGTACTTGCTGAACCAAGTGCCAAGAATTTTAAACAACTGTAATGTAACAATGTCCTAAATAACCATGCTTTATAAATATTATCCATACGCAAAACCAGTTAATAGGTAGATTTCATTCAAGACATTGAACAAAGCTCCAATTTAGGATTCAAACAAACTGAACTAATGGCTCGAGCCTTTTTATGAAAATGCACTGTTCTTGCAAAATGAATGAGTTGCTGACTTACAATGATTTCCTGAGAAAATAAAGATTCTTCAGGAAGAGTTGGCTGATCATTGCTTTAAGATATCCCTCTGAAATAAACTTCTTAATCTGCTTTCTAAATCTATTATAAATTGGTTGTAAATTGGAAAAACAAGCACATTCTACCTTCCACATTTTTAAATGTGAGTGCTTGGCATTTTCTTTTTCAATATTACACATTTCCAGATGGGGATAGCAAATATTTTTCCAGGGTTTTACTTTGTTTCTTAGAAATCATTTTTTATACTTAGGGTAATTGGTTGTAGTTATTAAATAAAAATATTGTCCTGCTTTAATTTATGGATCTTCTGTCCTCATTAAAAACATTTCTGTCCCTTAAGGCTATGAACAAATTACTATTCATCTTATAAACTATTTCCTCATTCAGAGAGTTCATTCATCCAAATCTGAAAGGAACATTGATCTTTTATTTTATAATTAACCGTAATTATGCTCATTGCTACACAGATTCTCTTAACTTACATAATCTCTGAGATATGTTCTTCTTTAATATTTTATTGAATTAAATTAATAAAATCCATATTACTTTATTGTTTATTAAGAAAACTTTTTAAAAAATTAACGCAGTCCATTTTTCTAATATATTTATGATTTTGTTTCTGTATAGTTATTTAATTAGGCTTTTAAAAAAATGAAACTAAAGCAAATTTACTGTTTTTACAAATAGCAGCTGACCCACTTCCTCTTGCTGCATCCCATGTTTTTCCTTCAGACAATGCTACATGTACTTGTCTATCATGTAATAAAAGTGATCAAAATGCCCCAAATTCCTCCAGGGTTGTATGCTGTGCTATTACCTGTACTGTGTACTTTTGAGGTTGTTTCAAAGTATAAATATTTATTACTTGCTGGGTTGTTTTCCATTATATGAAATATCAATCTTTAAAGGTAATCTTGTATAGAAGTACAAAATTGTACTTTACTTGATATTATTACTGTTATGCATTTTATCCCCATAATTTTCAAATTATGTTTTTATCCATCTTGCATGATTCTTATTTTTATTGTTTGTTTTGTTTTTGAGACTACATCTTATTACACAGCCTAGGCTGCCCTCACACTCATCAGGCCCAAATACTGGGATGACAGGCATGTCCCACAACCTCCTCGTGGTCTTTTCTCTGTTGTTTATAAACATACCCTCTTGGAAGTCAGATGGCTGTATTTATTGCTGGTGTGTAAATTTGTCTTTTCATGTTTACATCTAGCAATTCAGGGCTCCTCATCATTGATGTTTTTGCATTTGTCACCGCAATTTTCCTCTTCTGTGTACCAGTCTTTCCTGCTATAAACCTGCTTCAATAGTTTCTCCTTTTTTAATAGTTTCTGTACATTTATGTTCTGGTCATAGCACATGTGTATTGACCAGTGTCAAAAATTAATTAGCGTTCAAAATTCCTTACTTTCAACAACCAGGGTGGAAGTTTTGTATTTTATCCTTATCTAGGACTGAGGGCTCTAATGCCATGGTAAAGCATGTGCAAGGCTCCAGATTCAATCCTCAGCACCAAAATAAAAAAAAAAATTAAATTACACTTGCTTTCCTTAATTTTTTCCCTTCTTCTTACCTTTAACCTTCAGTTAAATTGAAATTAGATGCCCTTAAATTTTACATGTGGTCTAAAACTGAGATTTTTTAGAAGGAATTTCTAAACTACCCCAAGCTTTACTTTTGGATTCTTTTTTCTCTCCTTCCTTGTGGTCACACTGTTTCCCTTGTCTATTGTTCCCAAGTCATTCCTGGATTTTATGTAAATATAAGCCTCTAAAGAGATGCTACCAATTGGTTAGAGATAAACTCTTGAGTTAAAACATAAGGGCCGTTTTTTTTTTCTTGATTTCTGTTTCCTTTCTTATACTTCTAA
>NC_022013.1:54892871-54913433 GCF_000317375.1 Microtus ochrogaster
GAGAGAGAGAGAGAGAGAGAGAGAGAGAGAGAGATGAGATGCATAGCCTTTCTATCGTTCTTCTGGGAATCTTCAGTGCCTAGCCCTGGTAGTACTAGTCGCCCTTCATCGTGTACCCACCGCTCACAACTCTGCATGTGATTTCCTACAGTACTCAAAGGTGGACAGGCATCCTGTGACTGCACTGGAGAAAATAATGGAGTCAAGCTTTGTGGGTCCCCAGTCATTCCCCGAGGTCCCTTCTCCTGACAGAGGAAGCCAGCCTGTCAAGCCCCACAGGTACTGCTAACTAATCATGGTGGGAGTGGGTGAGTTCACCTTAGAAGTAGACACATGCCAGGGAATGGCTACAGGACCCACAAGTCCAGAAAAGGTAACTGATCTTGCTTCTAATATGGGTGAGGATATCCACGCAGGGAGTGTTCAGGCAGTTCACAGCCAGGAAGCAAATTCTTCAGTTTTCCTTAGCAGTACCACATTCCCTTCAAAAACATAAAGGAGCTTTCTTCAGAGCTGCAGCTACAGACCAGTAAATGAAGCAATTGCACTGTGAAAATCTATTAAAAGTGTGAATTTTTTTTTCTGCCTAGCTTGCTTGGTCACTGGTTACAAAGCTAATGTCTAATTCTACTCTAGGCAGCTGATGTGACATGTGTCGATGTTCCAAATGTTCCTCACAAAAGAAAAGTTTCCAGAGGCAAATCCTGCAGAGTATGCTCTTTGAGCCGGCAATATATTCTGTTATCAGAGAAGCACCATCCTTTAGTGTGTGTGAGCTGATCATAGAAGCTATTTCCTTGAGGGTGAAGGCCAGCTACAAAGTCATTTGTTGCCTCACAGGAAATTCTCAAGCTGGGCATGTTCTCCAAAATCTTTTCATCCACATGGTTGTGTGTACTATGTGAAGAATTTATTTTTAAAAATTGATGATGTTTAGTCCAAACCAAAGGATAAATTTGAAACTAATACTAGAATAGACACTCTGTTTGTGTGTATTAAAATGAACATTTTTAATCTGAAAAGGGGACCCAAAGACTGAATATTCATTTTCTTAGTGATAAGCAGTTTTTATATTTTCAAATCATACATTTATATCATATTATATATATTAAACTTTTAAATGTTATATCAATTGTTTCTAGCAATAGATGATAGCGTTCATCTTGTACATTAGCAAGAGAGAAATACACAATGAAAGAGCTGACTTCAAAGACTATACTTTTCTAAATTTCCTATGAGATTTTCAGTTATTCTAATACTGAGCTCACTAAACCACAGAAGCTGATGGTGATGTTGATTCCCATACCTCTTTAGTAGGTAGATTCTAGGATTTGACAAAGAAAAGAATTTAAGTATCTTCAGTTTAGGATTGAAATAATTTGGTGTCTGGGTAGTTACATCAGTTCTTATTGGCAAGTCTGCGGTATGTCATAGCTTGCATTTTCAGAATCCCTGTTAAAGCAGCCTTTTACTTCACTTGACCTCAAGGAAGCTTCCTTAATTAGACAAGTGACGTCCAAAATTGCTCACCTTTTATAGGGCAAATAGTTTCTCAAAAATGGTATCATCCCACGCTTATTTTGAAATGTATTGTAGTAGCTATATACCCTGTCAAGAAAAATTGTATAATATTACTCTGCAACATATTATAGCAAAAGCATTTTGAACTTGAGAGTTTTAAATAAAGGCTTCTGCCATGTTAGAACTATAGGACCACTGTGCCCAGTAAATTTTTTTCAGTCTCCCATCCTTAGCTTTGATCTTGGTTTCTATATCTCCAAGATGAAATGAGGGTATCTTTAAAGGTCCTTCCTTTTGTTTTCTGTTTTGTTTTGTCTTGTTGCTTCAGTGACATTGCAGTGTCTGTTGACATAGCTTGTCTTCTGATAGATGGGGAAGGGTTGATTTATGAAGTGCCTTTAGAACTTGAAATTATAGTTTAATGCATCATAGCTTTTTGTTTTTTAAAACATACAATAGACAGAACAGTTTCGTGATTGATAACCTGTATACTGATTTATATATCCTTCCAACCGCTCCATAATTTCCTGAATGCCCCTCAGTTAGAAGGCCTGAATCTCTGATTGATCAATAGGTTTACAACTGATTTTGAAGATGGGTCACTACTTCATACTGGTAGACCTTGTTTTGACAGTTCAGCAAGCCATGAATAATTAATTTCTTGTTGTGCACTGAAAATATGACTCCTTTAGATGCCTTATTTATGAAACAAAGCTATTAATCCAAAACTGTTATTTCTAATGTTTAATAAAAAAAAGCCTACCTGTTGAAAAAAAATATTTGAGACATGTCATTTTAGTGAGTTATATTTTGGCAATCTAACTTCCTCACAATGGCATCAGTATCAGTTGCCAACAGCGATGGGAGCCCAGAGCTTTCAGTGAAACAGAGAAGCCTTTGCATTGCCAGTTATGGCACAGTAATGTATATAATACGTGGTGTTGTGAACCTCACGTGTTTTGACCTCACAGGACACTTAGCATACTTGAACTCTTTCATCTCGGGTGTGAGACCACACACATACCTTGCTTTGGCCCGTTCCCACCCCATTCTCACCCAAGTCACTTTATCTGAACAGCTTATGTACCAGGTGAGCTCCAGTCTTCCCTGTTTTCTGGCTTCTGGTCCAGCAGAAGTACTGGTGAGGGAGGAAAGGACTGGGAAAATGAGGTCATAGTCCTTCCATTCCCATCCTCAGTTATGTCCCACTCTGGTCTTCTGGGGCCACAGAACCTGCCACCTGACTTGGTCCTTCCAACACTACCTCTATTCTGGAAAATGTTCCTTCTCCTTGATAGGACTGGTTTCCTATTGTTAGTGGTCTGAGGGGCAACAATGTCTTCTGCAGCTTCATCTCTGTTCCTCCCATGTAATGGCTGCTGACCATGCCTCTTATAATCTCCTCAACTGGTCCAAGTTAAAGACGTTTTGATTTCCATCCAGAATTCGGACACAACTATCTTCCTTAGCGTCATGCTTCTAGCAGTGTAGGGACCTGAGATTTACATCCAGATGCAGCTCACTCTGGTGCCAGATCTCCCAAACCCTAGATCCTAAATCATGTGGGATTAGACAGAAGTGGAGGTACAGAAACAAAGTCACTGTTCAAGAGCTCCCTAAAGATGTTGACGTAGAGATTGAATGCGATGACCATGTTGTTAAGCATTTCAGGAATTCAACCTACAGTAGATGACATGGCTAAGAACTAAAATATCATGAATGACATGATTTTCTGTCTGTACAAAACTGAGAAATTAATGTGAACCTGCCACCTTACCAGAACCACCAAGATGACCGTTAGCACTCAAATATCAATTTCTCAAACTTCCAGTTAAAATATTTGCCAAATTTGCCAGGTATGGCCATGCATTTCATCAATCCCAGCACTCGGGAGACATACATAGGCTGATCTGTGCGAATTCAAGGCCAGCCTGGTCTACACAGCAAATTTCAGTCAGCCAAAGCTACATAGTAATTCCCTAAAATCAATGCTCCCTCTTTATAATAAACACATTTTATATGTATAAAATAGCAATAATGGTAATGGAAGAAGTGAAAAACCCCAAATGGTAGAACAATAGGGGTATAAAGGCTTTGGCAGTCTTTCCCCCATGGGTACACTGCTGAGTTTTGAATATTTTTCATCCTGGCCTATAGAGTTGCAGTGATATTTTTAGATTATGTGAATGCAGCATGAGATTTTAAGCTCACTGTATGCTCATGACCTGTCTTCTCATAGAACACTAAAGTTTGAACATAGGTAACTCTCTCAGTAATATGGGAAAGGGAATTGATAAAGAATCTTTCATCAACTTCAACTTGTCAATTTATCTTCATAGAACCCAGTTCTTTTAATATAGTCTATGTATATGGGCTCACTTTGCTAAGGCTTGGGATATAGGTCATTTATGCTTTTTGTCCTTGATGGCCTCTACAATGGTCATTTGGGAAGTTTGGATGTGTATATCCAAGAAAATTTAAGTAGGTGCTTATTAAAAGCAAACTCAAATGAAGACTGATGAAAATCTGGAAAGGTAAACTGAGAATTTAACACACGTTTGAAAAAATATTGTCAATTAAAGTAAGGTCTGTTTATCCTATCACTAAGAAATGGAAATTTCCCCATAAATCCCCTCTGGGCTTCCTATTTTCAGTTCTCATCACTATCTAATCAGGGCATTTCTATTCCAATTTGAAGACAGCTCCTATGGCTTGGGAAGTTAGGGTGGGGACCAAATTGCCATCCTGAGGCTGCCTTAAACCCATTTCTGTCTTAGCTAGAAAGCCAGACACAGGGAATTCTAGATCTCAGCGCCTCTAACAGTAAGTGAATTAAGCAAATTCCAAATTTAACGGATTGTATTTTTGACATTGATAACATAGAACATTAAGGATGAGAGGTATGAATTCAATGTCCGAGACACATGAATGGCTTCTTAGAGGCTCTTATAATCTCTTTGCTTTGTTGGTTTTGTTTCCCCAACTCAGCAGGAATATTTCTTCTTGCTGCAGTCCAGGACAAAGGAGTGGGATGCTGCACAGGAATACCTTCAGGAGGACACCACCCTCACCCCGAAGCCGACTGGGTGGGATTGTAGGACCAGCATATCAGCAACTGGAAGAATCAAGGATCCCAGACCAGGATACAATACCTTGCCAAGGGTAGGTCTTTAAGGGACTTACTAGGGAGACTGTTAGAAGTCTGTCATTAGGTTAGTAGATAACTGTTTTAAAAAATCATTCTTAGGAAGAACAAAGTATCCTTTCATCAATAATATAAAAAAAAATATATTAGCCATGTGGTGGTGGTGCACAATTTTAATCTCAGAACTTGAGAGGAAGAGACAGGCAGATCTCTGTGAGGGTGAGGCAGGCCTGATCTACAGAGAGAGTTCCAGAACGGACTCCAAAGTTACAGAGAAACCCTGCCTTGAAAAACAAAAACAAACAAACATATATATGTATATATATACATATATATATATGTATATATATGTGTATGTTTTATATTCATTGACTTCTGATTAACAATGTGAATCAAACCCTAAAAATTAACCTGTAACATAAATATATCTACTTCCATCCAGTATTCTTCAATGTGAGGCTTAAGTAAAATATTAAAAGAAGAAAACCACAGAAAAACCTTTAGAACTGAAATGTCTTCTTGCGCTATGGAGATATCAGGGATTTGGACACCATAGCTTTTGCCTACAGTACAAAGGTACCAAGTCATCTAGGAAGTACCAACATACATCGGGCTCAAGGTATACTGAGAGGAATGCAAGATAGGTTCTCATCACAACTCTGCTCTTGGTGTAAACCACTCAGTCACACACGGAATAAGTAAAAGTAGCTTACCATTAAAGTTAGATCCCTGTCCTTTATGACTTGTGTCAATTTTAGAAAATGCTGTCATCTGAGCTCGAGCTTTATTTAAATATAAACCTCCCGAAGGTCGGTGGCCAGGTCAAAAAGGGAGTTTAGTGAAACTCTACCTCAAAATAAAAATACTAAAAAATGCTGGGGATGTAGATTGGCAGAGGAATACTTGCTTAGCATATTACCAATGATAATTATTATTACAATTATTATTAATAAAAATAATAATACATTTAAAAAAAAAGAATCTATTTCAGATACATGGTATCCAGGGAAACAGTGTTTGCCATAAACAATTCTCACCATGCTATCGTTAATTAAGAATTTAGATTTACTGTAGGTATTTCCATAGTCAGGCTCTAGCTGTGCCAAGTGGTTGACTTCCTGAGTGATCTAGGCTGGGTTTCTATAGTTTTGGTCCAGGTGATTATTTCAGATCTTTTGTTTCAATCCTGAGACCAAAGCAGGTAGGAAGTCTGGTTCAGAGCCTTGCAATTCTCTTTTCTGCTAGATATGGAATAGATGGACTATTGCTCTGTCCGATTAAGCATGGCATGGGTTTCCTTAAGAAGAAAGGATCTTTGGAAATTGGATCCAAGTAGCCTGTGGCTTTACTTTTCAATTTTGGAACAATTCCAAAAGGACCATTCCTTCACATTTCTGAGTGCCTGCAAATGCAGGACAGGAACTAAACTGTCTAAATAAAGTCTGTGATGCAAGTGAGCATGCAGTCGGCATTTTACATGCCCTTACCTGTGACAAGGGGTTGACATTTAGCCTGTATCTATATGGACCCTGTTTATAAACTACTTTATCAGTAATCAGTGGTGATTCACAGGAGTCTGTCCCTGCCCACACATTTTCTTTTTCACAGTGAATATTAGCATGTGTAATTAATTATCTTTTATTCCAATTGTTTTCCCTCTTGGTCATAATGGCTCCCACCCCAAATGTTCCTGACGCTAAGAGGTTCAGAGCCTGTAGCAAGTTGCAGTTTGAGTTACACATCCACAGACCTTCCAGGGCTCAGAGCTTTTCGTTTCCTGCCTCCTCTTTTCTGTCCTGGGTCAGCATAGTTGTAATTTTATATTGACTCAATGGCCACTGGATTGGCAATCGTCTAATCGTCTCTGTAGCTGGCGGGCCACATGAATTTGCTCAGTGTCGTGGGCACCCAATGTTGATCAATGTTGACTCTGTTCGTCACTCTGGCCTCAGCACGATGAATCTCAGGAGTAATCTTATTCTCAGTCTTAAAAACAGCTCTTTTCCATTCCTGGGGGACCGACTGTCTCTCAGGACTGCAAATGAGGTTGGTAATAGAATTTCACAGCTCCCATTTTTCACATCTACCCTTAGCCTGAAAGGTGGGTGAATGAATTTGCAAGATCCACTGGCCATATGTTCCTGTTTACCAAGCATACGGTTGTTGTCTACTAACTAGGCTTCATGTATATTTTTTTCCCTTCTGAGTAGGAAAGCCTGCCTACTTGAATACATCATCTACCATAGCACAGCAAGACCTTTAGAATGGGGTAGATAGAAGATTGAGGATACCTTTCTCTGGCGGATGCTCTGGGCAGTGCCATGCCTGGTAATAATGTACAAAGGACTGTACTGGATGTGTCAGGCCAATTATTTGATGTATTACAAGCTAATAAAAAGTAATAGATTCAGAAAAGTCAGGTTGACATCTTCAAACCGGTCATGATCCAAAACATAGTTAGTTCCCACATCATCTAGTTAGCAACCTGATGCATTTTACATCTTGATATTCTTTGAAGATGTTGGTGAACACAACAAAGATAGGAAAGCTTAAAGGGCCATCTCAGTGTGGCATTGGTCCTATCAAGAGAAGAGTGAGTTCATGTGTTAGCTTTTTGACCAAATTAATTATGAAACCAGGAAATAGATGTGCTGAAAACACAGCAATGGCTGACAGTGTAAAATGGAATCACTGGTTGTGTGGATGGTCAGTTCTATATACCTGCTATATGCCTAAACACCACTATAAGCCTCAAGAGTCAACAAGAGAAACTAAGTCATTGGCTTGATTCCTGACTTACAACAAATCAGTCACTAGTTATTGCCACCTTTCTTGACTCACATGATCAAGGGGAAAAAAATCCCTGTACTTTTTGGCCTCTGATTTCTTTGATTGATGGCAAGGAGTACAACCCAAAGGATTACAATGGCAATGAATATTTTCAGCATCAAACTGTTAAGGAATTGTTGAGATTCTAGGTTTTACAGAGCTCTGAACAGATTCTATGTTACAATCCCATCTATAAATTTTGATTCCACTTAAACACTTGCTGAAATATCATAGCTGTAACTCTTCATAGCAACCCCAAGGAAGACTTGTGGGTCACCCGTGCCTCTGGTGCAAGAGCATGGCCCAGTTGTTTAATTTAAAATTTACAGTTGTTTGATTTAAACCTCATAGCATCACCAGCTCCCAAGTATCCAAGTATTATGAGAGATGATATTTTTGTTTTGTGTGGTACTGAACCCAGGCTTGTATTACACTAAGATTATACTTACTTTGATTTTTACCACCAGCCCCTATGTGCTTTTTGAATTTGGAAAATTCAAATGAGCTTCAATTTGTCTGAGTGTCCAAATTACATAATGATGTTGGCTTCTTATTCAAAATTAAATCAACTCTGGAGAACTATTATTCTTTAATGACATCTTCGCTCTGTAGCAAGAGTTAATATTCAGTTATTGCCAGTTACATGTCTAGTAGTTGGCTTGGGAAATGACGCAGGGTAATTAATTTCAATTCCTCTCTCTCATCTAAGTCCTTAATTCAGTGTCAGGTTGAATATGTGGATTTTTGAAGTTTGGCATTAGTTGCCTTTGAGCTTGGCCTTGCTACATTGCTGAGTCATCACAGCAAATAGTTATAAACATCTTTTGTGATATTCACTATTTTCCCAGCAGAATTTATCTGTTGCTATCATGACCACATTACAGCTTATTATATTTTATCTGTAGATATACCCTGATGACATTGATATAGATATGGTGTTATTCCAGTCATATTTCTTGGCTCTTTTCTTTACATAAACATCTGAAGGCATATTTTATGTGTGTTTGTACATTCTGAAAGTGTAGTTTCAAAGACTAAAAAAGGGGCCTGAGGTTTGCTCATTCTTATTAGAATTGATTCATGAATCTGACTTTCTGTCATATAAGACAGAGGTTTAAGATCCCATAGGGAATATTCGTATGCATAGCTGTATAAAATTAAATAACCAAAGGGATGTTATAATCTAGCTTACCTTAGGATGGTCCTTCATTAGCTGGTTCTGATTTTTATAAAGACAACTTGACACTTGAATTCAAATCCTACTGTTGCTTATGTAGAAGTGTAATTTGGGGCAGGTCATTTGAATGCCCCTTGTAATTATCTACTCCTTCATCATATAAAAATGATAAACTAATTTTTTGTGAGATAATTTGAGGAGAAAGTGATTTTCAAGTCACTGTGCAAATGTTAGCTGTTATGTCTGATATTAGTTAATGAACTATAAAAAGAGTACTTTCTTTAGAGGAATATTCATTCATTAATGTGTTAATTAGATCAGGGTTTATTGGTCACCAACTATTCTGGATTCATGGAGAAAAGACACAAGTGCTATTCACCTCTCTTTACTCAATTCTGGTGACACTACCCCCATTGTGACCTCACAGTGGAGACTTCTTTGAGCAGCTACTCAATACGTTTCATTGTAACTATTCTTTACATACATAAAAACAATTTTTATTTACATTACAATATAAGCCAATGATATTAAATCTATTAGACTTATTTGACTTATGCTTACATGTTAATGTTTACTATTTAAAGATAAAGTCACTAAAAGTATGACAAAATCTGCCATACAAAGTTTGTTACACCTGTTCCACTCCAGACACTGGAAAGATCAAAGGAGAAAAATCACCATAACTGAGCAGTTTACAACTCAGATCCTGGAATCCTTAAATTACCTGGGATGGCATGCTGGTATTTGTGACAAGCCATTGCTGAGCATCAGTGCTCTTTTTTTTACTGTAGGGACACTGAAGAGCCCTGCTATGTTGGGAGGATTATAGGAACACCCTTTATATTCCCCCTGGACAGGCAGAGGGATTGGGCACCCCTGGTTTGATCCTATGGCTCAGCAATGGGCCAGCAAGCACTAAGGCACTCTATCTACAGGGCAAACTGTCAACAGCAGTTCAATATACATTTCTTGTGTAAAGCAGAAGCTTCAAGGACCGCGATACCTGATGGTCAATAATGGACTTCCTGATGGCTCTCAATTATGGTGACCACAGCAGTCAATCAGACAGACCCAGGTCTGAGAGGGTGGAAGAGTTATGAGTGAAGTAATGCCGTGGTGATGTCCTGTTTGTCACGATGGAAAAGGTCACACTTACGTGCTCAATCCCCATTTACTTTGTATTCTAGGATAGAGGTCAGGAAGACTATATCCCATCTGCCTATACAGCTGTGGTGTGTTGAAAGACCCCTGGACTTAAAGTAAGAAGATCTGGGTTTGAGTCTCAGTCTGTCACTTATTTTTCTGTGTGACCTTAGGCAAGTCACTTCACTGATCTGAATTTCAATTGACTTTTCTGTCCGTGGGAGCGTAGTATCCGTCTCATGGGTTTTCTGTGAGAAGTCAGTGAGATGGTGCATGTGGAGGACATTTTGGATGGTATGGTTCTCAGAGGCACAGTGGAGACCAGAATATGACTCTTTTCATCTTTTGACAGGTATGCATCCAATGGCTTACGAACCCAACAAAGCGCATCCATAAATATGCAACTGCCTTCAAGAGAAACAAACCCCTATTTTAATAGCTTGGATCAAAAGGACCTAATGGGTTATTCATCCCCAAGGGCCAACTCTGTGCCCATCATCCCTTCAGTGGGTCTAGAAGAAACCTGCATGCAAATGCCAGGGATTTCTGAAGTCAAAAGCATTAAATGGTGCAAAAACTCCTATTCCGCTGACATCGTCAATGCGAGTATTCCAGTCAGAGATTGTCTTCTAGAAGAACAACAGGAAGTGAAGATATTGCTAGAGACTGTGCAGGAACAGATCCGGATTCTGACTGATGCCAGACGGTCAGAAGACTATGAACTGGCCAGCGTGGAAACTGAGGACAGTGCGAGTGAAAACACAGCCTTTCTTCCCCTGAGTCCCACGGCCAAATCAGAACGAGAGGCACAATTTGTCTTAAGAAATGAAATACAAAGAGACTCTGTGTTAACCAAGTGACTCGAGATGTAGGAATCTGTGCATTCTCTGCTTTGCTCAACAGGAAAGAGAGGAAATTAAATACAAATTATTTATATGCATTAATTTAAGAGCATCTACTTAGAAAAAAACCAAATAGTCTGCCGCCCTCATATCATAGTGTTTTTTAACAAAATATTTTTTTAAAGGGAAAGAAAAGAAACGTTTCAGGAAGGATAAAGCTTACCACTAAAGCTTTTCGGGGAGGATTCTGAATCCATTTTCAGTTAGCCCCAACACTGTCCTCTTTGGCTCTTGGAAGATTTGGCCAATTCCAACCTCTGCTTCCATAGTGCCAGTATCTGTATGGAAAAGAAACTGGTGTTCACCTAGCTTCAAAGACATGCGCTATATCCCAAGAAAGGATGTGCCAGTGAGCAGGTAGCCCTGGTCATTTGGCTCTTGGGTTCCAACCCCTAAATTTCTATTCATCAATGCTCTCACCACAGTTTATGTCATGTCAAGGAGTGGAGTGCTTTGTATTTGATTTTTAAAGACTGGTGGGAAAACACGAACAGGAAGAAAGATGGAAAATAGGAGTAACCTGGTTAATCTTAGCTACTCTAATGTGCCATCTTTCTCTGACATTTGAAAGCACAGAACCTCAGAGCGAGATGGGAAACTATTATAGGAGAAGAGATAAAAAAACAAAAACACAAATGACAATGTTGTGCCACTAAAATTATGCTAATAGAAATGTTTTTTCTTGGAAAGTGTTTAGAAGCTCTGAAAGGGCACCTTTCAGTGTTTGTGTGTGTGTGTGTGTGTGTGTGTGTGTGTGTGTGTGTGTACCTGTGTGCATAGGTATGAGCTTGCGAGTGTGTGGACTTGCTCACTCAAGCACATATGCTGTATGCACATGTGTTCCTTGTATGTATGGGTGTGCATGTGTGTGCATATTAAAGCTTGCAAAAACTTGTTCTCAAACATCAGGGAATCAAATATTCAAAAGAAATTTTCCCTCTTAAATCTTTTCACTTTAAAACTTTCCATTAAATAGAAATTTGGTTAGAGAGTTCTTGAACCAAGGTAACTTGCATGGTGGGGTCTTACAAAAACTCTTGACGAGGTCTAGACCCTTTTCTGATGTGAACACTTTTTAAAAGAACAGTCTTTGGGTTATTGATATCAGTATCACAAAGCAAATTAATGGAAGATGTGTTCATTTTGAATCTTTTACTTAAATTACTGACACAAGCCAATTATCAAATTAACAGGTGACCATTTTAATTTCTTGTCATCCTCATTGCTACTTTACAGTAAGTTTGCTCTATGTAGACAGAGGCTCTAGCTTCTCTGTTTAACATGGAAGGAATAAATTGTTGAAAATCACAAATCCCAGACTATTCAGTTCACAAGCAATGCCCCCCAAACAATAAATTGTGTTGTATGTTCATTTGGAATAAAGCAATATTTTTACCACTGCTAAGGTGAACTGAAAACCTCCTGAAGATGTGTCTGTTTTTATTTTCCCTTATTTTTATGGGGCATTCAAGGAAACTAGTGTTCCCATATCCAGTCTTTATCTGATTATTGGTGGTGTTGTTATGTTTACACTGTTTAAATAAAAAGGCACAGTATTTGAAAGTACATAAAAGATTGCTTTTACTGTAGTTTCGGGACAGCTTGGTTAAAATTTTAAAGATTTGGTTTTCAGCAGAGAAAATATACAGTTCTTGCTTGAGGTAAGTTATTTCTGTTAAACACATTGCAACTTGTTATCTGCGAGCTTTCATTGATAACAGATAAAATCATCTAGGGAAAAGGGAGAGCATTAAAACCTAATCAAAGCTGCTTAACAGGAATCTGAGGTCTCATGTTGAAAATACATTGATGGAACCCTCCATTTTATCTCATAAAAGTTTTGTGTCATCATTAGCTGCCATCATAGTTTTGAATAAATCAGGAACATTGTTAATGTTTTCAAAAAATTGGAGATTTTTAATGTTTTCTAGCTCAACTTAGTTTTCATTTGAACATGGTTTCTACTTAAGAACATCATAGAAGGCATTTGAAGGTCTGTAAAATCCTGAAAGTTGAGCAACCACTGAAACATTATGTTGTTTTTCACAAACAACTGTGAGAATATGCTGGTCTATTGAGGTCAACCTTGTTTATATTTTTTTTATTTATTTGTTTTATTTTTTCTTAAAATGTTACCTATTTTTTATCTAAAGTATCCATTTATCTACCTAGGAGGGCTGGTATTCTCAGCAACAGACTTTTTTTTATATATATCCTTTATACCAAAAATGTATGAACGATGAACCAAGTCTCAATACAACATCTTATTTAAGTAACAGAAAGATTCTATACCATATGATTAGATAGCAAACCTTTTCCCCATATCCTGAAGATAATGAGTATCAGGCATATCCACCAGCCATGTTACAGAAAGTTTACAGATGTTGCTACTTTTTGAGCACTCAAGACAAAATGCTCCATAGAAACAGTTATTTCCAGTAGTTTCTGTGGTCTGTGTCTCCTCTTGGATTCCTGCAAAGTGTCTAAGCTCAAAAGCACGTCTTAGGTCACCAGTTGACAATTACCCATTGTCAGGAACATTGAGGCTTCCACATTAACCTAGCCTGTTATATACCTGGAGCCACCATTGTGTTGTTCTTCGAGCTCATCTGCTTACGAAGACTTGACAATTTATACACCCTGTCTTTGAATTTACTTTATTTCTCTTGTCTCTATTATGAGAACAGATATTTAGATATTTGTAATTAAATAAGATACATATTCATTGCTAACTGGAGACAGATTATCACTCATTATTTTTTTATTTAAGTCATTTCCTGTTATTTTTAATATAAAATACTTTTAAATTGATGATAGCTATTGTGGAATGCTGCAGTTCAAAATATGACCAATGTTATATTACTAGGGTAGAGAATAGAAATGATGTAGGCAAGTTAGTGTCTGAATTTTTCTTCCTGTGTATATTAAACACTCTCTTTCAGACTCTACCCCAGTATCTACCTAGCTTATAAATTTAAGGTCAGTTCATCACACACACACAATGATTCACATCAGTTTTTAGTATCAATAGAAGAGACATAGAACAGTGCTGCTCTCGGGACTTCACAAACTAGCCAGATAACACACAGACCAAAAACAGTAGAGGGCCATACAGACTTAAGAATACCCCCTCAGTTGTGAGATGAATAAGAACTATCATTTTAGAAGGGCCCTGGTGCCCGATGCTGAGGCTGCTGGTAACCAGGTCTCCACCAGAATACATCCAACACTTGCAGCCACCAACAGACCCCTATCTTGCCATATGGTGCTATAGGAAATAACGAGTCCTAACGAGTGTGTGAGGGTGTGGGGCGATTCCAGTCCTGTGAACCTGAGATCAAGTGCTAAGACACTTTTCTCAATTGAGTACATAGTATACCTAGGAACACAGCAGGTGGGGAGGGATTTTTATTTGATCTTTTGGTATCTGGGAAACATTTTATATATATATATATATAAAGAATACTTTTTATTATTATTCAATTGTATAGAATCACTACAGTGTTTTCAATGAATAGCATGTCAATGCTGTTTGTATCTTGTCTTCAGAAATTTAGTCCTCATTCCAAGGAAGACCAGTCTAAGGTTTCTAGGCTGGCTCTCAATTTTGTAAACACTCAATATGCCCTGGGAAATGAAACTTTCAAATGAGCTTTATCTCTTCCTTTTTTCATTCTTTCCCTTTTAGAGGAATACTGGGGGTGAAGGAAGACATTCCCTCTCTCATGTGTTTCCTACTGTGAATACACCCTCAATATAGATATGAATACTAAATTGGTGTGATTATTTGGGTATTCTCATGTTTGCTTCATTTGACAAATACCAAGTGATTAGCTCATGAAATTCCATGAAACATAGTGGCCAGCCAAATATCAACATTTGTTTCAGACAGACATTTTCAGTTCTTTTTCTTTCTTAGCCAAATGGGAATATCCTTGGATTAGAAAATTAAAAGCAAAAATAAAAAAAAAAAATCACTAAAATATATTAGATTCTCTCCTAAAATGACAATTAAATAATGGCTGTAAATGCTTACTTTATCAAAAGTGTATACTTATCACAAAAGCAGGCTTTTTAAAATTAAGTATACTTCCAACAATGTTTTAGACCTATGGTAAAACTGAACTCTATTAAAAGCAGAGTGTGTGGATATGACAAGGAGGTCTATTAATAATGTTAGAAACCTCAGTGAAATCAGTAACAAAGTTATCACATGGACTTGGTAAAACAGAGAGCAAGCTTCTTGTCCTTTGATGATTGTCTGTCGTGAATACCTGTACTGATTGCATGTGTATTGTTGCCAATGCGAGGGCCGTGTGAAAAGAAGCAATCTTGTACTGTTGGAAATAAGTTAGACGTGCATCTCTGTGAAAGCTTTTAATTTACATCTGTAAGAGCAATCTCTTGACCTCATCGCTACATAACGGATATGGTCTACTTTATCTTTGATTTCTTTCCTTTCTAGTCAACCACCTTGTATGTAGTCATTCTAATCCCAATTTTGACTGGTCAACTTTCATGTTCATTCAACACTGTTCTGTAAGTACTCCGTGCCCATAAATCTATCTCATAAAGTCTTGTAAGAGTTGAAACCTATGGAACATTTGTAACAACACGTGCTATCGAGTAAAAGGATTTGTTGCTATGGGTAAATTTAAGGTAAATTTACCTAGGTCAGGTGATGGATGAAGACGGGATAATGGAGAAGAAGCTAATTCTACAGTTTGAGATTGAAAGGTCACTCTTTGCTTTATATTTGCACTAAAGGGAAGCTGAGAGTTTATCAAAAGCCCAGTCTACAGCAGGCATCAGAACTTGACTATGCCCTTTAGCTATAGAAGCAGTAGTGAGACTCATTTGGTCCAAAACCTGAACGATATATAGATATACAGACAGGTGCTCTCAAACAATTGCATCTCAGGTTTTTTGTTTATTTTTCTCGAGAAAGGTCCCTGCCATGTCGCTCAGGCTATTAGTGAGCACACAATCTTCCTCCCTCAGTTTACTGAATTTGGTTATAGACGTTTGCTATTAATCCTGGTTCAACTCAAACCTTTTAATATAAATCCTACAAAATTGATTACATTCTCAGTTGAAACTTAGCCATTAAAGTTCAAAATAATTCTAACTTTGAGGGCACCAAAAAAGCAGTGTGTACTTATTGACTTTTGTTGATAATTGCTGTTTTGACGAATCAATACCAATATGCTTCTTCAGTACCATTCATACAAGCACTGATTCCTCTATTCATAATTTGTTTTGGTCAAGATCCCATAAAGTCTGAATTTTTTTAGTATTCAATAAAACAATGTGAAATGTTAAAATATTTGAATCAAAGACATTAAATTTCAGTTGTGTTGTGATTTCAGATTATAAGAATTCTATGCTGTAGTTTGAAAAATCATACTATGGGGACCCCTACATTTCTTGGTCTTGACTTTGGCATATGTAGAGGTCGGATGAACCACAGAGACAACTGCAATATATTCTACAATGGTGGTATATATTTTTACAGTAAACTAATTTAAGGGCTTCAAAAACTACATGCACACAGATCACTAAGCTGTGTTACATATTAACCACACAAAAGGCTTCCGGTTCAGTATCTCTTACAGAGAAGTGCACGCAGCAAGAATGTGTATTGGTTGACTCTGACTTTTATCACTAGGATCGCTACCTACCATAGAGTGCTATCTTTGTCAACAACAACCTGGAGGACAGATACATTTGTTCAAACAGAAACAAACACGAAAACATACATTCTCACCCTAAATATGGCTACGTCTTCGTGTGTGGCCTGCGGCCATTGTACGTGTACAGTAATAATTAGAAGGATATGCCTTGGCTCATGTTTTTTTCACAAATATGCAGTCGTGCATGTTAAGTAAAGCAAATCCATTCTTTAAACTTTGGTCAAGAGAGTTAAGCTATGAACAGAAAAATACAAAAATGTTCATTTGTCATTTTAAACATTTATTAAAAAACAATGCCGTTTTCCTGTGCTAATCTCTTTCACTGAAGCATGTTACCTCTCCTCTATCTTATGAAAAGAGCAACAACTCAAAGTGACAACAAGTATTCTGGGGGAAACAGACTGGACTAGACTTACATCTCTTCACTCTTTGGTAAAGTTTTTCTCCATTCCATCTCACTTTTTAGTGCAGTTCTATTCCGCTGAATATTAATTTCATAATCAGTTTGCATTGTGACTTCATCAGATACATTTTTATCTGGTGCAAAACCCTGGCACCCAGCAACCTATGTGAGCTCCTTGCACACTTTGGTTGCATCAAGGAGTTCAGATTCTCTTAGGTTGTGTTCTTCCTGTATGTTTGTTGTTTACCTTTGCTTTGTCAAATGGGGGGTTTTCAAGTAAAAGAAGAGACCAATGCTATTTTCTTCATTTTTATTGTGTTAGTGATGGATAACATAGGAACCTTGCAAATGCAAATGGCAAGAATGTTTTTCACTGTAGCACAGGGCTGTCAGTTTTTTTTGACATTGTTAAATAACTTTCAGTTCCTAGGATTGTTCCTTATGTTAGTCCGCTCCATGTTCAAAGAGGGGAAGCCAGGATCATCCAGTCGAGTAAAAGAAAGGAAAGTATGCAAAACCAAAGGACTCTTCTTTCAACAGCAAATTGCAAAGAATCACTAGCAAATCATGTTCGTGAAGGCTTGATGTAAAATATTTACTTCCTAAAACTCAAAAGTGAAGAACAGAAGGAAATATGAGGCAAATGTATTTATTTGTTTTTATAACAAAGTGAATTTTTAAAACATCTCTTTAATGCAAACTCAACATCATTCTAAAGAATATTTCATTTTTATAGAAGTATTTACTCAGTATTATTTATTCCTATTGAACATGTAGTTACACTAAAATGTTTACATTTAACATCTCTTTCAATGTGACACAGAGTAAATGAGAACCAGCACTTATTTCTTTACACAAATCTATTTTTTCATATTATATTACCTCAACCTTATTTTCATACTGATAAACTTCATTGAATGATTCTTGTTTTAGTCTAAGCATACAAGAAGCTACTGAATCAAATATGGAAAGAATGGACATATCTTTAAAACTAAACTACTCCAAAGCTACACAAAAATCCTGTCTCAAAAAAGTAACAAAAAAAAATCTACAAAAAACCAAAAACCTTAACTCTGTGACATAGACAGATCTTGTGGTCTGAGTCCACAATCTAAGCAGTAGCAAAGCACTGTATAAATTGAGAATTTTTGTGATGTTCTTTTGATTAATTGGGTGAAGGATGCTCAATGGATTTCACTTTTTAATTTATTTTTTATTGAAAATTTCCACCTCTTCCCACTTTCCTTCCCTCCCTCCTCCCCCTCCCTCTCCAGTCCAAGGAGCAGTCAGGGTTCCCTACCCTGTGGGTAGTCCAAGGTCCTTTCCACTCTCCCCAGGTCTAGGAAGATGAGCATCTAAACAGACTAGGCTCCCACAAAGCCTGCCCATGCAGTAGAATCAAAACCCAGTGCCATTGTCCTTGGCTTCTCAGTCAGCCTCCACAATTAGCCACATTCAGAGAGTCTGGTTTGATCACATGCTCCATCAGTTCCAGTCCAACTGGCCTTGGTGATAAACTCACTGATCTAATGGATTTCACTTTGAAAATACAAAGGGAATATGCACCACTGGGAATCCTACCTTTACCAAAAATAAGAGATAGTGCCCTTACTATTTCCACACAGGGTGATTTAAAGAATGGTGTGTTTGCTTTGTCATTTATTTTATGGTGTTTTTCTAAAACTACTGTCACTGAAAGTGTGAAGAAGAACAAATTAATCACTCATCACTTCAGCTATATTACAACCATTAAATGAGGTATATTTGCATGCTTTTCACCTGCATATGCTTTTATTTTACAATAATATTACCTTATTCTTTTGTATTATAATTTAAACAATTTCTTACCTTCCTGTAGTAAGATGTTTTCTTTGTAAACATTTCCTTTAGAGGCTAGGTACGTTGCAGTTTATAATTTATTGAGACATACCATTATCATTTGAAATTCAAATTTTTACAATTCACTCACTCCTGTTAAATAATCCACATGTGATATTATAAAACTTTTCTTTCTCTTGGAAAAAGATAGCAGGTTCATAAATGAGCTTCATAGGATCTGAAGACTTAAATTGTAAGTAACGCTTTTCTTTGGGATAAAGTGTGTAACATTTTAGATGGGGGCTAAAAGTATAAAAGTAAACATATAAGGTGTGTAAAGAAAAATATGAATCTCAGCAAAGTTCAAAGCAACCTGTAGCATTTGGTGATTGTGCACACTGCAAGAAATGGTATGACTGAGCCACCAAGTACGACAATTAGGAAAATTCATTTCACGTTTCTCAGCTGCTTTTCTGGAAGTGGCAGACACAGAGTTTTTAACATCACTTGGGCTCTAGCTTTCTCCTTTCATTGTATATCAATGTAAAGGATTTTAGTTTAAATGCAATTTACTTGAGCTGAGCAAAAACGTCTCAGTGTGAAATTGAGTTTGACTTTCTTACTAGAAAAATATTCCATCTTATTTTATATATAAGACCTATGGGGAAAGTTTAAATTACTATCAGGCAATAATCACTCTTAGGATCTGACCACATTTATTTTCATTCTTAATTAAAACAAACAAGCAATGTCAGAAAATTGGAGTCAACTAGCATTTAAAACATTATATCATATTTAATTAACTCCAAATATGATCTATTAGTATTTATTAGAACTACTCCTAGCATGTGTGATTGGTACACTAGCCATTATATCGATGCAAGACTTTGTAAATATCTTTTGTGTGTAATTCAATTGGTTGTTAGGTGTTTATTACTCTGACATGTGTCAATATTTAATATTATGTGAATGTTCACATCAATGTTTTCTTGACATGAGAATAGATACTACCTTCCCTCGCGATGTATATTTTGTCTTTTGAGGTATCATTGATAAAGTTTGATTAAAATATTATAAAATTGTAAGGAAAGACTTCACAGAAGAATAGTTGTACTCAATTTTGGGGGGATATATTAAATTTCTACATTCATAAGGCAGTCACTGGATAATAAGAAGACCACCATTTTTATCAAAGGTAAGTGTGGAGAAGGAGACTCAAAGGATCTCATGACAGTCATGGCCATTGGCTACAAACATTGCAGCTGCCATCAGGGAATGGGCATCAGCATGACGAGAGTGTTCACTCTATGATGACATTTATGTATTCACTTCAAAATGTGAAATTCTCAAAATATTATTTATATCCATCAGTCATTGTTCCAGGAATAGAAACACACTAAAATGTGTTCAGTAGAAGGAGTAGGAAGAGTCATTTGACCTTGCTCATGCTAGATACAAATTCTAGAGAAATTTCTAGTTACACAAAGCAAAGAGAACACGAACTACCATACTATGACCAACATGCAACCATCTGTGCACGCAAACACTGAACATGCTCCCTTTAACACTCACAGGTTGTGGCTCATTTCTAAATAAAATTTCCACTCTATATGCTGCCATATCAATGTAAAAAAGATAAGCAAAATAATGAGATACAAGATAGTAGTTAATGACTGATAGAAGAGAAAGGATGCATAATGTGAAAGGCAGTCAAGAGGAATACTCTCAAAGAATAAATTTAAAAAGTGGAATTAAAATCTGACAGAATCAAAGAATTTTCAATGCAAAAATATGACCGAGTGAAATTAAAGCTAAAAGTCAAAAGGCTAAGAAATTTTCTGTATTTTTATCCTAAAACAAGGATTTCAAGTGTTAAAAAGATAACAATTCAAAAATTGTTTTTTTTCTTTTTTATTGAAAAAAAAATTTCA
>NC_022013.1:54915627-54919125 GCF_000317375.1 Microtus ochrogaster
AAATCAAAACCAAAACTAAAAAAGGAAATTACAGCAGACCAAAATACACCCAAAAACCGCATCAATATTAAACCAGTACAACATTAAAGAAGAAAGAGATATATAGCGATAAGATTTCTATGAGAATCTAAGAAAGTATTTTAAATAGCACTGGAAAGATGGCTCAGTGGGAAAGAATACTTACTGCTCTTGGCAAACAGCTGGGTTTGGTTTCCAACACTAATATAGGGCAGCTCATATACTGCCTGTCACTCCACTTTAGGGATTAAACTCACTCTTCGGGCCTCTGTGGGCACTGACACTTGGGTACATATGCACGCACACACACACACGCATGTACACATACATTCACATACAAATTATATTTGACAGTAAATATAAAATTATCGAAAAGGTAAAATGATGTAAATATGCACAACGAATACAAAAAGAGAAATAAAAACACTAAGTGTATAGATTACAAGTATGGAAGTACTTTTTATATAACTGAATAAACATTTCTTGTTTATTATTATGGAACCACCGATGAAGTATACAACTCTTCAAGAAATACAAAATGGACACAAATAGAATAAAAGCAGAAAATTCTACACATCAGCGCACTCATGCAAATAAAAAAACAAGAGAAATAAGCTCAAATAATTTTACCAATAAGATTTTAGTGCATATGTGCCCATACATGCAATGATATAATTATTGATTAATATTCATCTGTGTTATTTATTTTGTACATTACAATAACAAAATATGTGATTACTGTTTACAGATACATACATAGACTAACCAACGAAACTAACATGCCTCCAAACTTGACTAAGACTCTCGGGTTGAGAAAGCTATGGGAGGCTTTGGAAAGCTATAGAAGCTCCAGGTCGGCTAAGGAGGCATGCTGTAAGGTGTCAGAATCACTTCTCAATCACCAGCATTTGCTTGAATCCCTTGAGGCACGATTAATAAAAGCATGATTAAGAAAAACTTAGGGTCAGAAATTGGGGTTAAACCTGAAGGTCTAAAAAGCAAAATAACTGTCTCTTACCTCGGACCTCAGTCTGAAAAGGCGATCCTGCCTTGTGGAATCCCAGGAGACTGTGTCTGAAAGCTGCCTTGCCCAATTTTATATTCCTCAGTAGGGCTGGAATTAAAGGCATGCACCACTGGGATTAAAGACATGCACCACCCGATTTCTTTGGCGAGTAGTGTGGCTACTGGGATTAAAGGTGTGTGTTACCATGACCTGGTCTGTAAGGTGACCAGTGGGACTGTTTTACTCCCAGATCTTCAGGCAGTCTTTATTTATTAAAATACAGTTGAAATACCACTACAATCCTTCCCATGGAAATGGGAACTTTGGATGGAGTGAAAACTCCTGGAAAAAGAATTTTCAGAATTCTGCATTGATTTTTTTTTTTTCAGACGAAGAAAGAAACATGTTTTCTCACACTAAGGCCCACTTAAGAAAATTCAGAGAATTGTTTTAAAATGTCATAGTGTTTGTTTTCTGGAAGTTTAAGTCTGAGCACACTAAAATGCTGGAGGTTGCCCTATCTTGGGTAGCCTGGAGAGACATGGGACAAATAGGAGGAAGGATCCCTATGTGTAATCCTCAGTGTGAGGATAAATGATGACTTTGCTCTATGGAAACCTGAAGTGGTCCAGGACTGTTGGAGGGATTCTGAAAAGGGATCAATTATGGGACATTAGCACCTTCTGGACAACTGAACCTCTAGGTCTCCAGGCAAACATTTCCAACTCCAAAACAAGTCTCCACAAGATAAAGTTCTAGTATCTGAAGGACAGCTTCATTCAAAAGATGGAATTCATACCTGCTCACTTTCTTATTTCCTTATATTTTGTGTTTAGTTATGGGGGCCAGGTACCAAGGCCAGCTGTGAGAAAACAGGTAAGCATGGACAAGACTTGTCAACCAGTTTCTATTATTACAAGCATGGATCAACTGTTCATAAATGTTAGCATCATAAATGCTTCTTATATTAGAAAGAACATCTAGAATGCATACTATATTAATACTTGACAGAATTTTTTGGGGGAAAACTACTACTGTCCTGTGTTATAGTAAATGAAGTAGGTCCAAATGGATTATAAGAGCACAGTAAAAAAGAAATCACAACAGCTGTCTGGTACTTAGTTCAAAAGTTTGAAGACATATTCCTATTAGGTTATTAATCACTGGTTTTTCTTCCCTCACAGCAAAGAGCAGATATCATTTGAGTGTGGTTGCTTCAATAAAACCATTTATCTAATTTAGTCAAATTATCTACTTCATTAACAGCATAAAGCCAGTGGTGAGTGCTAGGTGGGCAGTTAAACTTTGCATTTATTGCTATTAGAGCGGAAGGCTACATTTCCACTCGTATGCTATTAAGACAGATGATTATGATCTAACAATATGAAAGGAGTAGGAAGAAAGTTGCAAATGTGGTTAAAGCAGACTTATATCACAAAAAGAAACTTCAGCAGTAAATGTATCAGCAAAATAAAAATATTAAATTAAAAAAGAAAAACAGTTAGGAAATATCAAACAATATCTGACTGATACGTGGACTTGAAGATTCAATGCCCAGGTGTAAACCAGAAGCAAATGGAGAAATAAGGGTCAACTCAGTGTGGAACCAGAAATGTCATGCTTCAGGCATTGAGCCGGATTGGATGACACAAATATAAAGAGAAATAGACCAAAAATGGTGTCTCAGAAATACATTTATCCATAAAGAAAAATGAACTGACTTTGAAGGTATTTTAAATCTCATTCTCTCTATCAAAATTATAATTGGTGCTATGTTAAAAGGCTCACAAAGAAAGTTGAAGAAATAGATTTTCACATCAAGGTCATCATTTTCAAATAGAATCTTTTTTTAATTTCTAGGTATAACAACAAAAGAAGAAAACTCCTTAAAATGTATTCATTTTCAAATTAATAATTAGAAAGATGTTATGTGAATGATGAAATTGGAATATTTATAACATACATGATTAATGTCCACTATCTTAAATAAATAACATTTAAATCATAAGAAAGTATTGAGCATCAGTTGTTAATTCATTACTTTGACAATCTTTAATTGTTTCCCTAGTATGTGTTGTACTTCATTCTAGAGTCTAGAGGTTCTGCTAAGACCAAAATGAGATGCTTTGATTGATGCCTCAGTGAGAACTGTGGGTTAGCTGAATCATGGCCAAGGAGCAAAAAGAGAAACTTACATGTACACACAGGAGGACAAAAAAAGAAGAAAAAAGACAATTGGTGTTTGAGAACCATGTTTAATGGATGAAAATGTTTGTGGTAGAAATCATTTAGACACAATTACTTGATAATTTGTAGCACAGTGATGTTCACTAGATTACAGCTTTATAGCAGCGAAAATGAAACCAAATTGTTAAAAAATATATTATTTTATTTAATGATACAATTCCATTAAATCCTGCGCAGTTGAAATTATGTTAAATATTGTTCTCCCTGTTCTATTAAATCTGGAATGT
>NC_022013.1:54919795-54921979 GCF_000317375.1 Microtus ochrogaster
AAAAAAAAACAATGGAAAACAATAGGAAAAAATCCTGAAAGTATAGCAGCAGACAAATTATTGTATAAAAATAACATATAATAATATTGAATGAAGTATCAGACCTTCAAATAAAACTGTTTTAGTAAATGTTCTCAATATAAACTGTTGGAAAGAAATGTTAAAATATAAAAATGGGTATTTTTGTATCAGTAACACATTTATTCTATGTGAATTTTCTGCGCTCTGAATTTGATAACCTATTTCTAACTGTTGTTAAGTGCTGATGTCTTCCTTGTACTCCAATACTAATGAGTACATAGTTTTATGGTTTATTCCTGGAAAGGATTTGCCTTAGTCTGTGTCACGCCTCTTTGGTTTGATTAGCTAGGGCTTCTTTCTTCTCTTTGCATTGAACCTGTGATTTTGTGGAGGAGGCTACAAGATGCAGTACATTACTGTTTTCCTGAGGCCTCCTATTTCCCAGAAATTAGATGTGCTTATTCATGGCATTAAGTTACTGTAAAGATCCCCCTTCAGCCAGGGGAGAATGGCAACTCTCCTGACTGCCTCTTTTTACCTCAGAAAGTTAATGTCTCATTTGGTTCCTGACTTAAAACTTGGCAGACAATACCTCACATCAAACCATTCATGAAACCATTGGCCTCTTGTAAGTTGTACTGATGTATACTTTAAACATCAGAGTTTTGGGGCTAGAGAGATGGCTCAGCGGTTAAGAGCATTGCCTGCTCTTCCAAACGTCCTGAGTTCAATTAGTTCAATTCCCAGCAACCACATGGTGGCTCACAACCATCTGTGATGAGGTCTAGCGCCCGCTTCTGGCCTTCAGGCATACACGCAGGAAGAATATTGTATAGATAATAAATATATAAAAAAAATCAGAGTTGTTAAGGATGAACTTGAGGTTGTTTTAAAACTTTTGAACACCATAGGATATTGAGTTTTTCCCCATAGTTTTATTTTTTAATAAAGTAATACTAACAATTATCATCTTCCAACTCTGAGTTTAAACATATATTAATGTTCTTTAACCATATAAAGTCAGATTATAAAGTAGTCAAGTATTTATTCAGCAAGTATCAGAGGTAGCAAGACATTAAAAAGACACTGGTTCTGGTAACCAAGTCTGCTTTTTCCTAGGTAAGAGAAAGAGCTATGGTTCTTGTCTATGAACTCAACAATTTATTCTTAAAACCCAACATGGCAAAGTTTTCCTGTACAGAGTGACTGGCTGGCAAGAATGGAAAATATTCTCCATACCTATTTCCCATACACAAAGACTATCATTTCTCCATGCCTATCCCTCATATGTAAAGATGGTCATTTCTCTATATCTATGACTCCAGACATAAGCATGGTTATTTCTTCCCACTTATTGTTCTATATGTAAACCTTTTCATTTCTCTTTACCTATTGCCTTATATGTAAACTTGTTAGTTTCTTTATACATAACCTCCATGTGTATTACGGTCATTTTTTCCAGTTCTATGCCACCACATGGATGCATGGTCATTTCTCCAAACCTATGTCTTCATATGCAAACATGGCAATTTCTCTGTAACATACACCCTGATATTTAAACATCTCCATGTTAGAGATTTTTTTTACTTCTTTCCTTCTGTTTCATCCTTATAAGGAAGTTTTAAGAGTTAGGATACAACAGAAATTGTATAAAGAGTCTTCACTGTCCCAAAGCAAAAATTCCACACTAGGATAACTAAAATGATACAAGATTGGTTAATGGTTGAAAACAAATCAAAGGGATCACATATTAGATACCATTTGTTTTAGATAATTCTGTTTTGATTCAGTATAGAAGCAATATTACAGTTATGAAGTAGCAATAAAAATAATTTTATTGTTTGGGGTCAAAACAACATTAACAACTGTATTAAAGGGAGGGAGGTTGAGAAACATTGTATTAATTATCCGCAATGTGGAAGATGCACTAACAAAAAAATTGGTTCTATTCCGTTTCTAAATACATAATTTTAACACTAAGACAATTAAATCATACTATTCACAAAATTATTTCATTTATACCTAAAACTAAAACTCAATTCTGTTTGATTCCAATGCCTAAAGACAACCTTTGAAGGAATTGAAATTTACTAGGAACACAAGTAGAAGTCAGTGAGAGGCATGTGGACAGGTTGATCACAGTTTGAGGTAGGGATGTGGGTA
>NC_022013.1:54922409-54933136 GCF_000317375.1 Microtus ochrogaster
ACCTAGACTAAAGACGTGTAATTGTTGGTGAGAAGTGAAAGTTCCTGGAAAAACAGTGCATGTATTCTTTGAGAGGCACACTGAACAACAAAAATTTACAAGCATGTTATAGATTGTAAGAAAAAGCAAATGAATAAAATAAGCTAACATACGGATGGGGGTTTGGGAATTGGAGGTTATGGGAGCTTGTACCCTCTTTCTTTCTAGTTCGCAGATACTGTGTAAGATTTTTTTTTTTTTTTACTAAATCAGAGCACCTAAGCACATATAGGTATCTTATGAACTCAAAGACAGCAGTGCAACTGGGCCTTTTGAAAGACTGGAGCAAAAAACATGATATATGGAGGTTAACTCAGTATTCTCATACCTCCTTACATATGGACAGATGACTCCGTGATTAAGAGCACTCGTTGCCTTTGGAGGGGACCCAGATCTCACGTCCAGCATCCATATGGCACAACCACAACAACTTGTAACTCCAGTTCCAGGATATCTGCTTCCCTCGTCTGGCCTCTGTGTATACCTGGCATACATGCATACAAACATACATGCAGATAAACACATGCATTGATATAAGTAAGCCTTTTTTAATAACAAATATACATCTATAAACATACCTATAATATGTAAAGGAAACCTATATTATATATTATAATATGTATATTACATATAATATAAATTACATTTTATAATATGTAAAGTAGGTAACCTAGGAAACTGTGGGATCAAGCAATCCTTTAGGATTGTGCCAACTAATAATAAATATGTTTCAGGAGGGTGATTTAGGCAGATGATTGAGATACTGTTACTCCTTTCTATTATCCTTACTATTAATAGTCAGTGATGCATTTAATACATGCATTTTTTCAGTGTTTTCTTAAAAATGCAATTATTTTCCATAAAACTACTCAATCAAAGTGAAAGTTTTGCTTGCTAAGATCTTATAATAGTAACCACACACCGGAAATCAATAAAAACTATTAAAATTCAAGCTCTTCAAGTAAAGATTGTATCCTTTCCTATTCAATGTGTTCACAAAACTAAAACAATCTTAAGTTTACATGGAAACAGAAACACAAAGATCCTTTAGTGGGTGTGGCAGGAATTGTACCCTTCTCTCTCCTGAAGTGCCTCTTTGATCCCTCCCGTGCTATAGGAAATCCTACAGGCAGTAGCCTTTATGATACCCACCCACTTGGGTGTGGCCTCTTATATTATAAATGCTGATGTAAAGTGAGTCTTTCCTCTCTTTTTTTGGTTGCTGTATTTGGTTCCTGTTCCCCGTTTGTGCAGAAGTCTGTAATCTGTAAGTCTACCCCTAAATAACCTTTTATTATACCCAGTTCTGAGCTAATGTGGAATTTTTCTTTTTAGTGTCTATCTTCTTCTGGTGCCCAACTTGGATCTGAACTCCACACCTACTGGGTGGACCGATGTAAGAGGCCCAAACAGTGAAATCCAGGAATGAAGGAGATAGTTCTAAAGAATGAGAAGAATTAGTTCTTGTATTCTTCATTCCTCTTGATCTGTGTGTGTAGCGGGCACTGGATTTTACTGGGTTAAAACCTCAAATTTTAACAGCATCAAAGGCTTATTGTTTAATGTCCTATTAGTTCTGGAACAGGAAATAGTCATTCTAGCTCATTGCTGGAAAGTTAATTCCTCAAGATTAGGTAACTCTTCTACAAACAATCCCAACCACTAAACCCTGGCAGCCCACATTCCTGTCAATATTTTCAGGACTAAACCTTCCCATATGATCTGCTTCAGCAGCACAGAGTTTTCCACCAAACCTCTGGGGTGTGAATGAGAAAGTAATGAATAATTTTCTACTAAATTTTTATTTTCCTGAATTTTGATTTCCCCTCTCTTTTTCTGGCTGCTGCACTGCCACCCATACTGCATTATCATCTAGCATAAGGTTGCTGAGGAGAGTTTGCCTGTGCTGATAATTTGAAAGCAATAAAAGAATAGTTGCAGCAAAGTGGAAGGGGAAGCTTGCCTTTAACAGAAGAGATTAATCTAAAAATACCTATGCTAAAACACCAAAACTGGATGTTTCTTTTTAGAATCTCCTTTTCCTTCCTCCAGATATTTTATTTTATTTTATTTTATTTTATTTATTTATTTATTTATTTATTTATTTATTTATTTATTTATTTTTGGTTTTTCGAGACAGGGTTTCTCTGTGGCTCTGGAGCCTGTCCTGGAACTAGCTCTGTAGACCAGGCTAGGCTGGTCTCGAACTCACAGAGATCCGCCTGCCTCTGCCTCCTGAGTGCTGGGATTAAAAGCATGCGCCACCACCGCCTGGCCGTGTATTTACAGAATCTAGATGGTGTCAGGCTGGCCTTGAAATCATAGAGATCTACCTGCCTCTGTCTCCCAAGTGCTGGGATTAAAGGCATGTGCCATCACTGCCTGTTTCTAGATGATAGTTTTAAGTCCACCTAAAAACACTGTTTCCTCTCAGGAGAACATGCCTTTCTCATTTTGTGAAGAGGCATATATTTCTAAGAAACTGACTTTTGAGGACTGACATTTGTATCCCCGACAGTAATTCAGTAGTTACCTAATATGTGAAAGAACCTCAGACATCCTGAAATGCAGTGAAATTCTCCTCACTCTTCTGGAATGGTCCACAAAGTATCTCTGCCTTCTATGAAATTGTGTTACGTGAACAGCAGATCAAGAAGTGCAAAGCATTCAGGAGCAAGAGTATCTTTGCCTGATTTAAACCTTAAGAACATGGCAGGATTTTCAGATGCTGGGTTCATAGCCAAAGTATATTCTGAGGTTCAAAGATGTAGGACTCACTAGATATCTGAGCCTGCTTTCATTTTCCTTGCCTGGTAGCATGCCTCAGTGTCTTTTTCCTTTGTGAATCATTTCATCTATATTCTGCTATCCAATTGGTTGTTTTCCAGGCATCAAGATTCCCACCATGGGCACTGATTTTTTTTTAATCTCCTCTCATTCACAATTTCATTTTCTTTTCAGTATCCGTGTAGCTTTAGTGACTTACCTAACTCTTTACCGAAGCATGACAGACTCGTATCTTAGCTTTACTTCCACTCTCTCTATTTCTTTGATAGATCTACACAGAAGGCTCCACTGGCAGAAGGAACTCTACCAGAGATCTAGTGAACATTAACTTCATGTAAATGGAGCCCAGTGAGGATTATGGACTTCTAAGATATTTATGGAAGAAGGATGCACATCTATGAAAACATTTCTAGAAAAGTGTCTAAAGGAAACCCAAACAAAAGGAATGTTCATATCTGAGACCCTACTAATTCCATTGAGAGTTTGTTTCTATTTTGAAAAAAGTATTAACACTTCATGTTTCATTCTGCTTCTTAAAGAATCTTCTTCAAATTGCATAAAATTGAAGTCCTGTACAACCTAGATCTGATCTTGACCATCACATTATTCAGGGAGACTTTCAAGTAGAATACAGGCAGAATAAATTGACACATTCCTCTTGGAGAATAAGGTAACTTTCTTTTTTTTTAAAATTTATTTATTTATTGAGGATTTCTGCCTCCTCCCCGCCATTGCCTCCCATTTCCCTCCCCCTCCCCCGATTAAGTCCCTCTCCCTCATCAGCTTGTAGAGCCATCAGGGTTCCCTGACCTGTGGGAAGTCCAAGGACCGCCCACCTCCATCCAGGTTTAGTAAATTGAGCATCCAAACCGCCCAGGCCCCCCCAAAGCCAGCACGTGCAGTAGGATCAAAAACCCATTGCCCTTGGAGAATAAGGTAACTTTCAAGAATCAAATCAGAAAAGTCATATTCATTGAAATTATTAACTACCTGGAGATGATGCTGCCAAAAAATAAGATTATATTCTAGATGTGAAGTTGAAGCCAGGGGTCCTAGGAATTAATGTTTTCCCTTACAGAAACATATTCCTCCCTTGTCCCTTTTCATTATGGTCTCAGTTTCTGCCACAGCTGGTGTCTAAAAACATTCTACCACAAAGGCATTAGTAAATGAGTACAAAAGATATTCTAATAATATAAAATATCTAACTAATTATCTGATATGTAGAATATACAAGATCCTGTAATGTACCTTTATTTGGGCATCACCTAGGAAGGAATTTGTTCCAGCCTCTTAAGATACAAATTGACTCTGAAACCTACTAACTGATGTGGAAAGTTCACGCAAAGAATAATTCCATATCAAAGCCAGTAAGATAGGATTTATTCTAAGCCAAATATGGCTTACCACGACAAGAGGACATGTATTTAGATCTCCATGAGTAACATATTCTGATATGGAAGAGGTTACATGAAGATTTTAAAGACACAGACAATAGAAAGACATAAGCAAAGTCATTTTTTACAATACATTAGTAGGGAAATAAGTGGGTACTTGGGAGGGCACATCTCTGCCATATATAGATTTTTGTAACTGGAAATTTCCCTCCTGCTAATTCCCAGAATAACCACTCTGAGGTTTAATATTAATTACAAACTGTCTGGCCTGTTTTCTCAGGCTTATTGTTAACTAGCTCTTACAAGTTAAATTAATTCTTTTCTATTAATCCATGTATTGACACATGGCCATGGCATTACCTCACACCTTGCTTCTCCTGAGGCTGACTTGTGACTGTGTCTCTCCCTTTCCTTTCCACAGAATTCTCTAAGTCTCTTTCTCCACATATACTCACTATTTGATTGCATTCTCTACTTTTGGTTTGGTGGAAGTGAGTGCTTTGCTAAGTTAATACACAATAAAGGTTGTACCTGATAGTTGAAAGAATGTTAGGCCAGACACAGAGGGCAATACTGGCAAGGATACTAAAGATAGGTCAAGATAATTTGTTTCTGGATCTACAACATTCTAATTCTGCACTTTGACTAACTTCTACTCAACCAAGTTTATATAATCCTTAACACAGGGTTTCTTTGTTTGTAGGAACTTCAGCTCATATGGTTATTCAATATGTTCTACCAGAAGTCTAGTTACTCTGTTGTGTCCTTTCATTTGGAACCTATCTTCCCAGCTGTCTTCTGATTTGTAATAAAGCATTTCAGGGGGTCCTTGAAGAAGAGAGCATTAACCAAAGCAATAAACTCCAGTCATCATCTCTTGTTATAAGAAATGTTTGAATCAGAAATGTAAGAAGTTCCTTCAAAGTGAATCTAGTAAAATCAGCACTTTTAAATGGTTATATCAGAAACCTGGGAAGCTACTGTGTATAATAGGGCCATGATTAGAAAAGTCAGTTATACCCTTCCTGGTTCTGTGTTTTGGATTGGGTCGGACGACATGGTCTTTGTTCTGAGCTCACTGCTTCTTCTTTCCACTAGCAGTTTATTTAGAGCACCCAGACAGAGAAGAAAAAACAGGTAAATTCACAGGGAGAGGAAGTTCCTGCAGGTCATGGATGGACAATGAGAGTAAACAAGCAGGAAGACCCTCTGAGTTTTAACTTGGAGCCTGTAGAACTGAGAAGATAAATTTCTGCTGTTTATGACTTCCTGTATGTCAGTTAGGGAGATGGACCCAATTTCATGCTTTCTTGTCAGTAAGATTTCCCAAAAGAGTCTGTACTATCTGATGGGAAGATATACTAACCATTACTAAAGGAAAGAGCTTCCATTAGGTAGTCAGAGAGTTGTTGACACATTCACACAAAGTGTACGCAAGTCCGACAGCTGATCACAATCTCCAGGACTTCATGTCATAGGCTATATGGCTATCCTGCTTCTCAAAACACTCACATTAATTAGGATAAATTATAAAGTTGAGATGTGAAGGAGAAATAGACTAGAGGCATGGTTTTGAAATCTCTCATAATATTTAGTAATCACTGTGGTTGCTGTAACACAACCTCAAACAGCCGCTACTCCAGGAGGAGTAAGCCTAACTTTCTTACCTTGGTTGTTGTCTAGACAGAGTATGCAAAGTTGAAGCTACAAAAACTACAACTTTGCAGTGGAGAAATCACAGAAGTCACATTGACTATGTTCATTTCCTATACCTAATGATGTGATCCAAAGACAACAAGTCCTTAACCTTCTTTCTGTTGTGGTTGTGAGGGAGTCAAGTATTCATATCAAGGTGCTTTATATACTACTTGACTTACTGAAATGCCTAATATCACAAAAGTTAGAAAACTACTGACAAATAGTCACTGATAGTCAGAACTTTACGCAACAAAGAGATGAAATAAGGTGGTACTGTCCACGGAAATATCAAACTCTAGCATTTTAGAACATGACTGCATTAGGAGATCGGGTCTGTAGGAAGGCAGTTTTGCTGAAATTAATCCCTGTGAAGGAGGCCTTCCTTCAACATAAATGATGAGCTTCTAAGAAGAGGATTCTGGGACACAGACAGAGAAGAAAAAACAGGTAAATTCACAGGGAGAGGAAGTTCCTGCAGGTCATGGATGGACAATGAGAGTAAACAAGCAGGAAGACCCTCTGAGTTTTAACTTGGAGCCTGTAGAACTGAGAAGATAGATTTCTGCTGTTTATGACTCTTTGAGATCAGAGTCCTGTGCTTTGTTACGGATGCTTGAAGAGATTAGAAGACACAGAATGCTGTATGGCATTGGAGAAGACAAAGAACCATTGTGGAAAAGCTAGTGAAAACACAATAAAGCTTAAGATTAGTATTATGATTGTGAGTATTTCTTGTTTTTAATAACCCCAAGGTGCTAAGACCTAGAGGTTAACATTAAGAAAATTGAGTAACACTTATGTGGTGACTCTTTAATATTTTCAATTCTTTTATGAATAAGATTTTAAAAGAACAAGTTAAAAAACAGTGGCTAAATAAGAAATCTAAACAAGATATAATGTATAAGATAGGAACTCTTAACAGTAAAACAGAACCCTATAAAAAGCACAATCAAAAAGATACATTGAGGTGAAGTCAGAGAGGAGAAAACCGTGGCCCTGGGAGGGAGGCCAGAGAGCTGTCACTTTTAACGAACCTTCTCTACTTTATGTGCACAGCCTTTAACTCTATCCTTAGTCAGTCCTTGCTGTCATTTTTAGAATCTTCCCTCATTTTGGTCTTGAGAGTATTAAATCTGAACACCAGCTCCACAAGGGCTGATGGTGAGGATTCAGAGACATTCAAACTTACAGTAAAAGCTTATTGAAAACTAGTCTAAGATCAACACTCACAGTTGTGCTTTCTTTCCCATTAATGTTTCCAACCTGTATTTTACACACACACACACACACACACACACACACACACACACACACACACACGAATACACACACTTGATTCATCCCCATGCCTGGTCACCCTGAACTCACAGTGGTTCTCTTTGATATGAATTTCAATTTGTAGATGATGATGGTGATGATTGTGATGTTGTTGATGATGATGATGATAAAGACAGTAGTTTTTGAATTCCTGTACCCAGCAACTTATGATGTTAAGAATGCATGTGGATTCATGTATGCAGAGACTATCAAGGCTTCAACTGTTGTTTTCTTACCTGGTTCTTCTGTTGTGTTTTGGAGAAGAGAACACACTCAATTCTGTCAATAGAGTACATCAGGTGCCTCACCATCCAATCGTTATTTCTTGACGTTTGTCATATGGCAGCCTCATTCTCTGTTGTAGTATCATAGTACACGCTCAATTTAATATGTTGCAAATGATGAATGAGTACAAAATCAGAGGAGAAAGTCTTTTAACTGGAAGTTGAATTTTGTATTATTACCTGTAGACATATTCGGAGATGTCAGACCTATAATCATGTTGAGAGAACTGAGCTGAGAACCCTTATTATGTATGAATAAATCATCTTTATATTTGTGGACTTAAACCTCCTTGATTCAAACGTTATGAGAACTCAGTTAATACACCATATAAAATAACCTTCATATAACTCTAAGTATTCAGAAACATAATGTGTAATTCAGATTTGTCTGTATAAAAGTTAACAATCAATAATTTGCCCCATTATGTGTCTACAAATATCTATTCTTAATGTAGGGACATACTCACAATTTACAATAAGATGATGGCAACCTGCCTCCGCAACTGAATAGAATCCAAAAAAATCATGTGTCCTTGAGTGTAAATTATAAACGGAGACAAAGATGAAATACTCTAGGTACATGCGTGAGGTTCCATTTACAAGGTATATTAACTAGAGTTTTAAGAGATAAGGAGAACACAAAAAAACAGTAGTATTTCCAAAAGCCTAAATAGCTTTAATCATATACTAGGAGGCATTCATGAGGCTCATTTCATAACAAAATTCATGTTACCGAGTAGAAAAATGTTCCATATCTCTTCTCCAACAGCACAAGTTGTCATTAATTGCTGTAATCTAACTGTCCACCTGACAGATGTGTTTAAGCAAAAGCTTGTAAGCCTTTAATGATTCAGAAACATCTCTGAGTTTGGGTTGATAGCCACTCATCTCCATGAATAATGAGACTCATCACATTGTCTGACTCCTCACCATTAGCAGTCCTAGTGAGTGAGTGTTTACTCCTCTTCTTTAGAAATCTGTCCGCAAGATTCTTTACAAGAATACATTATATATCCCTGTAGCTCCTTTTTGATAGGGAACAAAGTGGTATTGAGTTCATCAAAGGTATAAATTTTGAGGAATTAATCTGGAGCCTAAAATCTGTGGGTTGAAATCTAGTCCTAGAGGCGTTAGTGTGAAGCAGGAATTGAGACTTTTCCTAGCAGGCAGACACATGCTTGTCCATTTTATTACATATACATGATGAAATCCTGGAAACATCATGTTTCCGTTCCCTCATTTATGAAATTAATATTTTAACCCTTACCTCAGAGAGTGTATAAAGTTTCTTGACAAAGTAGAAAAATGCTGTCTATAAGGATCAGTAGCCACTGTCCCTGCTTCTAATATTTATTTGATTTGTTTCTATTGCAGAGAACTAGGTCGCTGCTCTCAAATCAGAAATACAGTGGCACAGCAGAAAATCGTAAAGGTATAAATAACACTCTGGCTTCCATTTTCAAAGCATTCTCCCTGGCAACTTCAGCAGAGGATGAACACAGGTGACATGAGGGAACAGCTCCTTTCACCGAGGTTTAGGACTAGCCAAAGGGGCCTGAAGAAGTCAAATGAACACAAAGAATTCCTCTTTTGTTTACACTTAACAGGAGAGGTACCTCTTTATTAATTCCCCAATGCATAATTTGGTATTATTAACTATAGGTTTGCCAATGCATGCAAATGTGTAGAACTTGCTCATTTTTTTCTAAAGTGAAAATTTTATCCATTGATTCTTTATTGCTCCCCCTTCTACTCTATGATCCCATGTATTTATTTTGGGTGCCTTATATAAGTGGAATAATGCCACATTTGACCTTTTATGAAGGATTATTTCACCTAGCAAGGCAACTTCAAGGTTCATACATGTTATACATATCACAGAATTTCCTTCCTTTGTGGGTGATTTATATTTAATATAGGTGCACCATGTTCTGTTATCCATTTAAACACAAATTCTTGTATTTTTCATTTATTTTAGTGTCCATGAATATATGCAGGCACGTGCGTGTATGTGTGTGTGTGTGCAGGTGTGTGTGTGTGTATGTGTGACATGAACCACTTTAAAGTATATATAACTTACATATCTATGTATATATAATACTTACATGTATATGTATATATAATAGTTACATATATGTGTATATATAATACTTACATATATATTTATTTATTTAAAAAATCCTTTCATGAGTTGGTCCTTTTCCCTAGCCAGGTGGGCTCTAGGGAATGAACTCAAATAATAAAGTTTGATAGTTGGTACCTTTATATGTTGAGTCATATAAAAGTAATTCTTAGTGAATTTACTTGTTCTTCCTCGTGTGGCAACTTTCTGAGGCTTTACATACTTTCTACAAAAAGGCCATATCCCTACTTCTTCTAACACTGTCAGTGTTCCAATTATTGCTGACTATCACTAAATATAAATGAGCCTATAGGGTCCATTTTTATTCAAACCACCACACGCCCCATGTGCTTTTGGCAAGCAAATTCTTAACTATTTTATAGCTTTAATTGTCATATAAATGGGATCATTTGGAATATAAATATCATGTTGTATCTTAATTGTTCAGAAAATTTCTGAATAAAAATGCATAGCATTCAATTTTTGCTTGCTCATAAAATATTATAATTGTTCCCCTAAATTCAAATGCAACCACTGAATAAGGGCAATATAAACTCCATTCAAACACCATAAATATTTTATTAGGCATTCAATTTCTCATTTATACTTTTGTATTTTTTTCAAAGATAGAGACATCAGAACTTGCTTTGAAAAGGAAAAGTTTTCTCTGTTTGAAGTGAAAGTTACTCATGCAAGTTAATCACAGAACTTTACCCTCAATTGAACACTTTTCATTTCAAACATGAGATGTTTAAACACTGATAAAGACGAGGATACAATATTGCCACTGATATGAAGAATTTTAAAAATTACAATGTATTTTGTTAGCCAATGCACATTGCCACTGATATGAAGGAGTTTGAAAGCTACAAAGTATTTTGCTAGCTAATGCACAGTAGGTTTCACTACTATTGAGAAAACTGGGAGTGGGACCAACATATAAAAGGAAGAAATGCTCTCCCCATCCTCCCCTTCTCACTTTTCTCTCCCCATCTCTCCTTATTCCCACCCCACCCCCACCCCCAAGTTCCCAACTTTTGCCTGGCCATCTTTTCTACTTCCAATAACCAGGAGGATAACTAT